>NC_058519.1:631131-946697 GCF_904849725.1 Hordeum vulgare subsp. vulgare | reverse complement strand
TTCATGCACATGACGTGTTCGATGAAATGCCCGAGCCACTCTACTTAAGCTTTCTCCTCTCCAAGATCGACGTCCTAGCTCCATTTTCCTTAATATTTGTCTAGGTTTGGCCATGCACCAACTTCACAAGTGTTTTAAAAGGTTAGCTACTTCATCCTTTCATTTTTCACTCCTAGTGTAGCTCATTTCAAATGCTCAAATTAACTTCTTAGAGTCTGCACATGCGTAGTGTGTCATCCCGTGCCCGTCCTCACCATTGTCGATCACCCCACGCCGATCTCGTCGCGAGCACCACCGTGCTGAGCCTCTTGTTCTTATCTTCTTTTTAAAAGAAAAAAAAAATCTTACTTGTATGCTTTAGATACATACTTGTATAAATTACTCACTTTCATTATTTTTTGTTATTATATAGTGCGATGGTTTTGGTATCCGCCTTCGTCGGCCCTCGTCCTGTCTATGATTCGGATGTGGTATATATTATCTTTTATAAATATTTATTTTATTTAGTGTTTATGACAATTATGACGACCAACGTGACATATATTTCTTAATCTAGGAGGTATGTGAACCGGAAATTCCAACCCACATAGAAATTCTTGTCGAGAAGTTAAATTTGGTTGAAAAAGAAAACAAATACTTGAAGATAAAATTGAAAATAACTGAGGATAAGAATATGGAACTGGAGTTGCATGTCGCCGATGTCATCGATGATCGCAAGATGAAGATCGATGCGATGCGGTTGAAGATGGATGCAATGCCCTTGAAGATGGATGAAATGCGCTTGAAGATTAGGAATATTAAAAAATATGCCATTGATAAAGAGGCTTGGTATCATTATTCTGTTGGGTCAATTGTTACCTTAGTTGCGATTTTGATCGCATTTTTTGTTTTATTTAAATGTTTTACATAGTTTTATGTTGTTTTATGAGAGAACTTTATGTATTTATTTTTTGCAATAATAACATTTGATCACTACTGTTGTTTGGCTTTAATGTGATGATGAACTTGTATTAATTTGGTCATATGTTCTGCAATAATAACATTTGATCACTACTGTTCTTTCAACAATTTCTGACTTCATTTGGTATATTTCGTGCATTTACTTTTTTTTGAGCTAGTTGACCCTGAAATTGAAAAGCACTACAAATGAACTCTGAAAATGTTGAAAGTTGGCATGCTATCATCATTTCACCCACATTGCATGTGTTAAAAAGTTGAGAGGGCTACGACAAAAACTGGATGCACTTCGTGTACAAAACGGACAATCTCTCTCGAAGTATCAGGGTTTCGAACGAGAACTCATCTCTTACAAAGGGATTTCATTTTTTGAACTTATTTGAACTCCATACTTTTGTGTGTTCAAAATGCACCATTCAAAGGCACATCACAAAATTTTAACAATTTCTGACTTCATTTGGTATTCTTCGTGCATTTACTTTTTTTTGAGCTAATTGACCCTGAAATTGAATAGCACTACAAATGAACTCTGAAAATGTTGAAAGTTGGCATGCTATCATCATTTCACCCACATAGCATGTGTTAAAAAGTTGAGAGGGCTACGACAAAAATTGGATGCACTTCGTGTACAAAATGGACAATCTCTCTCGAAGTATCAGGGATTCGAACGAGAACTCATCTCTTACAAAGGTTTATTAAAATTCTTTTTGCGTATTTGAGAATTTGACAAAACTATGAAAATGAGAAGTGTTTGAAATTTAGTACATTCCATACATGCATTACATAAAAGGTTTAATACATTATTACATTACTGCACCAATATTCCTATCTATTATTTCTGTTTTCTTCTGGGTCGTAGCCATGGAGAATCTTCATCATTCACTAGGATGCTTGGGTAAGTTTTCACTTTGAAGGTTGGAATTTCATGAAACTTATTATAATCTTCTGACATGTCTGTCTTGTCATGTACTCCCACGATGTTTCTTTCCCCTGAAAGAACTATGTGGCGTTTTGGCTCATCGGACGATGTCTTCTTTTGCTGATTTCTTTTTCTCGTTTTTGTAGACATGTCCTTCACATTGGCTAGGACAAATGGTTCATCCATGTACGCAAGATTGTTGAGATCCACTGTTGTCATGCCGTACTTTTGGTCTACAACTACCCTGCCTCCTGTCAGCTTCACCCATTTGCACCGAAACAAAGGGATCTTAAAAGTAGGTCCATAGTCAAGTTCCCATATCTCCTCTATGTACCCGTAATATGTTTCCAAACAGTGCCCATTCTTGTCTTTTGCATCAAAGCGGACACCACTATTTTGGTTGGTGCTCTTTTTATCTTGGGCAACCGTGTAAAATGTATTCTCATTTATCTCATACCCTTGGAAAGTACATATAGTCGAAGATGGTGTCCTGGCCAAACAGTATAGCTGATCTCCAATGGTGTCGTTATTCATGAGATGTGTCTGCAACCAACTGCCGAAAGTCTTCTCGTGTTCCCCTTTAATCCAAGAGTCAGCCTTCCCCGGGTTTTCGGCGGAGCGTAGAATATTCTTGTGTCTCACGATATACGGAGCCACCACGGTGGAATTGTGTAGAACTGTGTAGTGTGCTTGAGAGAAAGAATGCCCGTCCATACATACTTTTTCTTTCCTTCCTAGTGTGCCTTTTCCTGTCAGCCTACCCTCATACCGAGATTCAGGAACACCAATCGGCTTAAGGTCAGGAAGAAAGTCCACACAAAACTCAATGACCTCCTTTGTTCCATAGCCCTTGGAGATGCTTCCTTCTGGCCTAGCACGGTTACGGACATATTTCTTTAAGACTCCCATGAACCTCTCGAAGGGGAACATATTGTGTAGAAACACAGGACCGAGAATTCTAATCTCTTCGACTAGGTGAACTAGGAGGTGTGTCATTATATTGAAGAAGGATGGCGGGAACAACAACTCAAAGCTGACCAGACATTAGACCACATCAATCTGTAACCCTGATAGACTTTCTCGATCGATTACCTTCTGAGAAATTGCATTGAGAAATGCACATACCTTCACAATTGCCAGGCGAACATTTTCCGGTAGAATTCCCCTCAATGCAACCGGAAGCAATTGCGTCATAAGCACGTGGCAGTCATGAGACTTTAGGTTTTGGAATTTTTTGTCTTTCATATTTACGATTCCCTTTATATTCGACGAGAAGCCAGTCGGGACCTTGATACTGAAAAGGACTTCAAAGAAGATTTCCTTCTCTTCCTTAGTAAGAGCGTAGCTGGCACACCCTTGAGAATGCCCTGGATGCATGTCATCTCTTCCTTTATGATGTTCCTGGTCCTCCCGTGCTTCCGGTGTATCTTTTGACTTCCCATACAAGCCCAGGAAGCCTAGAATATTCACGCAGAGATTCTTCGTCAGGTGCATCACGTCGATTGCCGAGAGGACCTCATGGACTTCCTAGTAGGGTAGCTCCCAAAATATAGATTTCTTCTTCCACATGGGTACGCGCTTATAAGAGCCGTTAGGAACAGGTTGGCAGCCAGGACGCTTTCCAAAGATTACTTTTAAATCTTTGACCATATCAAATACTTCAGCACCAGTACAGATGACAGGCTTCCCCCGGGGTTCTGCCTTGCCATTGAAATAATTGCCTTTTTTCTTTAAGGGATGTTTGGGTGGAAAAAAAACGACAATTGTACGGGTACACATTCTTCCTGCATTTGTCCAGATATATACTTTCTGTCTGATCCAAACAGTGCGTGCATGCATTGTATCCCTTGTTTGACTGTCCTGAAATGTTACCAAGAACAGGCCAATCATTGATGGTTACGAAAAGCAACGCTTGAAGGTCAAATTCCTCTTGTTTGTGCTCGTCCCACACACGTACACCTCGTTCGGCCCACAACAGTAAAAGTTTATCAACTAATGGCCTTAGGTACACATCAATATCGTTGCCGGGTTGCTTTGGACCTTAGATAAGCACTGGCATCATAATGAACTTCCGCTTCATGCACAACCAAGGAGGAAGGTTGTAGATACATTGAGTAACGGGCCAGGTGCTGTGACTGCAACTCTGCTCCCCACAAGGATTCATGCCATCTGTACTCATACCTAACCATAAGTTCCTTGCGTCAGCTGCAAATCTCGGGAACTCTCTCTCGATTTTTCTCCACTGCCGACCATTAGTGGTGTGCCTCAACTTATCGTCTTTCATACGATCTTCCATGTGGCATCGCAACAACTTCGCATGATCTTTATTTCTGAACAGACGTTTCAACCGTGGTATTATAGGAGCATACCACATCACCTTGGCAGGAACCCTCTTCCTGGGTGGCTCGCCCTCAATATCACCAAGGTCATCTTTTCTGATCTTATACCGCAATGCAGTGCATACCGGGCATTTATCCATATTGTCGTACTTCTCACCGCGGTAGAGGATGCAGTCATTTGGGCATGCATGTATCTTCTACACGTCTAATCCTAGAGGGCAGACAAGCTTCTTTGCTTCGTACTTGCTGGCGGGTAATTAGTTCTTTCTTGGAAGCATCTTCTTCATCAGTACCAGCAACTTGTCGAATGACGAGTCAGTCACACCGGTCTCTGCCTTCCACTTCAGCAATTCAAGTGTGCTACCCAACTTCTTCTGGCCATCTTCACAAGTTGGGTACAACAATTTGTTGTGGTCCTGTAACATCTGCTCGAACTGCAACCTCTCCTTTTCTGTGTCGCAACCTCGCCGTGCATCAGAAATAACCTGGCCAAGATCATCAGCGGGCTCATCTGGTTCCCGTTCTTCATCCTGATCTTCTTCTTCATTGTCTTCCATTGCGGTATCAGCATACTCAGGGAACATAGATCGGTAGTTGTCATCATCGTTCTTTTCTTATTCATCGTCGTCTTCCATCATAACCCCTCTTTCTGCGTGCTTGGTCCAAACATTATAGCCCGACATAAAACCGGACCGAAGCAGGTGGTTCTGAATGACTCTTGAGGAAGTGTAATCCTTCTCATTCTGACATTCAACACATGGACAAAACATATAGCCACCACCATGCTTGTTCGCATCGGCTGCATCTCGAAAAGAATGCACGCCTTCTCTGTAAGCGGTTGTGCGTCGATCACCGTACATCCATGGATGGCTCATCTGTGTTATACGACAGTATATCAAATACAATCACGATCCTAAAAATTAGTACCGCATGGTCTAAACGAGGAAATATAGTTGCTAACCTTTTAGAATAAGTAGAAATAAAGAGGAAGAGGTTTAAGCGTGGCTCAGGCATCTCATATCGTAGTTGTGTTCGGTGAACTGAAGCGGCATCGCTCTAACACACATTTCAACAAACACCTCTAGTGCATAAAAAAAAGTAGAGAGCTAGCACACACCCATAATCCTCCATCCAAGAAAAATGCAAGGAAGAGGGGAGAGGGGGGCTGTGCTATATATAGGCCGGGACTAAAGGTGGCGCACATGCGGACTGCCCACCGCGTAGCCCTTTAGTCCCGGTTTGGGACACGAACCGGGACTAAAGGCTCCTTACGGGCCGGGACTAAAGCCTCGAGGGAGGCATTGAGAATTGGGGCGACGTGGCCGGGCCTTTAGTCCCGGCCCAGAGGCAGGCCGGGACTAAAGGGTCCCGGCCAAAGGCCCGTTTTCCACTAGTGGGGCTCTAGTCCCGATAATTCAGATCTCCATATAATTGTATATATATGCTCGCTTGTAAGATAAGTTAATCTTATATATATATATGCATAAATATTTCTATTTAAATTATATGAAAACTAATTTCCGAACACCAAACGAGGCATCACGTTAATCTCCCGAACACCTAAACCCTAAAACCCTAAAACCCAAAAATATTTTCATTCAAAAAAAAACCCAAAAATAAACAAAATCTGAAACCCTTTAGTCCCGGTTCGTTACACGGACCGGGACTAAAGGGACTGCCCCTGGGGCGCTACGAGGTGCCCACGTGGAGCACCTTTAGTCCCGACTTGGAACAGGGCCGGGACTAAAGGTTAGGCCTTTAGTCCCGCCCCTTTAGTCCCGGTTGGTGAACCGGGACTAAAGCCCCTTACGAGCCGGGGCTAAAGGCCCCGTCCCCACTAGTGTCAACTACCATCACACCATGCTGCTTGGGGTACCTCATGCTGTGATGCACACAACAATATACTTAGCGACATAGACCAAAATTTGTCCTCATACATTAATATTTTTGAATGCACTTCCAAAATAAACATACTCCCTCCGATCCAAATTAATCGACGCCATAGTAGTACAACTTTTTTACAAAGTTGAACTATAGCTGCGTCAGTTAATCTGGATCAGAGGGAGTAGTAAAATTTGTGTTGCATATAGCAAATTCCGCTATATATGGCAAATTTCTGCACGTTCCCCTATTGCTTTTACTAAAAGAAGGCAAAGCATTCGTCAAATAGAAATATATAACTCGAAACCATCTTCTCAAAGATGGCAATATGTTCATGAAGCATAACACAATTAAACTTTTCTTTATAGCGACAAATTATTTGTTTTATGGATAACAGTTTTAAAATTTACTTAAGACTAATTTCTTTTCATATATGGATAAAAAATGCAACAAATTTTGACTTCTCGTGTTAGTTCATATTGAAATGATAGCGGACATTCAGAACAACCATTTAAAGAGTAGAACTTCAAGGAAGCATAAAAATGGAGACATAACAAAACCTGAAATACATGGTCACTTGAAAATATTTGGAAAAGATTTGGCCTTCTTACAAAATAGAATCGTCCTAATAGAATACCAAAAGCCATAGGTTCCATCGATACCTGAATTGTTGCCTATGTTACCTGCAAAAAAGGAGTAGTTTAGATACTGATACAATACAACACAAATATATGGCACGCGATGTTGACCACCACTGATAAGTATTTCTGTATCTACTTGTCCAGTAGCACCCGGCACCTTACCAAAGCACAGATAAATATCAAATATGCTTATTAATGATTGAAACAATAGCATCATAATTTTTTAAAATAACACAAAATGACATTGGTGTAGAAGTTTAGTTTGAGAAAAAATATTGCAAGTGCAGCACAGTTAGCAGCTAATTGCCTATTTCAGAAACGTAGAAGCTTGGAAGTACAGAAGACAGGAAGTTTGCTGCAGGAGAAACAAAATGTCTGAATGAGCTGAACAACCATAACTCTTTGAAAGACATCCAGATTCTAGTGCCAGTTAACTCAAGCAAAAAGACATATAAGAGGCTGGCTTGAACTATAGGCAGTTGGGTTCCCTTTTTCTTGAACGCTGCATCTGCATTTTGAGCATTCCAGTTTCATGGTGAACAATTAACGATTTGACATAATTGCGTGTTAACAATGCAAATTGATACAATGGGGTTTTATTGACCTGGATTTGGCGAAGCGTAGATCGCACTCAAATCTCAATGGAGGTCTCCATCTCATGGAACAACTGCATGCTGGGTGCCCTCGTTTGCTTAAGTCTGTTCTGTTGGTCATCCCTCAAGTCCAGCTTGCACCCCACCATGATTACATGCGTCTTCAATTGTAACCACAAAAACATTGGAAGGCACAGATGAAGATGGACAACCCTGGGAATGACCAACCATGCCAGGACCTAACCTGTGAGTCTGCCGCAACCACAAACCAAGCCATAGAACGCAAGATTACCTTGATGCGCCTGAGATCCGGGAGCCAGTAGGAGCTGACCCTGTCGACCATGGAGAGTGTAAAGAATGACAGAGAGAGTTTATGCGGCACACTTATTTACATTGACATCATGGAGTTTTAATGTTTTATACATATAGAAAGGCACACGATCAGCTAACTGAATGCTATCTTATCCAGCTAATCTAGGAGAAAGTGGAGGACGTGGTTAGCTGACAGTATGCGTGCACTAACAATCTAGTCATATTTTGAGATCTGGTAATATGACTAGATTGTGGCATGACTCGGTGAATGATACTCCTCCTTTGAAAAGTTTGTATTCGGAACTGTTTTATATATGTAATAATCAGGATATTACCGTGAGGGATTTTAAAGCCTGGGAGGGAGGTGATATGTTTAGGAGACAACTGACGCCTATTCTGGCGGGCCAATTGGCAGAGCTGAATGCGGTGGTGGATCAATGGGTTTTATGTGATGATCCGGACCAGATTAGATGGAAGTTTGGAAAAAGGTTTTCTACTAAATCTATATATGAACATTTGGAGAAAAATATTGCTGGTTGTGATTTTCGCTGGATCTGGAGTGCAAAATTGCCTCTTAAGATTCAAATTTTCCTATGGCAGCTGTTTCAAGATGCTATTCTCACACAAGATGTGATGAATAGGAGGAAATGAAAAGGTAACCCTAGATGTTCTTTTTGCTCAGAAAGGGAGACTTCACAACATTTGTGTTTCTCCTGTCCTGTGGCTAGAGTGGTTTGGAGAACAGTGGGGTGTATGCTGGGGACTAGTAATGGCCCTGATAATTTGTGGCAATTTTACGCTTGGTGTTTTACATATATGCCTAATGGTGCCAGATTTTATACTTTTGGTTTAGCTGCTGTTTGCTGGGCATTGTAGAACTGCCGCAATAGCGCGACGTTTGAGAGGAAAAAGTTGGGGTCTCCTTTTGATGTGGTATATTCTACTTGTGGATTCCTGACGTATTGGACAGGACTCCTTACAGGGGACGATAAACTGGCGATGGAGAGGGGCGCGAAGATGCTGAAGATGAACGCGTCAAATATGCTGAGGATATGTGCGGCCCCAGAGGATGGTTGCTGATGGTTGGAGTTGCTGGCACTTAGTGCTTCTGGTTGATGGCCTCCCCTGTGTGGAGTAATCTCAGGCGTGGACCTGTGTAATATACTATTTGCAGCTTTTCTCTGTAAACTTGGTAGTTGTTCTGTGCGTGTTATGGGTGTTTTTGGGTTTTTGCCCTACGATAGGCTGCTCGATGACGAGTGCCTATGTGTAGGTTTCCCAAAAATGCTCTCACTCGCACCCCTTTTTCTGGTTTCCTTTTTGCACAAACAGAACTTGTATTTCCGTTATGTGAGTAATGGAAAAGGGGTTGCCCGGTTTAAAAAAAACACACTAACAGCTATGTACTGATTTTTCAACAGAGAGCACATGTCGCGTAAGTGAGCACCAACGCGTCCACCGCCTGACATTCGACATTCATCTTAGGCATTTGCTTTGGGCTGCAAGCCCTGCAACATACAGATATACATACCATGAAGACGGGGTCAACTCCCCCACAAATACCAAATCAATCTACGAAGGAATCAGGGGTGGAGCTAGCTCCAGCAATTATCCATTAAATAATACCCATTGTTGCAGCAAATTGGTGGAAAGTGTCCAGACTCATCGAACAGCATCCTCACCTCATCCAGAGACCACGCTGGCTGGCGGCGATGGAGCGCGCACATGCACTGGATCTACGCCACCTCCGTCCGCACCCGTCGGCTCCGGAAGCGTCGACGAGCGATGCCGACGAGGGGTAGGAGGACGACATAGGCTCCGAGGCAGAGCCGCTCCACACGGGCCGAGATCAGCAGCCTCCGTGCTCTCACATACATCTCCAACAGCTTCGCAACGCCCCCGCCCCCGCCGGAGAAATCCATCGCCGCGGCGGTCGAGATGGGAATGCTCATCCTCCTCTGGGTTGTTTGTTGATGACCGGCAGATTGTTTTATTTTTTATGGCCAGGTGGCGACGGAGCACAGGGAGGGCCGACGGGACGCAGGCTGCAAGGAAGGCGACAATGAGGGAGGAGGGACGTGCGTACTGTTGCTATTTGATCGGAGAGCTGAGTCGGCGGCGGAGGCGTCCGTGCCGGCAGCCAGCAACACCAGCACCAGAGGCGTCCGCATCAGCAGTCCTAGACCGAGGCGTCGGGGGCGTGCTTCTGCCCCGCTACGGAGCAAAAAATCGGAGGGTGGCAAGACCTGGTCGGTCGTCGTCGGGAGCGTATGCAGCCTATGCTTACCACGTCGTCGCCATTGAATTCGCTGTAGCGCCTCCTCGGTGTCGAGAAGCAGGCTGCGCGGCTGGTGCGGCCGGGCCGACCGGGTGGTGGAGTGAAGGGGCGGCGGGGGCGGGGGCGGGGCGTCAGGGTGGACAGGGGCCGGGCCGGTCCGGTCCCGGTCCGAGCTGGCGTTTGGACCGGCCGCCGGCGGTCCGGTCCGGACCGGACCGAGCATGCTGGCGGTCCTCTTTTCAGGTACCGCACCGGCGAGGCAAAAGCCCGGGCCGGACCGGCGGACCGGCCAACAGCTCACCCACGGCGAGGTGGTGACCATGGCATCGGCTATCGAAGGCTCTAGGTCGTAATCGGAAGCGAAGACAGAGGGAATAGGTGCGGGCACTCATGTAGAGCTCGATACCGAGGTCGGGGAGGCCGGAGAAGCAGCGACGGCGACGGAATCGACGACGAACGGCGACGGCCGGAGCTGGAGATGGAGCAAGATCCCGACTGATTCGTGGTGAATCCCATCAATTTGTTACGGGGGGGAGGAGATCCGATGCTTGCGAAGCTCCTGGACATGGTGGTTCGTCCTGGAGAGGACAGTGGCCACGTCCTCCTCCATCTCGTGCTATGGACGGCGGCGGCATAGCACGTCTCCCCCGCCACGCCTGAGCCGCCACACCTCCAGCACGCCCCCGGCACTCCTCCAGCACGCCCCCGCCATGCCCCAGACGTGCCCTCGCCATGCCGCCGGTGAGCTATTCGGTCCGCTCGGTCGGACCGGGCTTTAACCGGACCGGACCGAGCAAATTTCGGTCTTGTTTTGAGAGACGGACCGGTCGGTTTTTGCGGTCGGGCCTGGATTGAGCCGGCTCGGACTGAGCAGGCCACGAAGCCCGCTCGGTACGTCCAGGCTAAGCGGGGCGGAGTAATCTACGGGGCGATGGGGCTGAGCGGCGGGTGCGGCCGGGCCGACCGGGTGGTGGAGTGAAGGGGCGGCGGGGGCGGAGCAATCTACGGGGTGATGGGGCTGAGCGGTTAGCGACAACATAGAGGACGTGCGGGAGAGCATTAACGTTTCGTAGGTACATGCGGGAGCGGATCAGGGTTTCGTAAGTGCGGTCACTTTCCTTAACGGAGATTCTAAATCATTAGATTGAACTAGTAACAATGCACGTGCAACGCACGTGTTCATCATCAAATATAAATGTGAGTATGCTCAAAGGACCCGAAATTTAAAATCCCTGTCCTAGTATAATTTATATATTTTTTTGCATAAATGGGAACCTATATAAAACTATTCTAGAATGAGCTTTCGGAGATAAATTACAATTGAACATAAGAATCTTAACATTCCTTTCAAAAACCAATAAATGCATTCAAGAAACCAAATGCTAGGTGTTTGTCAAGAGGCATTTGATATTAATATAAAAATAAATGAGGTTACATCTGCTTTTAACATCATATACATATACAATCCATGAAATACAAATAGGACTTGTTCAAATCATAATTTGAAAATGAGGAGAGGCATCTAACTTTGTTGGCAAACAGAACACATGGACAATCTGACCTGAATAATCACATGCACCTCTGTTTTTTCTCCTCCTTATCTCCCTACAAGAAAAAATATCACCACAATGTAATCATAAATTTGTGCCATTTTTTGACAGAAAAAACCTATTTGCAGTTAACTACCCTCCCTACAGCGACAACAAACAAATTCTTCATCCTGCTGTTGGGAAGGAAGTTTGCATTAAAAGATAGTTTTGCAACCTATATATTGTTATACCTACTCCATCAGATACTGACAACCTAACTGACAATGCACACAATACTTGGTTCTTTATAAAGTTGACCGCAAGCTATCATCTAATCCCTCCGTCCCACAATATAAGAGCGTTTTTCAAGCTATTCTTATTGCGGGAGAAAAACACTCCATAACACCAGGAGAACTGATATGTAGTTCTAATGATTTATCATTTGCGTCTAAGAAATGGCATGA
The DNA here is from genome assembly GCF_904849725.1 of Hordeum vulgare subsp. vulgare. Lineage (NCBI taxonomy): Eukaryota > Viridiplantae > Streptophyta > Magnoliopsida > Poales > Poaceae > Hordeum > Hordeum vulgare. The sequence goes on along the minus strand of NC_058519.1, from coordinate 934,784 downwards.
ACTTACGGTGGATAAAATCGATGGCTTGACAAATATCTTCGAGGGATGGTGCGAAGAGGTAGTCTCTTGTAGCAATCACAAGGTGATCAATCCCATGGGGGGCATAAAATGCACCACGGGTGTAATTCAGAGCATGGAGTAATTTAGGATTGAATAAATGGTGTGTACAGCTATCTCTCGACTTAGAAGGGAATTATTATGGATCATTTTTGTGCATGCAATTGTTCAAGAGCTCAAAAGCGCGGACAAATGAAATATTAGGACTCAAGCATTAAAATGAAATAGGCTCAGTTGGCATAAAATTCACAAACCTATGCTTTGAAGGCTGCATATCGTACCAACTTCCTGTGTAGAAGAAATAAAACAGTTTGATAGGAGGGAAACTTTCAATGAAAATATTCACAGGATATGCTTACGGAAATCACATGGCCAAAATAAATCTCAGTTTTCTTACATGACCAAGAATAGTCTTAAATCAATGCTTGAGTAGTAATACACTGAAAAATAACATATCCACAAACAACACGGGGGAGGGTAGTTTATCCTTCACTACATCATATAGGTTACCTTGATTCAACTCATATGCAGCCTGCTTGGACTTCTTACCAACCACCATTCTCGACATGACACATAAAAAGTCTTCAGAATCCGAATTAACATGACAGATAGAGATGGTTAAGTTAGCAATTGGTAATAATAAGGGTAAATCAAGAATCAATGTGGAAGATCAATGTAGATGAACCGCAGTAGCACTAATCGCTTAGCCAAGTCTATACCTATGCTGTGAAGAGGACCTCTGCTTTTTCTCCTCCTTATCTCCCTACAAGAAAAAATAACACCCCAATGTAATCAGAAATTTGTGCCATTTTTTGACAGAAAAAACCTATTTGCAGTTAACTTATAACCAACATATCCTCACCACAATTGTACCATAAGCATCAGAAAAATGAAAATAAATAAATATTAGGATGGCCATCTTCGAGGGTAGTTTTGTGTCATTCGCATCACGGGAATTAACTCAAGTGAAGTCATGGAGGGGTGGAGCATAATCCATATCAGTCATCTACAAGATGTGGTCTACACGTCTGCTTGCACAAGGTCAAACCGAGCAAGGCAAGACCACTAAAGGGAAAGGAAACTTGCTGAGCATGAAGCATCAACCCAATGAAGCAGATGTAACTTGCTGAATTTTTTACGTAGAGTCATCGTATCAATGATGCAAAAATCGCTATCACAATCCCATAGGTTCAAACATTAACGCAAGATTTCATAGGTTGCAACTACCCTGATCTGATAGGTTATTAATTCAGTAATATCTGAGAGGTTGAAATAGTAGGCCATTCATCAGCAGGATTAAAAAAATCAAGTCTGTCCTTTTCTGTCTAATATACATTTGTGTCTAGACCAAGATGACTCCCTCTTTTATATTGCATTTTGCCGGCTATCGCGGCCAGTTGGCGTCCTGTTTTCAGCTGCTTATATTAATAACAACTATGATTGGCTGTACCATCCTTCAGTTGAAATTTATTATTATCTCGGTTTGTATTCCCTCAGGAGTATGCGTTACTGCAAATTCACCATGTTGCTGTAGGTTGTCTTTTTTCTTTTTTTTTGTGGGTGTTGCTGTAGTTTGTCATGTCAAATTCACAATTGATTTTGGAATATGCGCTTTTGGAACATGCAGCTAACCCAAATTGGAATTCAGGCATGACGTTATCAGTTTTATGAGCATTCTCTAAGTAGGCACAAATCATGAACAAAGCACTGCCAGAATACTAAGTCTCATACATTACAGAAAGATCCTACACGCGGGATATAAGAATGACTACAACACACGGTTAATGTTGACGACTACGTTGTCGCTGTGGTACCTGTTTTCGGGAGGCGTCTCGGCGTGCGTATAGGGTCGGTGCCTCGGGCTGTTTCGGGAGAGGAGGGGACGCATGAGGATTCGCGAGCTGGGGGACGGCGACGGGAGGCCGGTGGAGGGGGAGGAACAGGAGGACGCCTGGGCCGGTGGCGGGGGCGGAGAGGTCATGCGGCTAAGGGCCAAGCGCGCGCTCGTCGGCGCCGGGGCCAGGGTGCTCTTCTACCCGATGCTCCTCTACAACGTCATGCGTATTATGACAAAGAAAATACACTCGTATGTCTATATACATCCATATATAGCCCCCTAGTGGAACCTCTAGAAAGACTTATATTTAGAAACGGAGGAAGTACATACTTTCTTTTTAGATCTGTTAACATACGTGGAGGAATTCCGACATATAGCTCTCCTTCGGTGTGAAGAGGATGAACAATAGCCTCTTCTAGGATCTCTTGAAACTTCCTCCCTGATGCATGCTGTTATTGTCAAATGCCGCTGTTAGGACTCGTGAAATAAAGTTATAAACAAGCAGTATGAGTGTACTTTCTTATTAATTATACCTCTATTTTGGCCATATATCGGCAACTGTTTCTTCATACTTCAACTTCCTGAAAGATCAGAGCATACAGTCACTATATGGACAAGATAAAGTGTATAAAAGCATAAGGTAACATGGAAAAGATCATCTGCCACCCCGTCAGGGCGTCGAGCATCTGCGGTGGCACCTCCATTGCCGCCGCGGTCTAGGGCGGCTACGGTTTTTGGTGAGGGGAGATCAGGAGGAAGGAGGGGTTTGAAAATCTCACAGGGAAGAGGCGAAAAGAGAGAAAAATGGAAAGGGTAAAGTGAGACTGCAGCTGCAGGAAACTAAAACAACAACATAAAACTGCAGGGGATGGTACCATGTCATATTTCTAGGCCTTCTCCATGTACAAGCAAAGCAAGATGAAGATGAGGATGACCAAAGATTTGCACATACATAGCATGATTAATCCTACGGCATAACGCAACCAGATGTCCCGCAGACAGATTCACAGTGGAATGTTAAAACACTTGGTACTGAAATTAACCACTCACCCTTGATCGACGAGCCAATGTACCATTCCAGCAGTGATGCCCTTTGTCACCGAGAAAACCGGAAACAGAGAATCAGGTTGAACGGGGCGCGGATCGTATTTCCCCAATGTGCCAGCAGCAGTATCTATTATGACCTTTCCATCTTTGTATGCGCATACCTGTGAGAAGAATATCATATCAATATGGCTGCATTGCAACAAGGTAACCATCATATGCATATATCGTAGCTAAACTCGTGATGCAAAGTTTTGGCATACAGATATTGCTACAGCAACATCATGGCATGTAAATGAATGGCAAGAGATTATTGACCCACTTGTAAACCCAAAATTTTGTCGCTTCCCATCTCAATTAGAAGATTCATCAGTTTAGACTCCACTTCAGAGTTAACAGGCGAGTCATAGATCCACTCGCTGTTAGTTGAGGGGCTGCGTGTCATACTCCTGATATCAATGAAATCATAAATGAGCAAATTCGAGAAAGATGATCCCTACAAAGATGATGCAAACATAAGCATGACGCGCATCTCACCCTAGCAAAGTTGATTCAGCAAATGGCCTCATGATGTCTAGATAAACTATCCTAACATTCACTGAAGCCGAAAGCCCTACAGGTATAAATGAAAAACTGCCACTGTGATGCTGGAAATATTAGAGGAATGTACAAGTTCAAGAGACCAAGACATACCTCTAAGAAGATTCAAGACCCTCATGAAATTTTTCGCATCCCCAGGGAAAGCGTCAACCTGACAGCGAGAAAACCTCCATTTAACACCGGGCTCTTGGTTGACAAACCCAACACAGCTTACAGGAAAGTAATTAGCTGTGCATGACTACTCACATGATTGAAATGTTTAACCTCCTTCTTGTTCAATTTCATCTTCTCTTGAAGAGCTTTGGCGTTTCGTTCTCTTTGCTCATTCAATGCTTTAATGTTCTCCTAATAAGTAGGAACAAACCACAACCAACCAGTTACTACAACTTCCTGCAGTATTAGGAACAAAAATAATCTATAACTGGCCTTCAGCATACTGTCGCTTCAGTTGTTGTAGTGGACTGGCGGAAAAATATTGAGGCAAACTCCAAAGACCGCTGAGGCATGTCAACTCACAGGTTAAGCCCCATCTCTGCAAAGGCTGACAGCAGTGCCACTTGGTCACCCTACACATTGATCTCAGAATTGTAAATTATAGAGTTTAAACAAAAGAATGGTAAGCTAGTAATAAGCGACAAGATAGAATAAAGAGAACATCTCACAAAAATTGAAATGTGTGCCTATGATCGCGTAGTGTTGCGTGAAACTCAATAACTTACTATAGGAAAAAACATGGTCGCAAAAACAAAGCCTAATTCCTGATTGTGTTTTGCTTATCTTATACTCCAATAACACTGGTGTACTATAGTTGTTGAATGTGTCGCGTCATCTACCAGCCTGCAATAACACTGGTGTGTAATGCAGGGATAAAGAGCCACAATATTTATTACATGAAAAAAGTTTAAATCTACCAAAAGTAAAAGATATGCTTCTTTTGATTCAACCATAATACAAAAGAGGGGTAGCAGTTACTCTCAAGGAAATGCTTGGTGCTTATAGCTACAAAAGATACCCTTAATTGACTTCTCTTTGATGTCATGTGTATTATTTGTAAGATCAGACTGTTACAAACCTCAGCGCATGACAAAAACATCTTTGCTAGTGCTTGCTTCATCGACTGTGATATGCGTTTAGTGAGCCCAAACTCAAGGAGAATCGGTTTTTGTGTAGGTTCCTTGCTTACAAGAAAATTGCCTACAGAAAAGAAAAGCATGTTAGCATAAAATCGATGTGAAAGCAACACAAAGATATCCAATGGAAATATTGGAGAACATAAAATTTGTGACACAAGATCTGCCTAAAGAAGCATAGAATTAAAGTACCAGGATGAGGATCTCCGTTGAAGAAATCGTCAATGAATATTTGATGAGCATAAGCACGGGTTATCTCTTCAACGAGTTTTTCTTATCGACACCATATTCTTCCAATGAATCATTGTCATGTAAGTGAATTCCGTCCATGTATTCCAGAATCAGAATCTTTTCAGTAGACTGATACAGAAAAGTATGGGTCAGATGATGGTCCCGGTTCACGTGATTTGCAAACACTAATGCAAGACAAACAGAATAAAGTTTAGGCTGCCAGTTAATACCTGCATAATTTCTGGTATCAGTACATCAACATCACTGGAAACACTGCCACTCCCACCTTTAGTTTTCCAACTAAGATTCTTGGAGACGGTCCTAGTGTTCTCTGAAAGTAGATTTTGCACCTTACATTATCATGATGACCTCTGTATGAATGACTGTACCTAAGAATCTGAGCAAGGAGAAGTACCTGCTTCATGATTGAAATCAAGTTCCTTGGGTGCCTCCTTGCACCATTCATCAATCATTGGGTTGAAGTCATATTAAGGTTCTGCCCATGCAATCCATTCGATCAATGATTTTGCATTCTTCAAATCCTGACCATAGATGAAAAGTTGCAATAGCAATCCTACTTATCTTACAAAACACTATTCACAGAAAAGAAAAGAACCTCTAATATGATATCTTTGATACCATCATGCTGAACTTTCACAACAACTTCTCTGCCATCTTCCAGAGTTGCACGATGAACATGTGCTATCTGTCAAGAAGTGTTCATTCACTTGAGCATATTACGAATTTACACCAGTGAAAGTATAGTTCATTTGGGAGGCATGGAAATTACTGATGCGGCTGCAAGAGGGTCAAGGTCAAAAGTAGCAAAGAGTTCACTCATGGGTTTACCAAGTTCTTTTTCTATGGTTCCATGAACCTGCACACGACAGACAAAAACCAAGACTAAGATAAACTGCATTACAGTTATGCTATCTGATGATGCCAGTTTGATTGGTCACAAATGAATGGAAGTACAGGTACTTATGATACCATTTACTAATGAACAGTTTTTTCTTTCTTTCTTAAGAGTAACTAATGTAGAGGAAATGCATACCTCTTAAAGAGGGCATGGAGGAAGCGAGTCCTGCAACTTCTTCAGGACCTCCATGTACGGCTCAGGAAGCACGTCCGCTCTGGTGGACAAATACTGGCCCATCTTCACCCACAAACCTTCTAGCTCTATCATCAGGTTGAGAACACGACGAGCATTGCGCTCGTGCGTCTTTGCTCATATAGCGTGCTTCTTAACAGCGCTAACCCACTGCACTCTCTTCTGAACAGCCTGCTTGCACATGAGAGAGATGTTAATCTGGTTCTAGAAGAAGAATAGGAGCCAAGGGAACAGAATAGAGGGAAGCACAAGGGCACCTTATAGTCCAAGTACACGAACAACGCCAATGAAAAAACTTTTAGGCCCCTGGATATGAGGGTTCCCCATCCCATCGGAGGTCAACTGGTCAGGAGGGGCGAGGAGGGATGATTCCGACACGCCGTCGGCAGCCCTGCTCGAGGCTCCTAGCAGGGCAGTAAGTTCGTGTTCTGTAATGCCATGCACAGGTTCAGGGCCTCTTTGCTAGTGCTTGCTTCATCGACTGTGGCCTCCTCCTGTTCCTCCCCCTCCACCGGCCTCCTGTCGCCGTCCCCCAGTTCGCGAATCCTCATGCGCCCCCCTCCTCTCCCGAAACAGCCCAAGGCCCCGACCCTACGCGCACGCCGGTCATCGGGCAAGTCCACCAAAGTCCATACTTTGTTCTCATACATGGATCCTATCTCGGATTTCATAGCTTCAAGCCATTTGTTGGAATCCGGGCCCACCATCGCTTCTTCATAGTTCAAAGGTTCACCATTGTCTAACAACATGATTTCCATCACAGGGTTGCCGTACCACTCTGGTGCGGAGCGTGCCCTCGTGGACCTTCGTGGTTCAGTAGTAACTTGATCCGAAGCTTCATGATCATTATCATTAACTTCCTCTTCAGTTGGTGTAGGCGCCACAGGAACAACTTCCCGAGCTGCGCTACTATCCTGTTCGAGAGGGGTGTAATTACCTCATCAAGTTCTACCTTCCTCCCACTTAGTTCTTTCGAGAGAAACTCTTTCTCTAGAAAGGATACGTTCTTGGCAACAAAGGTTTTACCTTCGGATCTAAGATAGAACGTATACCCAATAGTTTCCTTAGAGTATCCTATGAATACGCATTTCTCCGCTTTGGGTTCGAGCTTTTCTTGTTGAAGTTTCTTCACATAAGCATCGCAGCCCCAAACTTTAAGAAACGACAACTTAGGTGTCTTGCCAAACCATAGTTCATACGGTGTCGTCTCAACGGATTTAGACGGTGCCCTATTTGAAGTGCATGTTGCAATTTCTAATGCGTATCCCCAAAATGATAGCGGTAAGTCGGTAAGAGACATCATAGATCATACCATATCTAATAAAGTGCAATTACGACGTTCAGACACTCCGCTGCGTTGCGGTGTGCTAGGCGGCGTCAGTTGTGAAATGATTCCACACTTCCTTAGGTGTGTGCCAAACTCGTGACTCAAATATTCTCCTCCACGATCAAATCATAGACACTTAATTTTTTTGTCACGTTGATTTTCGACCTCACTCTGAAATTCCTTAAACTTTTCAAATGTCTTAGATTTGTGCTTCATCAAGTAGATATACCCATACCTACTCAAATCATCGGTGAGAGTGAGAACATAACGATAGCCACCGCGAGCTTCAAAGTTCATTGGACCACACACATCAGTATTTATTATTTCCAAATAAGTCGGTTGCTCTCTCCGTTATTCCTGAGAATGGAGTCTTAGTCATCTTGCCCATGAGGCACGGTTCGCATGTGTCAAATGATTCAAAGTCAAGAGACTCTAATTGTAACGACCAAGATGCGGTCCTTTCCGATCTGGGGGTTGAGGCCCCCGAATAGGAAAGAAGCGCATCTAAGCGTTTCGCAAGCAAGTAACATATCACAAATAATAATAAAAGTAGACAATTCGGGATTCAACTGTCTTCTTATTAATAACTCAGAGTACATCACAGATACAATCAAGGTAGTTCCTCTACGGACTACAAAACATGGAAAATGCTATGCTACCCTGCTGTAGGCCCACGATCACGACCACGCCTCAGTCCTCTGGATAGTTCACGTAGAGGCGGTCTGTCTCCTCGTCGTACTGCCACGCCAGCTGGGTGCCGTCGGGATCATCTGTCTCTGGGGTACCTGTACCTGCTGGGAGTTTCGGAGGAATCCGTGAGCCACGGGGACTCAGCAATCTAAGACCTTGGTGCCAGAACTAGTCATGTTATTAGGTAGGGTAAGGGTGAAGTGTATCAGGCTGCAGCATCCTATGCTTGATTAAGTGGCTAACTTACGCAAAGTAGAAGTGAAGGTGGTCTACGCTAGCGGTCGAGATTACTTGATCACTAAGTGATCCTGAACACCTACCTACGACATTCATAACCCCACCGTGTTCCCGATCGAAGAGAGATCTTCGAACGGACAGTCACGGTTACGCACACAGTTGGAAGTTTTATTAGTTTATGTTTAAGTTCTCTAATACCGGATGTTAACAAAATATTCCAAGTTGCCACATAACCGCGGGCACGGCTTTCCGAAAGATTAAACCCTGCAGGGGTGCTCCAACTAGTCCATCACAAACGAACACAGGCCGCAAAGGCATCTTCTATCACGAATCTCGTGATCTCGTCGGATTCCTTACAGGAAAACCTCAACTCTGGGGAGAACCAAAGCTTCACTGGGATTCCTATACGCAAGATATACCGCTAAGGTAAGAGAAGGCTAGCAGGACCTCCCGACGTGTCGACGACCCCGATAAGAGCCGCGTATCTCAGTCTCAGGACACGACGGATGGAAAAGCCTACAGGAGCCAAACCTCAAGTTTCCTTGTGGTGGCCCCCGCAGTCTGTCCAGGTTGGACCAACACTCATGAGGAGCGCTCGCCCGGGTTGTTGATTAAATTCCTCGGGGTAGTTATTCCCTATGCAGGTTATTAGGTGATTAGCAGATTAAAACCAAAGTTGGGTCCTGCCGGACAAGCCTTAGCACTACGCGATTTATCGAGGGGTCCCCATAACAACCCCGAACGTGTTAGGAGCGATCATTATGGAATCAAACACCGGTAACCGGTAACTAAGGCGGCAATAACGGAACAAAGCACCCGGCAAAAGGGCTAGGCCTCCCGTCATTTACCAAGTATATAGGTGCATTAATTAAATAATAGAATTTAAGATAATGATATCAAGCTCAGGTGACTACATGAGTCAAAGCACCTGCAACTAGCATCACTAACATTAGTAGCTGAGCAAGCTTACTTAGCCATACAAGTTTTGCTAGGAAGGGGAACGGTGTTTTGGGCTCATGGCATATCAAGAGGAAATTTAATTCAGTGGTAGGCAGCGAGCAATATGACAAGGAAACGAAAACTAGCATAACAAGTCTAGAGATGGAATCAAGGTCATATCATCTTGCCTGTGATATCCTCAGCTTGGAATGGTTCTGGATCGTCCTGCACGTACTCTCCTGACTCCATGTATTCGTTCTCCGATCCCGGTGCTACCCAACATGAGAAGAACAACCAATGAATAGCAGCACCACAAGATGCAACAATCACATGATGCATGAGATGAAAAATGGGCATGCATCACTAATTCTATCACTAGCACAAGCAAATTAAACTACTGCAGGTTTCTGGACAGAACTGTACACTAGGCTATTTTTACATGCATGAGGATGGCATGAACAGATGCGTCTCGTGAAAACGATGCAAAACCATATAAAGAACACTGCAAACGGAGCTACGGGTCAACGGGAATCAACGGAACAAGATATGAAGCTCTACGTGGAAGAATCAACACCACACTCTATGGCACAAATCTGGTATTCCCAAGTTGCCAAGACGTAAAACAAGCCATCATGGATGGAATGGAGCAAGGAAGAACACCACAACATCCCCTAAGCACACACAATGATCAAAAAGACAAAACTACATAATCTGCCACAATCTGCATCTTAGCTCTTTGGGAGCTACATGCAACAAAGCTACAGGCCTTCAAACATGACAAATAATATATGTGGCTGTTGCCTACCAAGAACACTACAAGCACCAGCAAGAATCACAGCAAAAGGAATTAAACTCGAGAAGATACAAGGCCACAAACTTTCCCAAAACCATCAGATCTCAGGGACTTAGTGAAAATTCCTGCACCTGAGTTTCTGTCTTTGCTCTGAAGCCTTTTGATAGCAATCAAAACACAACCTACTGGACTCCAAATGGTTTGAAACTTTACAGGGAGCTTCACAAACATACCAGGTTCAAAATCCTAGCACTGAACTAAGGCTAGTTCTCAACAGAATGACCAGCACATCCTCATCTATAAGAGAAGAAAATGTTTCCAGAATCCCAGACTTTGTGAAATTTCAGATTTCACTAATCTGGAAATTTTTCAGCCACATGCCCACTTTGTCTAGGCATAGTTTGCACACACATAACATCAAGTCATAAATGACACCACTATAGTGTAGAGCAAAACCCCTACTACTATCACACAAAAACTCATGCCCTTGGGCTCCACCTATTCCATGGAATCAAGGAACAAACTTGCAACAAATTTGAATATGTCAACTCCATAAAGTATCCTACTGGCAAAAAAAACTTCACCAATGGATTCCTTGGGAGATTCTACCCCAAAATCATCTATAATATGTGGACACTTACTTGGAACAAGTGACCACAAATTAAGGGAGAGCAAACTACTCCAAATCATGCCTAGGAAATGGGCATCATTCCATGTAGTTCCTACTAAGACAACAACTACAAAGGTTGTGTTCATGTGCACAATGACAAAGTGACATGGGGGTTTGAACCCCATGTTTGTGTCATGCACATCAACTCACAACCACTTCTACCAAGCTATCCACACATACAAATCACCATGCCCTCCCACATATGGACATGTGAGGGTGCATAGCTTTGCTTCGAAGGTGGAATGCTTCTCACACACACATGCATACCTGCACTAGCAACACCTCATGTGTGTGCAACACACACACACACATTCACATCACCTACTGCCACTTCTTACTAGTCACACAAGCATAAACACAAGCCACCTACATAAGATCATCTACTAGGAAGCATCACCATACACACACACCCATGTGTGAATAACATCATGTGTATGCACATACACACACATGGACCTCTCACAAGCACACATACATGCACCACATCATCTAGCACTACTATAACAACAAAAGCAAAGGAGATAAAAATGACATTCCCAAATAAGGGTTAAGCACAAGACTTATAAGCACATGCATCTACAACTCTACTAAGTGCATATTCACACACACAAATGCATCACCACTTATTCACAAGCCACCAACAAATGAACATACTTGCAGATTAAGAGAGGAGGTAGCACAAACATCTAAGTGCACAAGAAAAATAAGTACATAGCTACAAAGAACAAGGCTGCAAGGTGGTGAACAGCAAAGGAAAAAGAAATGCAGAGGACAAGGGAAAAATAAAAGGGAGGTACTGGGGGTCGAACCCCATACCTGCTGCTCGAGCACACACAGGCACAAGGAAGCTACCACTCTGCTACAGCTACTGAACTGACCAGAGAGGGGCTTCTCTCCGGGTATGCTTAACCTGCCTGCTAATGTGCCGAAGAAAATAAACGAGAAAAAGGGGTTGCCGAGGGGAGGGATCGAACCCACGCCCTCCTACAGGCAACAGGCAACTGGCACCACTACTACTACCACTACGCTACAGAACGATGACTGATCAGAGGAGGGTTGCATTCAAGATCATCTAGTAGCGCTTCTCTGCTCTGCCTACAGAGGCTGCCGGCGACAGGGAGGCCGCCGGGCACGCCTGTTGCTGCTGCTGTTGCGTCACGGCAGGAGAACTACCACCCTGCAAGGGCTGCGCCTGCTATGCACCACGTCTAAACTCTGCTACCACACGATATACTGCTACTGCACCGCAACTGCACCACGCCCTGCTACCGATTGCTAGGAACAGAGAAACGCGAGCACCTTCCACGGCGGTTCTATGACGGATCCGAGGAGGAAGAAGCAAGGGAAGACGTCCCTCACCTTGGGGAAGGAAGGAGATCGATCTGCGGAGGAAGAGGCGCTGGAGGGGAAGAAGAACCGATGCCGAACGTGATGTAGATGAAGTAGAGCCGAGGAAGAAGAGGTGCACCGGAGCAGGGTGGTTGACGTCGAGCTAGCCGTCATCGAAGATGTTCCCCGGCCTCGCCAAGGTCGGGAATGGAATGCAGAGGCTACCCCCGAGCTCCCGGACATGGCCGTCGGCGCTGCTCGACGTAGACGGCGGAGTAGACGCGGCGGGCTGAACTCTCTCTCTCTGCTACTCGTACAGAGGCTTACCAGAGGGGAGGAAGAAGAAGAGAGAAGGTGGCGGCGCACTAGAGGAAGGAGAGGGAAACCTAGGGAAGGAGGAAGGTTCCCTGCGTCTTATATTACCTCGGGGAGGGCGCTTGACCACTGGATCGCGTTGTGGAGGAACGGGAGGAGGAGATGCGGTCGTACAGAGATGACGTCGAGAGGAGGAAGAGAGGGACGCGGGATTGGGCTAGCGCACAGGACAGGGGGAAGATGGGCCTCTCTAGGTGGGAGGAAGCCCACCACATCGACACATAAGAGAAAAAAATAAACTCTGGCTATTTCCTATTTAACTAAAGCACAGAGAAAAGAAAAAGCCCACAGGTCTAACTACTGAATATTAAATCAAAACAAAAATGCCCCTGGATCTGAAAATACATGAGCTATTTAAATAAAATGCAAAAGGAATTTTATGGGGCAATTAAATAAATACAAAACAGCAATTATAATAACTGTTTTATGATTTATTGCACCTTTAGAACACCTAACAAAAACACCAAATCTTGCACAACATAATACCCACAATATTCAACAAACAGAGGACATTTTAAAACCAGGTAAAGAGCAAATGAAATTTTGAGCTTGGGAATAAAAGAGAGAAAAGGTTTGAAACTAACAAGGGGGGTTTGAAAACAATGCCAAGCACCACACTCCACCACTTCACACCACATCATCACATGTGCATCAACACATGAAATCACAAGACCACAAAAATCACACCTAGCAAGACCACATGCAATCCTAACATGATATAGAATCATAAGGTATGGCAAGGATGGCATGGCATGGATGCATTCATGCAAAAGAAGAACACAAGGTGACACATGAAATCATACATGCATAGATAGCTCTCATGACAATGTCAAGGTGGTCCCACATGGAAGGTTACAAAAAGGGAAAGCTTTACACTTGGGGCACTACACTAATAGTCCATCAGTATGGAGCTTCTTCATGCGCTTAACGCCGATATGACCAAGGCGGCAGTGCCACAAGTATGTGGGACTATCATTATCAACTTTACATCTTTTGGTACTTACACTATGAATATGCGTAACATAACGATCGAGATTCATCAAGAATAAACCATTCACCAGCGGAGCATGACCATAAAACTTATCACTCATATAAATAGAACAACCATTATTCTGTGACTTAAATGAGTAGCCGTCTCGCATTAAGCAAGACCCTGATACAATGTTCATGCTTAAAGCTGGTACTAAATAACAATTATTAAGGTTTAAAACTAATCCCGACGGTAGATGTAGAGGTAGCATGCCGACGGCGATCACATCGACCTTGGAACCATTCCCGACGCGCATCGTCACCTCGTCCTTGGCCAGTCTCCGCTTATTCCGCAGTTCCTGCTTTGAGTTGCACATGTGAGCAACAGCACCGGTATCAAATACCCACGAGCTACTACGAGCGCTGGTAAGGTACACATCAATAACATGTATATCACATATACCTTTAACGTTGCCGGCCTTCTTGTCCGCTAAGTATTTGGGGCAGTTCCGCTTCCAGTGACCCTTTCCCTTGCAATAGAAGCACTCAGTCTCAGGCTTGGGTCCATTATTTTTCTTCATCCTGGCATCTGGCTTACCGGGCGCGGCAACGGCTTTGCCGTCTTTCTTGAAGTTCTTCTTACCCTTGCCCTTCTTGAAACTAGTGGTCTTGTTGACCCGTCAACACTTTATGTTATTTCTTGATTTCTACTTCTGCAGACTTGAGCATCGAGTACAACTCGGGAATGGTTTTCTCCATCCCTTGCATGTCGTAGTTCAACACAAAACCTTTGTAGCTTGGTGGGAGAGACTGGAGGATTCTGTCAATTATAGCATCATCCGAAAGTTCGACTCCAAGTGAAGTCAGACGACCGTGTAACCCAGACATTTTGAGTATGTGCTCACTGACAGAACTGTTCTCCTCCATCTTACAGCTAAAGAACTTGTCGGAGACTTCATATCTCTCGACACAGGCATGAGCTTGAAAAACTAGCTTCAGCTCTTGGAACATCTCATATGCACCGTGTTGCTCAAAACGCCTTTGGAGCCCCGTTTCTAAACTGTATAGCATGCCACACCTAACGAGAGAGTAGTCATCGCTCCGCGTTTGCCAGACGTTCAGAATGTCCTAGGCTGCTGCGGGAGCGGGAGGGTCACCTAGCGGTGCATCAAGGACATAAGCCTTTTTAGCTGCTTCAAGGATGAGCTTCAAGTTGCGAACCCAGTCCGCATAGTTGCTACCTGTTGGGGAACGTCGCATGGGAAACAAAAAATTTCCTACGCGCACGAAGACCTATCATGGTGATGTCCATCTACGAGAGGGGATGAGTGATCTACGTACCCTTGTAGATCGTACAGCAGAAGCGTTAGTGAACGCGGTTGATGTAGTGGAACGTCCTCACGTCCCTCGATCCGCCCCGCGAACAATCCCGCGATCAGTCCCCCGATCTAGTACCGAACGGACGGCACCTCCGCGTTCAGCACACGTACAGCTCGACGATGATCTCGGCCTTCTTGATCCAGCAAGAGAGACGGAGAGGTAGAAGAGTTCTCCGGCAGCGTGACGGCGCTCCGGAGGTTGGTGATGACCTTGTCTCAGCAGGGCTCCGCCCGAGCTCCGCAGAAACGCGATCTAGAGGAAAAACCGTGGAGGTATGTGGTCGGGCTGCCGTGGAAAAGTCGTGTCAAATTAGCCCTAAAACCTCCGTATATATAGGTGAGAGGGAGGGGACCTTGCCTTGGGGCTCAAGGAGCCCCAAGGGGGTCGGCCGAGTCCAAGGGGGGAGGACTCCCCCCCAAACCGAGTTGGACTTGGTTTGGTGGGAGGGAGTCCCCCTTCCTTCCCACCTCCTCCTTTTTTTCCTTTCTCTTTGATTTTTATCTCTATGGCGCATAGGGCTCTTTTGGGCTGTCCCACCAGCCCACTAAGGGCTGGTGTACCTCCCTCAAGGCCTATGGGCTTCCCCGGGGTGGGTTGCCCCCCCCCCCCCCCGGTAAACTTCCAGAACCCATTCGTCATCCCCGGTACATTCCCGGTAACTCCGAAAACCTTCCGGTAATCAAATGAGGTCATCCTATATATCAATCTTCGTTTCCGGACCATTCTGGAAACCCTCGTGACGTCCGTGATCTCATCCGGGACTCCGAACAACATTCGGTAACCAACCATATAACTCTAATACGCATAAAACAACGTCGAACCTTAAGTGTGCAGACCCTGTGGGTTCGAGAACTATGTAGACATGACCCGAGAGACTCCTCGGTCAATATCCAATAGCGGGACCTGGATGCCCATATTGGATCCTACATATTCTACGAAGATCTTATCGTTTGAACCTCAGTGCCAAGGATTCATATAATCCCGTATGTCATTCCCTTTGTCCTTCGGTATGTTACTTGCCCGAGATTCGATCGTCAGTATCCACATACCTATTTCAATCTCGTTTACCGGCAAGTCTCTTTACTCGTTCCGTAATACAAGATCCCGCAACTTACACTAAGTTACATTGCTTGCAAGGCTTGTGTGTGATGTTGTATTACCGAGTGGGCCCCGAGATACCTCTCTGTCACACGGAGTGACAAATCCCAGTCTTGATCCATACTAACTCAACTAACACCTTCGGAGATACCTGTAGAGCATCTTTATAGTCACCCAGTTACGTTGCGACGTTTGATACACACAAAGTATTCCTCCGGTGTCAGTGAGTTATATGATCTCATGGTCATAGGAATAAATACTTGACACGCAGAAAACAGTAGCAACAAAATGACACGATCAACATGCTACGTCTATTAGTTTGGGTCTAGTCCATCACGTGATCAACATGCTACGTCTATTAGTTTGGGTCTAGTCCAACACGATCAACATGCTACGTCTTTTCAAATGTCTTAGATTTGTACTTCATCAAGTAGATATACCCATACCTACTCAAATCATCGGTGAGAGTGAGAACATAACGATAGCCACCGCGAGCTTCAAAGTTCATTGGACCACACACATCAGTATGTATTATTTCCAAATAAGTCGCTTGCTCTCTCCGTTATTCCTGAGAATGGAGTCTTAGTCATCTTGCCCATGAGGCACGGTTCGCATGTGTCAAATGATTCAAAGTCAAGAGACTCTAGTTGTAACGACCAAGATGCGGTCCTTTCCGATCTGGGGGTTGAGGCCCCCGAATAGGAAAGAAGCGCATCTAAGCATTTCGCAAGCAAGTAACATATCACAAATAATGATAAAAGTAGACAATTCGGGATTCAACTGTCTTCTTATTAATAACTCAGAGTACATCACAGATACAATCAAGGTAGTTCCTCTACGGACTACAAAACATGGAAAATGCTATGCTACCCTGCTGTAGGCCCACGATCACGACCACGCCTCAGTCCTCTGGATAGTTCACGTAGAGGCGGTCTGTCTCCTCGTCGTACTGCCACGCCAGCTGGGTGCCGTCGGGATCATCTGTCTCTGGGGTACCTGTACCTGCTGGGAGTTTCGGAGGAATCCGTGAGCCACGGGGACTCAGCAATCTAAGACCTTGGTGCCAGAACTAGTCATGTTATTAGGTAGGGTAAGGGTGAAGTGTATCAGGCTGCAGCATCCTATGCTTGATTAAGTGGCTAACTTACGCAAAGTAGAAGTGAAGGTGGTCTACGCTAGCGGTCGGGATTACTTGATCACTAAGTGATCCTGAACACCTACCTACGGCATTCATAACCCCACCGTGTTCCCGATCGAAGAGAGATCTTCGAAGGGACAGTCACGGTTACGCACACAGTTGGAAGTTTTATTAGTTTATGTTTAAGTTCTCTAATACCGGATGTTAACAAAATATTCCAAGTTGCCACATAACCGCGGGCACGGCTTTACGAAAGATTAAACCCTGCAGGGGTGCTCGAACTAGTCCATCACAAACGAACACAGGCCGCAAAGGCATCTTCTATCACGAATCTCGTGATCTCGTCGGATTCCTTACAGGAAAACCTCAACTCTGGGGAGAACCAAAGCTTCACTGGGATTCCTATACGCAAGATATACCGCTAAGGTAAGAGAAGGCTAGCAGGACCTCCCGACGTGTCGACGACCCCGATAAGAGCCGCGTATCTCAGTCTCAGGACACGACGGATGGAAAAGCCTACAGGAGCCAAACCTCAAGTTTCCTTGTGGTGGCCCCCGCAGTCTGTCCAGGTTGGACCAACACTCATGAGGAGCACTCGCCCGGGTTGTTGATTAAATTCCTCGGGGTAGTTATTCCCTATGCAGGTTATTAGGTGATTAGCAGATTAAAACCAAAGTTGGGTCCTGCCGGACAAGCCTTAGCACTACGCGATTTATCGAGGGGTCCCCATAACAACCCCGAACGTGTTAGGAGCGATCATTATGGAATCAAACACCGGTAACCGGTAACTAAGGCGGCAATAACGGAACAAAGCACCCGGCAAAAGGGCTAGGCCTCCCGTCATTTACCAAGTATATAGGTGCATTAATTAAATAATAGAATTTAAGATAATGATATCAAGCTCAGGTGACTACATGAGTCAAAGCACCTGCAACTAGCATCACTAACATTAGTAGCTGAGCAAGCTTACTTAGCCATACAAGTTTTGCTAGGAAGGGGAACGGTGTTTTGGGCTCATGGCATATCAAGAGGAAATTTAATTCAGTGGTAGGCAGCGAGCAATATGACATGGAAACGAAAACTAGCATAACAAGTCTAGAGATGGAATCAAGGTCATATCATCTTGCCTGTGATATCCTCAGCTTGGAATGGTTCTGGATCGTCCTGCACGTACTCTCCTGACTCCATGTATTCGTTCTCCGATCCCGGTGCTACCCAACATGAGAAGAACAACCAATGAACAGCAGCACCACAAGATGCAACAATCACATGATGCATGAGATGAAAAATGGGCATGCATCACTAATTCTATCACTAGCACAAGCAAATTAAACTACTGCAGGTTTCTGGACAGAATTGTACACTAGGCTATTTTTACATGCATGAGGATGGCATGAACAGATGCGGCTCGTGAAAACGATGCAAAACCATATAAAGAACACTGCAAACGGAGCTACGGGTCAACGGGAATCAACGGAACAAGATATGAAGCTCTACGTGGAAGAATCAACACCACACTCTATGGCACAAATCTGGTATTCCCAGGTTGCCAAGACGTAAAACAAGCCATCATGGATGGAATGGATCAAGGAAGAACACCACAACATCCCCTAAGCACACACCATGATCAAAAAGACAAAACTACATAATCTGCCACAATCTGCATCTTAGCTCTTTGGGACCTACATGCAACAAAGCTACAGGCCTCCAAACATGACAAATAATATATGTGGTTGTTGCCCACCAAGAACACTACAAGCACCAGCAAGAATCACAGCAAAAGGAATTAAACTCGAGAAGATACGAGGCCACAAACTTTCCCAAAACCATCAGATCTCAGGGACTTAGTGAAAATTCCTGCACCTGAGTTTCTGTCTTTTCTCTGAAGCCTTTTGACAGCAATCAAAACACAACCTACTGGACTCCAAATGGTTTGAAATTTTACAGGGAGCTTCACAAACATACCAGGTTCAAAATCCTAGCACTGAACTAAGGCTAGTTCTCAACAGAATGACCAGCACATCCTCATCTATAAGAGAAGAAAATGTTTCCAGAATCCCAAACTTTGTGAAATTTCAGATTTCACTAATCTGGAATTTTTCAGCCACATGCCCACTTTGTCTAGGCAAAGTTTGCACACACATAACACCAAGTCATAAATGACACCACTATAGTGTAGAGCAAAACCCCTACTACTATCACACAAAAACTCATGCCCTTGGGCTCCACCTATTCCATGGAATCAAGGAACAAACTTGCAACAAATTTGAATATGTCAACTCCATAAAGTATCCTACTGGCAAAAAAACTTCACCACTGGATTCCTTGGGAGATTCTACCCCAAAATCATCTATAATATGTGGACACTTACTTGGAACAAGTGACCACAAATTAAGGGAGAGCAAGCTACTCCAAATCATGCCTTGGAAATGGGCATCATTTCATGTAGTTCCTACTAAGACAACAACTACAAAGGTTGTGTTCATGTGCACAATGACAAAGTGACATGGGGGTTTGAACCCCATGTTTGTGTCATGCACATCAACTCACAACCACTTCGACCAAGCTATCCACACATACAAATCACCATGCCCTCCCACATATGGACATGTGAGGGTGCATAGCTTTGCTTACAAAGGTGGAATGCTTCTCACACACACATGCATACCTGCACTAGCAACACCTCATGTGTGTGCAACACACACACACACACATTCACATCACCTACTGCCACTTCTTACTAGTCACACAAGCATAAACACAAGCCACCTACATAAGATCATCTACTAGGAAGCATCACCATACACACACACCCATGTGTGAATAACATCATGTGTATGCACATACACACACATGGACCTCTCACAAGCACACATACATGCACCAGATCATCTAGCACTACTATAACAGCAAAAGCAAAGGAGATAAAAATGACATTCCCAAATAAGGGTTAAGCACAAGACTTATAAGCACATGCATCTACAACTCTACTAAGTGCATATTCACACACACAAATGCATCACCACTTATTCACAAGCCACCAACAAATGAACATACTTGCAGATTAAGAGAGGAGGTAGCACAAACATCTAAGTGCACAAGAAAAATAAGTACATAGCTACAAAGAACAAGGCTGCAAGGTGGTGAACAGCAAAGGAAAAAGAAATGCAGAGGACAAGGGAAAAATAAAAGGGAGGTACTGGGGGTCGAACCCCATACCTACTGCTCGAGCACACACAGGCACAAGGAAGCTACCACTCTGCTACAGCTACTGAACTAACCAGAGAGGGGCTTCTCTCCGGGTATGCTTAACCTGCCTGCTAATGTGCCGAAGAAAATAAACGAGAAAAAGGGGTTGCCGAGGGGAGGGATCGAACCCACGCCCTCCTACAGGCAACAGGCAACTGGCACCACTACTACTACCACTACGCTACAGAAAGATGACTGATCAGAGGAGGGTTGCATTCAAGATCATCTAGTAGCGCTTCTCTGCTCTGCCTACAGAGGCTGCCGGCGACAGGGAGGCCGCCGGGCACGCCTGTTGCTGCTGCTGTTGCGTCACGGCAGGAGAACTACCACCCTGCAAGGGCTGCGCCTCCTATGCACCACGTCTAAACTCTGCTACCACACGATATACTGCTACTGCACCGCAACTGCACCACGCCCTGCTACCGATTGCTAGGAACAGAGAAACGCGAGCACCTTCCACGGCGGTTCTATGACGGATCCGAGGAGGAAGAAGCAAGGGAAGACGTCCCTCACCTTGGGGAAGGAAGGAGATCGATCTGCGGAGGAAGAGGCGCTGGAGGGGAAGAAGAACCGATGCCGAACGTGATGTAGATGAAGTAGAGCCGAGGAAGAAGAGGTGCACCGAAGCAGGGTGGTTGACGTCGAGCTAGCCGTCATCGAAGATGTTCCCCGGCCTTGCCAAGGTCGGGAATGGAATGCAGAGGCTACCCCCGAGCTCCCGGACATGGCCGTCGGCGCTGCTCGACGTAGACGGCGGAGTAGACGCGGCGGGCTAAACTCTCTCTCTCTCTGCTACTCGTACAGAGGCTTACCAGAGGGGAGGAAGAAGAAGAGAGAAGGTGGCGGCGCACTAGAGGAAGGAGAGGGAAACCTAGGGAAGGAGGAAGGTTCCCTGCGTCTTATATTACCTCGGGGAGGGCGCTTGACCACTGGATCGCGTTGTGGAGGAACGGGAGGAGGAGATGCGGTCGTACAGAGATGACGTCGAGAGGAGGAAGAGAGGGACGCGGGATTGGGCTAGCGCACAGGACAGGGGGAAGATGGGCCTCTCTAGGTGGGAGGAAGCCCACCACATCGACACATAAGAGAAAAAAATAAACTCTGGCTATTTCCTATTTAACTAAAGCACAGAGAAAAGAAAAAGCCCACAGGTCTAACTACTGAATATTAAATCAAAACAAAAATGCCCCTGGATCTGAAAATACATGAGCTATTTAAATAAAATGCAAAAGGAATTTTATGGGGCAATTAAATAAATACAAAACAGCAATTATAATAACTGTTTTGTGATTTATTGCACCTTTAGAACACCTAACAAAAACACCAAATCTTGCACAACATAATACCCACAATATTCAGCAAACAGAGGACATTTTAAAACCAGGTAAAGAGAAAGTGAAATTTTGAGCTTGGGAATAAAAGAGAGAAAAGGTTTGAAACTAACAAGGGGGGTTTGAAAACAATGCCAAGCACCACACTCCACCACTTCACACCACATCATCACATGTGCATCAACACATGAAATCACAAGACCACAAAAATCACACCTAGCAAGACCACATGCAATCCTAACATGATATAGAATCATAAGGTATGGCAAGGATGGCATGGCATGGATGCATTCATGCAAAAGAAGAACACAAGGTGACACATGAAATCATACATGCATAGATAGCTCTCATGACAATGTCAAGGTGGTCCCACATGGAAGGTTACAAAAAGGGAAAGCTTTACACTTGGGGCACTACACTAATAGTCCATCAGTATGGAGCTTCTTCATGCGCTTAACGCCGATATGACCAAGGCGGCAGTGCCACAAGTATGTGGGACTATCATTATCAACTTTACATCTTTTGGTACTTACACTATGAATATGCGTAACATAACGATCGAGATTCATCAAGAATAAACCATTCACCAGCGGAGCATGACCATAAAACTTATCACTCATATAAATAGAACAACCATTATTCTGTGACTTAAATGAGTAGCCGTCTCGCATTAAGCAAGATCCTGATACAATGTTCATGCTTAAAGCTGGTACTAAATAACAATTATTAAGGTTTAAAACTAATCCCGACGGTAGATGTAGAGGTAGCATGCCGACGGCGATCACATCGACCTTGGAACCATTCCCGACGCGCATCGTCACCTCGTCCTTGGCCAGTCTCCGCTTATTCCGCAGTTCCTGCTTTGAGTTGCACATGTGAGCAACAGCACCGGTATCAAATACCCACGAGCTACTACGAGCGCTGGTAAGGTACACATCAATAACATGTATATCACATATACCTTTAACGTTGCCGGCCTTCTTGTCCGCTAAGTATTTGGGGCAGTTCCGCTTCCAGTGACCCTTTCCCTTGCAATAGAAGCACTCAGTCTCAGGCTTGGGTCCATTATTTTTCTTCTTCCTGGCATCTGGCTTACCGGGCGCGGCAACGGCTTTGCCGTCTTTCTTGAAGTTCTTCTTACCCTTGCCCTTCTTGAAACTAGTGGTCTTGTTGACCCGTCAACACTTTATGTTATTTCTTGATTTCTACTTCTGCAGACTTGAGCATCGAGTACAACTCGGGAATGGTTTTCTCCATCCCTTGCATGTCGTAGTTCAACACAAAACCTTTGTAGCTTGGTGGGAGAGACTGGAGGATTCTGTCAATTATAGCATCATCCGGAAGTTCGACTCCAAGTGAAGTCAGACGACCGTGTAACCCAGACATTTTGAGTATGTGCTCACTGACAGAACTGTTCTCCTCCATCTTACAGCTAAAGAACTTGTCGGAGACTTCATATCTCTCGACACAGGCATGAGCTTGAAAAACTAGCTTCAGCTCTTGGAACATCTCATATGCACCGTGTTGCTCAAAACGCCTTTGGAGCCCCGTTTCTAAACTGTATAGCATGCCACACCTAACGAGAGAGTAGTCATCGCTCCGCATTTGCCAGACGTTCAGAATGTCCTAGGCTGCTGCGGGAGCGGGAGGGTCACCTAGCGGTGCATCAAGGACATAAGCCTTTTTAGCTGCTTCAAGGATGAGCTTCAAGTTGCGAACCCAGTCCGCATAGTTGCTACCTGTTGGGGAACGTCGCATGGGAAACAAAAAAATTCCTACGCGCACGAAGACCTATCATGGTGATGTCCATCTACGAGAGGGGATGAGTGATCTACGTACCCTTGTAGATCATACAGCAGAAGCGTTAGTGAACGCGGTTGATGTAGTGGAACGTCCTCACGTCCCTCGATCCGCCCCGCGAACAATCCCGCGATCAGTCCCCCGATCTAGTACCGAACGGACGGCACCTCCGCGTTCAGCACACGTACAGCTCGACGATGATCTCGGCCTTCTTGATCCAGCAAGAGAGACGGAGAGGTAGAAGAGTTCTCCGGCAGCGTGACGGCGCTCCGGAGGTTGGTGATGACCTTGTCTCAGCAGGGCTCCGCCCGAGCTCCGCAGAAACGCGATCTAGAGGAAAAACCGTGGAGGTATGTGGTCGGGCTGCCGTGGAAAAGTCGTGTCAAATTAGCCCTAAAACCTCCGTATATATAGGTGAGAGGGAGGGGACCTTGCCTTGGGGCTCAAGGAGCCCCAAGGGGGTCGGCCGAGTCCAAGGGGGGAGGACTCCCCCCCAAACCGAGTTGGACTTGGTTTGGTGGGAGGGAGTCCCCCTTCCTTCCCACCTCCTCCTTTTTTTCCTTTCTCTTTGATTTTTATCTCTATGGCGCATAGGGCTCTTTTGGGCTGTCCCACCAGCCCACTAAGGGCTGGTGTACCTCCCTCAAGGCCTATGGGCTTCCCCGGGGTGGGTTGCCCCCCCCCCCCGGTAAACTTCCAGAACCCATTCGTCATCCCCGGTACATTCCCGGTAACTCCGAAAACCTTCCGGTAATCAAATGAGGTCATCCTATATATCAATCTTCGTTTCCGGACCATTCTGGAAACCCTCGTGACGTCCGTGATCTCATCCGGGACTCCGAACAACATTCGGTAACCAACCATATAACTCTAATACGCATAAAACAACGTCGAACCTTAAGTGTGCAGACCCTGTGGGTTCGAGAACTATGTAGACATGACCCGAGAGACTCCTCGGTCAATATCCAATAGCGGGACCTGGATGCCCATATTGGATCCTACATATTCTACGAAGATCTTATCGTTTGAACCTCAGTGCCAAGGATTCATATAATCCCGTATGTCATTCCCTTTGTCCTTCGGTATGTTACTTGCCCGAGATTCGATCGTCAGTATCCACATACCTATTTCAATCTCGTTTACCGGCAAGTCTCTTTACTCGTTCCGTAATACAAGATCCCGCAACTTACACTAAGTTACATTGCTTGCAAGGCTTGTGTGTGATGTTGTATTACCGAGTGGGCCCCGAGATACCTCTCTGTCACACGGAGTGACAAATCCCAGTCTTGATCCATACTAACTCAACTAACACCTTCGGAGATACCTGTAGAGCATCTTTATAGTCACCCAGTTACGTTGCGACGTTTGATACACACAAAGTATTCCTCCGGTGTCAGTGAGTTATATGATCTCATGGTCATAGGAATAAATACTTGACACGCAGAAAACAGTAGCAACAAAATGACACGATCAACATGCTACGTCTATTAGTTTGGGTCTAGTCCATCACGTGATCAACATGCTACGTCTATTAGTTTGGGTCTAGTCCAACACGATCAACATGCTACGTCTTTTCAAATGTCTTAGATTTGTACTTCATCAAGTAGATATACCCATACCTACTCAAATCATCGGTGAGAGTGAGAACATAACGATAGCCACCGCGAGCTTCAAAGTTCATTGGACCACACACATCAGTATGTATTATTTCCAAATAAGTCGCTTGCTCTCTCCGTTATTCCTGAGAATGGAGTCTTAGTCATCTTGCCCATGAGGCACGGTTCGCATGTGTCAAATGATTCAAAGTCAAGAGACTCTAGTTGTAACGACCAAGATGCGGTCCTTTCCGATCTGGGGGTTGAGGCCCCCGAATAGGAAAGAAGCGCATCTAAGCATTTCGCAAGCAAGTAACATATCACAAATAATGATAAAAGTAGACAATTCGGGATTCAACTGTCTTCTTATTAATAACTCAGAGTACATCACAGATACAATCAAGGTAGTTCCTCTACGGACTACAAAACATGGAAAATGCTATGCTACCCTGCTGTAGGCCCACGATCACGACCACGCCTCAGTCCTCTGGATAGTTCACGTAGAGGCGGTCTGTCTCCTCGTCGTACTGCCACGCCAGCTGGGTGCCGTCGGGATCATCTGTCTCTGGGGTACCTGTACCTGCTGGGAGTTTCGGAGGAATCCGTGAGCCACGGGGACTCAGCAATCTAAGACCTTGGTGCCAGAACTAGTCATGTTATTAGGTAGGGTAAGGGTGAAGTGTATCAGGCTGCAGCATCCTATGCTTGATTAAGTGGCTAACTTACGCAAAGTAGAAGTGAAGGTGGTCTACGCTAGCGGTCGGGATTACTTGATCACTAAGTGATCCTGAACACCTACCTACGGCATTCATAACCCCACCGTGTTCCCGATCGAAGAGAGATCTTCGAAGGGACAGTCACGGTTACGCACACAGTTGGAAGTTTTATTAGTTTATGTTTAAGTTCTCTAATACCGGATGTTAACAAAATATTCCAAGTTGCCACATAACCGCGGGCACGGCTTTACGAAAGATTAAACCCTGCAGGGGTGCTCGAACTAGTCCATCACAAACGAACACAGGCCGCAAAGGCATCTTCTATCACGAATCTCGTGATCTCGTCGGATTCCTTACAGGAAAACCTCAACTCTGGGGAGAACCAAAGCTTCACTGGGATTCCTATACGCAAGATATACCGCTAAGGTAAGAGAAGGCTAGCAGGACCTCCCGACGTGTCGACGACCCCGATAAGAGCCGCGTATCTCAGTCTCAGGACACGACGGATGGAAAAGCCTACAGGAGCCAAACCTCAAGTTTCCTTGTGGTGGCCCCCGCAGTCTGTCCAGGTTGGACCAACACTCATGAGGAGCACTCGCCCGGGTTGTTGATTAAATTCCTCGGGGTAGTTATTCCCTATGCAGGTTATTAGGTGATTAGCAGATTAAAACCAAAGTTGGGTCCTGCCGGACAAGCCTTAGCACTACGCGATTTATCGAGGGGTCCCCATAACAACCCCGAACGTGTTAGGAGCGATCATTATGGAATCAAACACCGGTAACCGGTAACTAAGGCGGCAATAACGGAACAAAGCACCCGGCAAAAGGGCTAGGCCTCCCGTCATTTACCAAGTATATAGGTGCATTAATTAAATAATAGAATTTAAGATAATGATATCAAGCTCAGGTGACTACATGAGTCAAAGCACCTGCAACTAGCATCACTAACATTAGTAGCTGAGCAAGCTTACTTAGCCATACAAGTTTTGCTAGGAAGGGGAACGGTGTTTTGGGCTCATGGCATATCAAGAGGAAATTTAATTCAGTGGTAGGCAGCGAGCAATATGACATGGAAACGAAAACTAGCATAACAAGTCTAGAGATGGAATCAAGGTCATATCATCTTGCCTGTGATATCCTCAGCTTGGAATGGTTCTGGATCGTCCTGCACGTACTCTCCTGACTCCATGTATTCGTTCTCCGATCCCGGTGCTACCCAACATGAGAAGAACAACCAATGAACAGCAGCACCACAAGATGCAACAATCACATGATGCATGAGATGAAAAATGGGCATGCATCACTAATTCTATCACTAGCACAAGCAAATTAAACTACTGCAGGTTTCTGGACAGAATTGTACACTAGGCTATTTTTACATGCATGAGGATGGCATGAACAGATGCGGCTCGTGAAAACGATGCAAAACCATATAAAGAACACTGCAAACGGAGCTACGGGTCAACGGGAATCAACGGAACAAGATATGAAGCTCTACGTGGAAGAATCAACACCACACTCTATGGCACAAATCTGGTATTCCCAGGTTGCCAAGACGTAAAACAAGCCATCATGGATGGAATGGATCAAGGAAGAACACCACAACATCCCCTAAGCACACACCATGATCAAAAAGACAAAACTACATAATCTGCCACAATCTGCATCTTAGCTCTTTGGGACCTACATGCAACAAAGCTACAGGCCTCCAAACATGACAAATAATATATGTGGTTGTTGCCCACCAAGAACACTACAAGCACCAGCAAGAATAACAGCAAAAGGAATTAAACTCGAGAAGATACGAGGCCACAAACTTTCCCAAAACCATCAGATCTCAGGGACTTAGTGAAAATTCCTGCACCTGAGTTTCTGTCTTTTCTCTGAAGCCTTTTGACAGCAATCAAAACACAACCTACTGGACTCCAAATGGTTTGAAATTTTACAGGGAGCTTCACAAACATACCAGGTTCAAAATCCTAGCACTGAACTAAGGCTAGTTCTCAACAGAATGACCAGCACATCCTCATCTATAAGAGAAGAAAATGTTTCCAGAATCCCAAACTTTGTGAAATTTCAGATTTCACTAATCTGGAATTTTTCAGCCACATGCCCACTTTGTCTAGGCAAAGTTTGCACACACATAACACCAAGTCATAAATGACACCACTATAGTGTAGAGCAAAACCCCTACTACTATCACACAAAAACTCATGCCCTTGGGCTCCACCTATTCCATGGAATCAAGGAACAAACTTGCAACAAATTTGAATATGTCAACTCCATAAAGTATCCTACTGGCAAAAAAACTTCACCACTGGATTCCTTGGGAGATTCTACCCCAAAATCATCTATAATATGTGGACACTTACTTGGAACAAGTGACCACAAATTAAGGGAGAGCAAGCTACTCCAAATCATGCCTTGGAAATGGGCATCATTTCATGTAGTTCCTACTAAGACAACAACTACAAAGGTTGTGTTCATGTGCACAATGACAAAGTGACATGGGGGTTTGAACCCCATGTTTGTGTCATGCACATCAACTCACAACCACTTCGACCAAGCTATCCACACATACAAATCACCATGCCCTCCCACATATGGACATGTGAGGGTGCATAGCTTTGCTTACAAAGGTGGAATGCTTCTCACACACACATGCATACCTGCACTAGCAACACCTCATGTGTGTGCAACACACACACACACACATTCACATCACCTACTGCCACTTCTTACTAGTCACACAAGCATAAACACAAGCCACCTACATAAGATCATCTACTAGGAAGCATCACCATACACACACACCCATGTGTGAATAACATCATGTGTATGCACATACACACACATGGACCTCTCACAAGCACACATACATGCACCAGATCATCTAGCACTACTATAACAGCAAAAGCAAAGGAGATAAAAATGACATTCCCAAATAAGGGTTAAGCACAAGACTTATAAGCACATGCATCTACAACTCTACTAAGTGCATATTCACACACACAAATGCATCACCACTTATTCACAAGCCACCAACAAATGAACATACTTGCAGATTAAGAGAGGAGGTAGCACAAACATCTAAGTGCACAAGAAAAATAAGTACATAGCTACAAAGAACAAGGCTGCAAGGTGGTGAACAGCAAAGGAAAAAGAAATGCAGAGGACAAGGGAAAAATAAAAGGGAGGTACTGGGGGTCGAACCCCATACCTGCTGCTCGAGCACACACAGGCACAAGGAAGCTACCACTCTGCTACAGCTACTGAACTGACCAGAGAGGGGCTTCTCTCCGGGTATGCTTAACCTGCCTGCTAATGTGCCGAAGAAAATAAACGAGAAAAAGGGGTTGCCGAGGGGAGGGATCGAACCCACGCCCTCCTACAGGCAACAGGCAACTGGCACCACTACTACTACCACTACGCTACAGAACGATGACTGATCAGAGGAGGGTTGCATTCAAGATCATCTAGTAGCGCTTCTCTGCTCTGCCTACAGAGGCTGCCGGTGACAGGGAGGCCGCCGGGCACGCCTGTTGCTGCTGCTGTTGCGTCACGGCAGGAGAACTACCACCCTGCAAGGGCTGCGCCTGCTATGCACCACGTCTAAACTCTGCTACCACACGATATACTGCTACTGCACCGCAACTGCACCACGCCCTGCTACCGATTGCTAGGAACAGAGAAACGCGAGCACCTTCCACGGCGGTTCTATGACGGATCCGAGGAGGAAGAAGCAAGGGAAGACGTCCCTCACCTTGGGGAAGGAAGGAGATCGATCTGCGGAGGAAGAGGCGCTGGAGGGGAAGAAGAACCGATGCCGAACGTGATGTAGATGAAGTAGAGCCGAGGAAGAAGAGGTGCACCGAAGCAGGGTGGTTGACGTCGAGCTAGCCGTCATCGAAGATGTTCCCCGGCCTTGCCAAGGTCGGGAATGGAATGCAGAGGCTACCCCCGAGCTCCCGGACATGGCCGTCGGCGCTGCTCGACGTAGACGGCGGAGTAGACGCGGCGGGCTAAACTCTCTCTCTCTCTGCTACTCGTACAGAGGCTTACCAGAGGGGAGGAAGAAGAAGAGAGAAGGTGGCGGCGCACTAGAGGAAGGAGAGGGAAACCTAGGGAAGGAGGAAGGTTCCCTGCGTCTTATATTACCTCGGGGAGGGCGCTTGACCACTGGATCGCGTTGTGGAGGAACGGGAGGAGGAGATGCGGTCGTACAGAGATGACGTCGAGAGGAGGAAGAGAGGGACGCGGGATTGGGCTAGCGCACAGGACAGGGGGAAGATGGGCCTCTCTAGGTGGGAGGAAGCCCACCACATCGACACATAAGAGAAAAAAATAAACTCTGGCTATTTCCTATTTAACTAAAGCACAGAGAAAAGAAAAAGCCCACAGGTCTAACTACTGAATATTAAATCAAAACAAAAATGCCCCTGGATCTGAAAATACATGAGCTATTTAAATAAAATGCAAAAGGAATTTTATGGGGCAATTAAATAAATACAAAACAGCAATTATAATAACTGTTTTGTGATTTATTGCACCTTTAGAACACCTAACAAAAACACCAAATCTTGCACAACATAATACCCACAATATTCAGCAAACAGAGGACATTTTAAAACCAGGTAAAGAGAAAGTGAAATTTTGAGCTTGGGAATAAAAGAGAGAAAAGGTTTGAAACTAACAAGGGGGGTTTGAAAACAATGCCAAGCACCACACTCCACCACTTCACACCACATCATCACATGTGCATCAACACATGAAATCACAAGACCACAAAAATCACACCTAGCAAGACCACATGCAATCCTAACATGATATAGAATCATAAGGTATGGCAAGGATGGCATGGCATGGATGCATTCATGCAAAAGAAGAACACAAGGTGACACATGAAATCATACATGCATAGATAGCTCTCATGACAATGTCAAGGTGGTCCCACATGGAAGGTTACAAAAAGGGAAAGCTTTACACTTGGGGCACTACACTAATAGTCCATCAGTATGGAGCTTCTTCATGCGCTTAACGCCGATATGACCAAGGCGGCAGTGCCACAAGTATGTGGGACTATCATTATCAACTTTACATCTTTTGGTACTTACACTATGAATATGCGTAACATAACGATCGAGATTCATCAAGAATAAACCATTCACCAGCGGAGCATGACCATAAAACTTATCACTCATATAAATAGAACAACCATTATTCTGTGACTTAAATGAGTAGCCGTCTCGCATTAAGCAAGACCCTGATACAATGTTCATGCTTAAAGCTGGTACTAAATAACAATTATTAAGGTTTAAAACTAATCCCGACGGTAGATGTAGAGGTAGCATGCCGACGGCGATCACATCGACCTTGGAACCATTCCCGACGCGCATCGTCACCTCGTCCTTGGCCAGTCTCCGCTTATTCCGCAGTTCCTGCTTTGAGTTGCACATGTGAGCAACAGCACCGGTATCAAATACCCACGAGCTACTACGAGCGCTGGTAAGGTACACATCAATAACATGTATATCACATATACCTTTAACGTTGCCGGCCTTCTTGTCCGCTAAGTATTTGGGGCAGTTCCGCTTCCAGTGACCCTTTCCCTTGCAATAGAAGCACTCAGTCTCAGGCTTGGGTCCATTATTTTTCTTCTTCCTGGCATCTGGCTTACCGGGCGCGGCAACGGCTTTGCCGTCTTTCTTGAAGTTCTTCTTACCCTTGCCCTTCTTGAAACTAGTGGTCTTGTTGACCCGTCAACACTTTATGTTATTTCTTGATTTCTACTTCTGCAGACTTGAGCATCGAGTACAACTCGGGAATGGTTTTCTCCATCCCTTGCATGTCGTAGTTCAACACAAAACCTTTGTAGCTTGGTGGGAGAGACTGGAGGATTCTGTCAATTATAGCATCATCCGGAAGTTCGACTCCAAGTGAAGTCAGACGACCGTGTAACCCAGACATTTTGAGTATGTGCTCACTGACAGAACTGTTCTCCTCCATCTTACAGCTAAAGAACTTGTCGGAGACTTCATATCTCTCGACACAGGCATGAGCTTGAAAAACTAGCTTCAGCTCTTGGAACATCTCATATGCACCGTGTTGCTCAAAACGCCTTTGGAGCCCCGTTTCTAAACTGTATAGCATGCCACACCTAACGAGAGAGTAGTCATCGCTCCGCGTTTGCCAGACGTTCAGAATGTCCTAGGCTGCTGCGGGAGCGGGAGGGTCACCTAGCGGTGCATCAAGGACATAAGCCTTTTTAGCTGCTTCAAGGATGAGCTTCAAGTTGCGAACCCAGTCCGCATAGTTGCTACCTGTTGGGGAACGTCGCATGGGAAACAAAAAATTTCCTACGCGCACGAAGACCTATCATGGTGATGTCCATCTACGAGAGGGGATGAGTGATCTACGTACCCTTGTAGATCGTACAGCAGAAGCGTTAGTGAACGCGGTTGATGTAGTGGAACGTCCTCACGTCCCTCGATCCGCCCCGCGAACAATCCCGCGATCAGTCCCCCGATCTAGTACCGAACGGACGGCACCTCCGCGTTCAGCACACGTACAGCTCGACGATGATCTCGGCCTTCTTGATCCAGCAAGAGAGACGGAGAGGTAGAAGAGTTCTCCGGCAGCGTGACGGCGCTCCGGAGGTTGGTGATGACCTTGTCTCAGCAGGGCTCCGCCCGAGCTCCGCAGAAACGCGATCTAGAGGAAAAACCGTGGAGGTATGTGGTCGGGCTGCCGTGGAAAAGTCGTGTCAAATTAGCCCTAAAACCTCCGTATATATAGGTGAGAGGGAGGGGACCTTGCCTTGGGGCTCAAGGAGCCCCAAGGGTGTCGTCCGAGTCCAAGGGGGGAGGACTCCCCCCCAAACCGAGTTGGACTTGGTTTGGTGGGAGGGAGTCCCCCTTCCTTCCCACCTCCTCCTTTTTTTCCTTTCTCTTTGATTTTTATCTCTATGGCGCATAGGGCTCTTTTGGGCTGTCCCACCAGCCCACTAAGGGCTGGTGTACCTCCCTCAAGGCCTATGGGCTTCCCCGGGGTGGGTTGCCCCCCCCCCCCGGTAAACTTCCAGAACCCATTCGTCATCCCCGGTACATTCCCGGTAACTCCGAAAACCTTCCGGTAATCAAATGAGGTCATCCTATATATCAATCTTCGTTTCCGGACCATTCTGGAAACCCTCGTGACGTCCTTGATCTCATCCGGGACTCCGAACAACATTCGGTAACCAACCATATAACTCTAATACGCATAAAACAACGTCGAACCTTAAGTGTGCAGACCCTGCGGGTTCGAGAACTATGTAGACATGACCCGAGAGACTCCTCGGTCAATATCAATAGCGGGACCTGGATGCCCATATTGGATCCTACATATTCTACGAAGATCTTATCGTTTGAACCTCAGTGCCAAGGATTCATATAATCCCGTATGTCATTCCCTTTGTCCTTCGGTATGTTACTTGCCCGAGATTCGATCGTCAGTATCCACATACCTATTTCAATCTCGTTTACCGGCAAGTCTCTTTACTCGTTCCGTAATACAAGATCCCGCAACTTACACTAAGTTACATTGCTTGCAAGGCTTGTGTGTGATGTTGTATTACCGAGTGGGCCCCGAGATACCTCTCTGTCACACGGAGTGACAAATCCCAGTCTTGATCCATACTAACTCAACTAACACCTTCGGAGATACCTGTAGAGCATCTTTATAGTCACCCAGTTACGTTGCGACGTTTGATACACACAAAGTATTCCTCCGGTGTCAGTGAGTTATATGATCTCATGGTCATAGGAATAAATACTTGACACGCAGAAAACAGTAGCAACAAAATGACACGATCAACATGCTACGTCTATTAGTTTGGGTCTAGTCCATCACGTGATTCTCCTAATGACGTGATCCAGTTATCAAGCAACAACATCTTGTTCATAATCAGAAGACACTGACTATCTTTGATAAACTGGCTAGCCAACTAGAGGCTTGCTAGGGACGGTGTTTTGTCTATGTATCCACACATGTAAATGAGTCTTCATTCAATACAATTATAGCATGGATAATAAACGATTATCTTGATACAGGAATTATAATAATAACTATATTTATTATTGCCTCTAGGGCATAATTCCAACAGTCTCCCACTTGCACTAGAGTCAATAATCTAGCCCTCACATCATCATGTGAATTACATTGTAATAAATCTAACACCCATACAGTTCTGGTGTTGATCATGCTTTGGCCGTGGAAGAGGTTTAGTCAGCGGGTCTGCTACATTCAGATCCGTGTGCACTTTGCATATATTTACGTCCTCTCCCTCGACGTAGTCGCGGATGAGGTTGAAGCGTCGTTTGATGTGTCTGGTCTTCTTGTGAAACCGTGGTTCCTTTGCTAAGGCAATGGCACCCGTGTTGTCACAGAACAAGGTTATTGGATTCAGTGCGCTTGGCACCACTCCAAGATCCGTCATGAACTGCTTCATCCAGACACCCTCTTTAGCCGCCTCCGAGGCAGCCATGTACTCTGCTTCACATGTAGAATCTGCTACGACGCTTTGCTTGGAAATGCACCAGCTTACTGCACCCCCATTAAGAATAAATGCGTATCCGGTTTGCGACTTAGAGTCGTCCGGATCTGTGTCAAAGCTTGCATCGACGTAACCTTTTACGGCGAGCTCTTCATCACCTCCATACACGAGAAACATCTCCTTAGTCCTTTTCAGGTACTTCAGGATATTCTTGACCGTTGTCGAGTGATCCACTCCTGGATTACTCTGGAACCTACCTGCCATACTTATGGCCAGGCTAACATCCGGTCTAGTGCACAGCATTGCATACATGATAGAACCTATGGCTGAAGCATAGGGGACGGAGCGCATATGCTCTCTATCTTCATCAGTTGCTGGGCACTGAGTCTTACTCAATCCCGTACCTTGTAAAACTGGCAAGAACCCTTTCTTGGACTGTTCCATTTTGAACCTCTTCAAAACTTTATCAAGGTATGTGCTTTGTGAAAGTCCTATTAGGCGTTTTGATCTATCCCTATAGATCTTAATGCCTAGAATGTAAGCAGCTTCTCCTAGGTCCTTCATAGAGAAACTTTTATTCAAGTAACCTTTTATGCTCTCCAAAAACTCTACGTTGTTTCCAATCAGTAATATGTCATCCACATATAATATTAGAAACGCCACAGAGCTCCCACTCACTTTCTTGTAAATACAAGATTCTCCAACCACTTGTATAAACCCAAATGCTTTGATCACCTCATCAAAACGTTTGTTCCAACTCCGAGATGCTTGCACCAGTCCATAAATGGATCGTTGGAGCTTGCACACCTTGTTAGTATTCTTAGGATCGACAAAACCTTCGGGTTGTATCATATACAACTCTTCCTTAAGGAAACCGTTAAGGAACGCCGTTTTGACATCCATCTGCCAGATTTCATAATCGAAAAATGCAGCTATTGCTAACATGATTCTGACGGACTTAAGCATCGCTACGGGTGAGAATGTCTCATCGTAGTCAATTCCTTGAACTTGTGAAAAACCCTTTGCCACAAGTCGAGCTTTATAAACGGTCACATTGCCGTCAGCGTCCGTCTTCCTCTTAAAGATCCATTTGTTCTGAATAGCCTTGCGACCCTCAGGTAGTACCTCCAAAGTCCACACTTTGTTCTCATACATGGATCCTATCTCGGATTTCATGGCTTCTAGCCATTTGTTGGAATCTGGGCCCACCATTGCTTCTTCATAATTTGCAGGTTCGTTGTTGTCTAACAACATGATTGATAAGACGGGATTACCGTACCACTCTGGAGGAGCACGTGATCTCGTCGACCTGCGTGGTTCGACAGAAACTTGAACTGGAGTTTCATGATCATCATCATTAACTTCCTCCTCAACCGGCGTTGCAACGACAGAGGTTTCCCCTTGCCCTGCGCCACCATCCAGAGGGATGAGAGGTTCGACAACCTCGTCAAGTTCTATCTTCCTCCCACTCAATTCTCTCGAGAGAAACTCCTTCTCGAGAAAAGCTCCGTTTTTAGCAACAAACACTTTGCCCTCGGATTTGAGATAGAAGGTGTACCCAACTGTCTCTTTTGGGTAACCTATGAAGACGCACTTTTCCGCTTTGGGTTCCAGCTTTTCAAGCTGAAGCTTTTTGACATAAGCATCACATCCCCAAACTTTAAGAAACGACAACTTTGGTCTTTAGCCATTCCACAGTTCGTATGGTGTCGTCTCAACGGATTTTGATGGTGCCCTATTTAAAGTGAATGCAGCTGTTTCTAATGCATAACCCCAAAACGATAACGGCAAATCAGTAAGAGACATCATAGATCGCACCATCTCTAATAGAGTACGATTTGAACGTTCGGACACACCATTACGCTGTGGTGTTCCAGGCGGGGTTAACTATGAAACAATTCCACATTGTCTTAAGTGAGTACCAAACTCGAAACTCAGATATTCACCCCCACGATCAGACCGTAGGAACTTGATCTTCTTGTTACGATGATTTTCCACTTCACTCTGAAATTGCTTGAACTTTTCAAATGTTTCAGACTTGTGCTTCATCAAGTAGACATAACCATATCTACTCAAATCGTCAGTGAAGCTGAGAAAATAACGATATCCGCCGCGTGCCTCCACACTCATCGGACCACACACATCGGTATGTATGATTTCCAACAAGTCACTTGCACGCTCCATTGTTCCGGAGAACGGAGTCTTAGTCATCTTGCCCATGAGGCATGGTTCGCACGTGTCAAGTGAATCAAAGTCAAGTGACTCCAAAAGTCCATCAGCATGGAGTTTCTTCATGCGCTTTACACCAATATGGCGCTATCATTGTTAACTCTAACTCTTTTGGTCTCAATGTTATGTATATGCGTATCGCTATCAAGATTCAATATGAACAATCCTCTCACATTCGGTGCATGACCATAAAAGATGTTACTCATAGAAATAGAACAACCATTATTCTCTGACTTAAAAGAGTAACCGTCTCGCAATAAACAAGATCCAGATATAATGTTCATGCTCAACGCAGGCACTAAATAACAATGATTTAAGTTCATCACTAATCCTGACGGTAAACGAAGTGACACTGTGCCGACGGCGATTGCATCAACCTTGGAACCATTTCCTACGCGCATCGTCACTTCATCTTTCGCCAGCCTTCGCCTATTCCGCAGTTCCTGTTTCGAGTTGCAAATATGAGCAACAGAACCGGTATCGAATACCCAGGCACTACTACGAGAGCCGGTTAAGTACACATCAATAACATGTATATCAAATATACCTGATTTTTCTTTGCCCGCCTTCTTGTCTGCCAGATACTTGGGGCAATTGCGCTTCGAGTGACCCATACCCTTGCAATAGTAACACTCTGTTTCAGGCTTAGGTCTAGCTTTGGGTTTCTTCGGCGGATTGGCAACAGGCTTGCCGCTCTTCTTCGAATTACCCTTCTTCCCTTTGCCATTTCTCTTGAAACTAGTGGTCTTATTCACCATCAACACTTGATGCTCTTTACGGAGTTCAGACTCTGCGACTTTCAACATCGCAAACAACTCGCCGGGTGACTTGTTCATCCCTTGCATGTTGCAGTGATTGAAGGATTCTGTCAGTGATAGCCTCTTGCGGGAGTTCAATCCCCAGCTCAGCTAGACGGTTTGAGTACCCAGACATTTTGAGCACATGTTCACTGACAGACGAGTTTTCCTCCATCTTGCAAGCATAGAATTTATCGGAGGTCTCATACCTCTCGATCCGGGCGTTCTTCTGAAAGATAAACTTCAACTCCTGGAACATCTCAAATGCTCCATGACGCTCAAAGTGACGTTGAAGTCCCGGTTCTAAGCCATACAAGACTGCACATTGAACTATTGAGTAGTCCTCCTTACGTGCTAACCAAGCGTTCTTAACATCCTGATCAGCCGTAGCGGGTGGTTCATCTCCTAGCACAGCATTAAGGACATAGTCCTTCTTCCTAGCTTGTAAAATTAGCTTAAGATTACGAGCCCAGTCTACAAAGTTGCTTCCATCATCTTTCAACTTAGCTTTCTCTAGGAACGTATTAAAATTCAGGATGACTGTCGCGTGAGCCATGATCTACAACACAAATATATTCAAAGTGGACTTAGACTATGTTCAAGATAATTAGAGTTCAACTTAATCAAATTATTTGCTAAACTCCCACTCAAAAAGTACATCTCTCTAGTCATTTGAGTGGTTCATGATCCACCTACACTATCTCAAGTCCGATCATCACGTGAGTTGAGAATAGTTTCAGTGGTAAGCATCCCTATGCTAATCACATCATCTATATGATTCATGATCGACCTTTCGGTCTCATGTGTTCCGAGGCCATGTCTGCACATGCTAGGCTCGTCAAGCTTAACCCGAGTGTTCCGCGTGCGCAACTGTTTTGCACCCGTTGTATGTGAACGTTGAGTCTATCACACCCGATCATCACGTGGTGTCTCGAAACGACGAACTGTAGCAACGGTGCATAGTCGGGGAGAACACAATTTCGTCTTGAAATTTTAGTGAGAGATCACCTCATAATGCTACCGTCGTTCTAAGCAAAATAAGGTGCATAAAAGGATTAACATCACATGCAATTCATAAGTGACATGATATGGCCATCATCACGTGCTTCTTGATCTCCATCACCAAAGCACCGGCACGATCTTCTTGTCACCGGCGCCACACCATGATCATCCATCAACGTGTTGCCATCGGGGTTGTCGTGCTACTCATGCTATTACTACTAAAGCTACATCCTAGCAAAATAGTAAACGCATCTGCAAGCACAAACGTTAGTATAAAGACAACCCTATGGCTCCTGCCGGTTGCCGTACCATCGACGTGCAAGTCGATATTTTCTATTACAACATGATCATCTCATACATCCAATATATCACATCACATCGTTGGCCATATCACATCACAAGCATACCCTGCAAAAACAAGTTAGACGTCCTCTAATTTTGTTGTTGCATGTTTTACGTGGTGACCAAGGGTATCTAGTAGGATCGCATCTTACTTACGCAAACACCACAACGGAGATATATGAGTTGCTATTTAACCTCATCCAAGGACCTCCTCGGTCAAATCCGATTCAACTAAAGTTGGAGAAACCGACACTTGCCAGTCATCTTTGAGCAACGGGGTTACTCGTAACGATGAAACCAGTCTCTCGTAAGCGTACGAGTAATGTCGGTCCAAGCCGCTTCAATCCAACAATACCGCGGAATCAAGAAAAGACTAAGGAGGGCAGCAAAACGCACATCACCGCCCACAAAAAACTTTTGTGTTCTACTCGAAGGTGTTAGTTGAGTTATATGATCTCATGGTCATAGGAATAAATACTTGACACGCAGAAAACAGTAGCAACAAAATGACACGATCAACATGCTACGTCTATTAGTTTGGGTCTAGTCCATCACGTGATTCTCCTAATGACGTGATCCAGTTATCAAGCAACAACATCTTGTTCATAATCAGAAGACACTGACTATCTTTGATCAACTGGCTAGCCAACTAGAGGCTTGCTAGGGACGGTGTTTTGTCTATGTATCCACACATGTAAATGAGTCTTCATTCAATACAATTATAGCATGGATAATAAACGATTATCTTGATACAGGAATTATAATAATAACTATATTTATTATTGCCTCTAGGGCATAATTCCAACACTACCATCATCTTTCAGCTTGTTTTCTCTAAGAATGCGTTGAAATTGAGGTTGACGTTGGCCATCTACAATATTTATAAAGACAACTTTTAGACTAAGTTCATGACAATTAAGTTCATTTAATAAAATTAAGTATGAACTCCCACTTAAATCGACATCCCTCTAGTCATCTAAGTGATACATGATCCATGTTAACTAACCCGTGTCCGATCATCACGTGAGACGGACTAGTCACCATGGTGAGCAACTTCATGATGATCGTATTCAACCATACGACTCATGTTCAACCTTTCGGTCTCTTGTATTCGAGGTCATGTCTGTACATGCTAAGCTCGTTATATGCGAACGTTAGAATCTATCACAATCGATCGTAGTCAACCTAGGTGTTTCGCGTGTGTAAATCTGGCTTACACCCGTTGTATGCGAACGTTAGAATCTATCACACCCGATCATCACGTGGTGCTTCGAGACAACGATCCTTCACAACGGTGCACACTTAGGGGAATACGTTCTCGAAATTTTAAGAGGGATCATCTTATTATGCTACCGTCGTTCTAAGCAATAAGATGAAAAAACATGATAAACATCACAATGCAATCATATAGTGACATGATATGGCCATTATCATCTTTGCTCTTTCGATCTCCATCTTCAGGCAGCGCATGATCATCATCGTCACCGGCGTGACACCATGATCTCCATCATCATGATCTCCATCATCGTGTCTCCGTGAAGTCGTCACGCCAACTACTACTATCACTACTACTATAGCTAACCATTAGCAATGAAGTAAAACTAGTAAGCACATGGCGTTCCATCTCATACAATAAATTAAGACAACTCCTATGGCTCCTGCCGGTTGTCATACTCATCGACATGCAAGTCGTGAAACCTATTACAATAACATGATCATCTCATACATCATACATGCAACATCACAACTTTGGCCATATCACATCACAGGTCGAACCCTGCAAAAACAAGTTAGACGTCCTCTAATTGTTGTTGCAAGTTTTACGTGCCTGATTTGGATTTCTAGCAAGAACACTTTCTTACCTATGTGACAGCCACAACGATGATATGCCAAAACTATTTACCCTTCATAAGGACCCTTTTCATCAAATCCAATCCGACTAGAGTAGGAGAGACATACACCCGCTAGCCACCTTTATGCACAGTGTGCATGTCAGTCGGTGGAGACAGTCTCACGTAAGCGTACGTGTAATGTCGGTCCGGGCCGCTTCATCCCACAATACCGCTGTTGGGTAACGTAGCATAAATTCAAAAAAAATCCTACGCATATTCAGATCTTCCTATGGAGAGACCAGCAATGAGAGAGGGGTGAGAGCATCTTCATACCTTTGAAGATCGCTAAGCGGAAGCGTTACTAGAATGCGGTTGATGGAGTCGTACTCGCGGTGATTGAAATCGCGGTGTGATTCCGATCTAGTGCCAAACTATGGGACCTCCGTGTTCAACACACATGCAGCCCGGTGATGTCTCCCGCACCTTGATCCAGCAAGGAGGAGGGAGAGGTTGGGGAAGAACTCCAGCAACACGACGGCATGGTGTCGATGGAGAGACGAGGTCTCCCGGCAGGGCTTCGCCAAGCACCGGGAGAGAGGAGGAGAAAGAAGGGAAGGGCTGCACCGAGGGAGAGGGAAAAGTGTGTCTCCAACAGCCCCAAAACCCCCCACTATTTATAGGAGGAGGGGAGGGGGTGCGCCACCCCTAGGGTTCCCCCCTAGGTGGTGCGGCAGCCCAGATGGGAGAGGGGGCGGCGGCCAGGGCAGGTGTCGTGGTAACGATTCCGACAATTGAAATGGGGTAGGATAACGAAGCATGATCTATCAAAATGCACATGGGTGACACGGTGGTTTTAGCGAGTTCAGGCCTCTCACAGTGGAGATAACAACCCTACGTCTCGTGCTCCGGAGAGGCTTTATTTTATCTGTCATGGACATGAGTTACATGGTATAGAGAGAACCAGAGCTCCAGGGAAAGAATGAGCCTGCCGGGGGAGAAGAAAAACCCTCCTCTAAGCTATTTGGTGGGGGTGGCTTATATAGAGTGTGTCACCCCCTCACCTCCTATGTTACAAGATGGAGCATTAGTGCCATGATGACAACCCACTATGAAACCTCCACTATGAGTATGATGCTTCGACTACCCTGTTGGTCTTCGCATATCCGAGTGAGACATATGGCCGAGTCGTTTACCGTCGTCCGAGTGGATAATGTGTACTTGTCCGAGTGGATCCATACCGAGTGGATTAGATGTTGTCGCGATCCAGCCAGAATTTCCCTTGTAGTCCTAATAATGAGGTGCCCTTGGGTAGGACATATAGGTCAGGCCTATGACCTTACCCTAGGGCTGTATCCCCGTCATTAGCCCCCGAATGGATCAGGGTCCGAGTGGTGAAGGTGCCAATGTAAATCTTGTAGCAGCAGACCGAACTTGAACGTGCTTCAGGGCCTTACAGAACTGTGCGTCGATTGAAGTATCCATCATTCGCCCTGATCGATTTTGCTGAGTAGTATGTTCGAGTGAACTTGAGAATTGAAGTAGATCCGAGTGACCAACATGATCTTGAGACTCTAAATGATTGTTGGTAGTCGGTTGGAGTCTGTTGAATCTGTTGAACTTGAATGTTGTTGCTGGACCTGACCAAGCAGAATGTTTTTTTGTATTTCTCTTCCTGTGGGGGCACGCTCAGTGCACCCACTGGGTGTAGTCCCCGAGCCTCTGTCAGACTAGATGAGTCTAGCAGAGGGTTTAAGATTTCCAGCGCTTGTCATGTTGAATGTTTGTTGAATCTGTATTATATGATTTCTGGATCAAAGTCAAGTCTCCGAGTGTATTTTTTAACTTAGGCGATACGGGGTCGCAGCTAAGTTCCTTAGTGTGGAGTGTATCTGTACCCGGAGTAGTTTTTAACTTAGGTGATACGGAGTCGCAGCTAAGTCCCCGAGTGTGGAGCATATCCGCACTCGGAGTAGTTTTTAACTTAGGCGATACAGAGTCGCAGCTAAGTCTCTGAGTGTGGAGCATGTCCGCACTCAGAGCTGTTATTAACTTAGGCAATACAGACTCGCAGCTAAGTTCTCGAGTATGGAGCGTGTCCGTACTTGGAGTAGTTTTCACTTAGGCGATACGGAGTCGTAGCTAAGCCCCCGAGTGTGGAGCGTGTCCGTACTCGGAGTAGTTTTTAACTTAAGCGATACGGAGTTGCAGCTAAGCCCCGAGTGTGGAGCGTGTCCATACTCGGAGTTGTTTTAACTTAGGCGATACGGAGTCGCAGCTAAGTTCCCGAGTGTGGAGCGTGTCCGTACTCGTACTAGTTTTAACTTAGGC
Source organism: Hordeum vulgare subsp. vulgare (assembly GCF_904849725.1). Taxonomy (NCBI): domain Eukaryota; kingdom Viridiplantae; phylum Streptophyta; class Magnoliopsida; order Poales; family Poaceae; genus Hordeum; species Hordeum vulgare. The sequence goes on along the minus strand of NC_058519.1, from coordinate 892,076 downwards.
GATACGGAGTCGCAGCTAAGTTCCCGAGTGTGGAGCGTGTCCGTACTCGAAGTAGTTTTAACTTAGGCGATACTGAATTGCAGCTAAGCCGAGCGGTGGCGCGCGGGGCGTACGAGTGATGAAGACGTGCCACACGGAGTGGCGATGCGTGGGGCATCCGAGTGAGGTAGACAAGTCCGACTGAGTGGCAACGCGCGGGGCGTCCAAGTGATGTATGTCGAGGAGGCGTCCGACCCACTGACGGCACGCGGGGCGGCCGTGTCCACTACGTCATCGAAGGGGCTTCCGTACACGTGAAAACGTACAAATGATTGTGGCGGCGACTGAGCCTGAGTAGCGACGAGGATGGCACACGGATGCGTCGAGTGATCGCGTAACCTGTGTATGAAAAATATCACAAGCCAGCATAAAAATTTATCAAAGTAATTTGGTCTTTTCTGAAATAGTTTGTGAAATAACACCCATAGACACCCACTGGGTGTGTCAGGTGCTTGCTGGTTCAGAACAAGCAAGAGTTTAAAAGGGGGGAGGATCGGACTGAACTCGTTTGAGTTTTGGATCCAAATAAAGCGGAGTGAAGTGTTCCGACATGAAAATAACCAATCAAGTGCAGAGGTACACTCGGTGGTGTGGCCTTCGAGTAAACATCATGTGTGACTTAATTACATTCGGTAATGTGGAAATAACTATTTAATTTAATGCAGTATGTGAAGAATGACTTAGCTGTCTGACATTGCGCGGGCGGTCGAGCAGGCGAAGTAGACACGCCCGACTGAGTGGTGATGCATGGGGCGGCCAAGTGACGAAGACCTGTCTTGTCGAGTGGCAAAGTGCGGAGTCGTCGGGTGATGACGACGCGTCCAACAGAGTGACGATGACGTGTCTCGCCGAGCGGTGATGTGCGGAGCTGCCGAGTGATGATGATGCGTCCAGCAGAGTGAAGGTGCACGGGGTGACCGAGCGATGATGGAGCGTTCAACAGAGTGACGGCGCGCGGGACGGCCGTGTGACGATGGCGTGTCTTGCCCAGTGGTGATGCGCGGAGCTGCCGAGTGATGACGACGTGTCCAACAGAGTGACGGTGCGCGGGGCGACCGAGTGACGATGGAGCGTTCAGCCGAGTGACGGCGCGCGGGGCGGCCGTATGACGATGGCATGTCTCGCCGAGTGGCGATGCGCAGAGCTGTCGAATGATGGCGACGCGTTCAACAGCGTGATGGCGCGCGGGGCGGCCGAGTGACGACAAAGCGTTCAGTAGAGTGACGTTGCACGGAGCTGCCGAGTGACGAACGAGCATCCAGCCGAGTGATGATATGCGGAGCGACCGAGCGACGAAGGAGCGTCTCGCCGAGTGGCTGCTTTCCTTCAAAAGATCCATCCAATGACCTTGCCACTTTTTCATGTAAAGGCTCGATTAAATGCTGAGTGGTTATGCATGGTTAGCCATGCACACATGCATGCATGCAACCAATGATTGATGCAAAAATAGCGTAAGTAGTGAAAACGCGCGCTTTGGCCGCCATTATTAGGAAACTGACGCTGGAAAACCCACTAATTGACCGCTTAATGAGGCGGTCAATTAACTCCTCGGAAGAGTTATGAGGCCCATGTCCTTCCTTCCGTTACTTTTCATGCATGCGGTGAATCAATAAAATGGATGTTAGACAAAATTGACCAGCAACGTGGGAGCACCGGTGGGCTGCTCGTGTGCGTCCAATGCATAGCTCGAGCGACTGCGAGGTCATTTCCCTCGATCCCGAACAACATCGGGATTTGAGGAAGACGCCGGAGGAGGTGCCCTGCATGGGAGTTGTGGGCCGGCGTAGCCAACGGCGAGACCGCCACGAACTCCGGTGGTCATGTTTCTGTTCGGGGAGTCGGAGCTGCACGCAGGTCGGAGTCGTGCCTCGACGTCCGCGGAGCTGGGCCGAGGAACCAGCTCGCTTTCACGGTCGCCCGTGTGTGGGTGCTTGGCGACGACAGTGTATATGAGGCCGAAGATGACGACGGGCGCGCGTCAGCGCTTCTTCATCCGGCTACCAACTGGAACAAAGGAAGGCAATCCATTTTGTATGAACCCGTATGCATACAAAAGAAAAGCAAACCGTCATCAAATCATTGTTTGATTGTAAAAAAAAGACAAGATGAGAAGAGGAACTCCCTGATACTTAGCATTTTATTCATCCGTAGATTGTGTAATGGCCGGGACTCCCATAGTCTAATATTCGATGATGATTGTTTGATCTCCGGGAGATCATCCCAGAATAGCTTGGGTTATCCAAGATTGAAGAAAATACCATTTGCATCATGGCTCGATAGACGCGATGCCCCATGGTGGGCGCCAAATGTCGTGGTAACGATTCCGACAATAGAAAGGGGGTAGGATAACGGAGCATGATCTATCAAGATACACATGGGTGACACGGTGGTTTTAGCGAGTTCAGGCCTCTCACAGTGGAGATAACAACGCTACGTCTCGTGCTCCGGAGAGGCTTTGTTTTATCTCTCATGGACATGAGTTACATGGTATAGAGAGAGCCAGAGCTCCAGGGAAAGAATGAGCCCGCCGGGGGAGAAGAAAAACCCTCCCCTAAGCTATGTGGTGGGGGTGGCTTATATAGAGTGCGTCACCCCCTCACCTCCTATGTTACAAGATGGAGCATTAGTGCCATGATGAGAACCCACTATGAAACCTCCACTATGAGTATGATGCTTCGACTACCCTGTTGGTCTTCGCATGTCCGAGTGAGACATATGGCCGAGTGGTTTACCGTCGTCCGAGTGGATAGTGGGTACTTGTTCGAGTGGATCCATACCGAGTGGATTAGATGTTGTCGCGATCCAGCCAGAATTTCCCTTGTAGTCCTAATAATGAGGTGCCCTTGGGTAGGACATATAGGTCAGGCCTATGACCCTACCCTAGGGCTGTATCCCCGTCAGCAGGGAAAGGGGGGTGCGCCCTAGGTGGGCCTTGGGCCTACCCTGCGCCTACGGTTCCACCCCCCCCCCCTTCCCTCTCTGGTGCGCATGGGCTGGGTGTGGGGGGCGCACCAGCCCACCTAGGGGCTGGTTCCCTCCTGCACTTGGCTCATGTAGCCCTCCGGGGCTTGTGGCCCCTCCCGGTGGTCCTCCGGAACCCTTCCGGTGGTCCCGGCACTTTGCCGGTGGTGCCCGAAACATTTCCGGTGTCCAAACCCATCCATCCTATATATCAATCTTTACCATTCCGGAGCTCCTCGTGACGTCCGGGATCTCATACGGCACTCCGAACAACTTTCGATAACCTCATATAACAATTCCCTATAACCCTAGCGTCATCGAACCTTAAGTGTGTAGACCCTACAGGTTCGGGAGACAGGCAGACATGACCGAGACACCTCTCCGGCCAATAACCATTAGCGGGGTCTGGATACCCATGGTGGCTCCCACTTGCTCCACGATGATCTCATTGGATGAACCACGATGTCAAGGATTCAATCAATCATGTATACAATTCCCTTTGTCTGTCGGCATAGAACTTGCCCAAGATTCGATCGTCGGTATACATATACCTTGTTCAATCTTGTTACCGGTAAGTCTCTTTACTCGTTCCGTAGCACGTCATCGTGTGACTAACTCCTTAGTCACATTGAGCTCATGATGATGTTCTACCGAGTGGGCCCAGATATACCTCTCCATCACATGAAGTGACAAATCCCGATCTCGATTCGTACCAACCCAACAGACACTTTCGGAGATACGCGTAGTGCACCTTTATAGTCACCCAGTTACGTTGTAACGTTTGATACACCCAAAGTACTCCTACGGTATCCGGGAGTTGCACAATGTCACGGTCGAAGGAAAAGATACTTAACATTGGAAAAGATTTAGCATACGAACAATAAGATCTAGTGCAACGCTTAGGATTGGGTCTTGTCCATCACATCATTCTCCCAATGATGTGATCCCGTTATAAATGACATCTAATGCCTATGATCAGGAAACCATGATCATCTATTGACTAACGAGCTAGCCAACTAGAGGCTTGCTAGGGACACAGTGTGAACTATTTATTCACACATGTATTACTGTTTCCTGTTAATACAATTATAGCATAAACAATAGACGATTATCATGAACAAGGAAATATGATAATAACCATTTTATTATTGCCTCTAGGGCATATTTCCAACAGTTGCTACTACTGCTGCTTGCTTTCGTTGCTACTTGCTACTGCTGTCACTACTGTTGTTCCTTGCCACTGCTATTGCTCGTTACACTGTCGTTACTCGCTACTTTGTTGTTACTAATGTGCTTGCAGATACTAATCTTTCAGGTGTGCTTGAATCTGACAAATTCAGCTGCTAATACTTGAGAGTATACTATCACCTCCCGACTGGTAAACCAACAAATTGGGTCGAATAATCTACCCTCAAAAACTGTTGCGAACCCACGCGCTGGTGGGCCATCAACAACATTCTTCCAGTTTCATTGTCGGGGAGTGCTAGCAGCATCTTCTGGTGCCGTTGCAGGAGAAGGATCGTTGTCATAAGCATTCGTCTAGCTAACACGAGAGATTGCAGGATCAGCACTTTTCTGGCGCCATTGCCGGGGAAGCACAGCTGACGTCAGCATTTTTCTGGCGCCGTTGCCGGGGAGGTATTGCTATATTCTCTGAGTCACTTGGGATTTATATCTGCTGATCACTATGAAGAATCTGAAGGATCCGAAGACCAAAGTCTTGCTCTCAACTACGAAGGGAGGTAAGGAATTGCCATCTAGCTCTGCACTTGATTCACCTTCAGTTATGAGTAAGTTTGCGACATCACCTCCTGCTAGAAATCTTGATATGTCGCCTGTGCTTTATGATGCTTATGATGCTACTGCTAGAGATTCTATGCTTGATACTGCTTTGCCTGATGATGCTAGAGATGCTATTTTGCCTGATGATGCTATGCTTGATACTACTTTTCCTGATGATGCTAGAGATGCTATTTTGCCTGATGATGATATGCTTGATACTGCTAGAGATACTCATTTGCCTGATGTTCCACTAGGAGTGTTCCTTGATGCTCATGTTGCTAGAGTTACTGCCAATGCTCGTGATGCTTCTGAAACTGCCGATACTATTGAGATAGAACATGCTTTTGCTCCTGTTAGATCTAGCTCTCCTAGATATGAATTGCCTGATATACCTGAGGGTTACGTTATGGAGGGAGAGATAGCTGAGGATTTTCTTGCGTGTAAGGATGCCTATGACGCTGAGAAATTACTTCTCAAGTGGAAGGAAAAATCTCGGGAAGCTAGGATGAAAAATGACCCGAAGTTTGCCACTTCACCTATCTTTGTCACCGATAAGGATTATGAATTCTCTGTCGACCCTGAGATAATCTCTCTAGTCAAATCTGATCCTTTTCACGGTTATGAGTCTGAGACGGTCATAGCCCATCTCGCCAAACTATCCGAAATAGCCAACCTCTTCACTAATGAGGAGAAGATCCGCCACTACTATATCCTTAAGTTGTTTCCTTTCTCTCTAAAGGATGACGCTAAAGTCTGGTTCACCTCTCTTGCTCTTGGTTGTGTGCGTAGTCCCCAGGAGATGGTCTATTACTTCTGTGAGAAATATTTCCCTGCCCATAAGAAGCAAGTTGCCTTGCAGGAAATATACAACTTTGCTCAACTCCAAGAAGAGAGTCTTCCACAAGCTTGGGGGAGGCTCATCCAGCTACAGAATGCTTTGCCTGATCACCCTCTTAAGAAGAACGAGATACTTGATATCCTCTATAACGGACTTACCGATGCCTCTAGAGACCACCTAGATAGTTGTGTCGGTTGTGTTTTTAGGGAACGAACTGTAGAACAAGCTGAGACCCTACTGAATAACCTCTTGATCAACGATAATGCTTGGACTATTCCCGAACCACCTCCTAAGCCAACTCCTAAGAAAAGAGGTATTCTATTCCTCAGTCCCGAAGATATGCAAGAAGCCAAGAAATCTATGCTAGAGAAAGGCATTAGATCTGAAGATGTCAAAAATCTACCACCTATCGAAGAGATCCATGGTCTCGATAACCCGATACACGTAGTATAAGTGAATTCTCTGCGTAGGTTTGATGAGAGTGATATTCCTTTTGATAAACCTGCTAGACTATGCTTTGATGAATTTGACAACTTTGTTGCCAAACAACAGAGTTTCAATGATTATGTTAGCACACATTTGGAACAAAGTGCTCGTATGCTTAGCCATTTAAGTGCTTGTGTAGACAGAAATGTCAATGCTCTGAAGCTTCACAGTAAACATGCCTCTATGATCACTACTCAGGTAGAACAAGTACTTAAAGCTCAGAATGACTTGCTCAATGAATTAAATGACAACTCTGTCAGAGTCATTACTAGAGGAGGCAAAATGACTCAAGAACCTTTGTATCCTGAAGGTCATCCTAAGAGAATTGATCAAGATTCTCAAGGAATCAATGCTGATACACCTAGTCATCCTAAGGAGAAGAAGAAGGATGATAGAAACCTACATGCCAGTTCACCAAATACTCTCACACCTGAAGAACCTAATGATATTTCTGCGTCTGATGAAGAAACACAATCTGGTGATGAACATGAACCTGGTGACAATATGGACAGTCATGTTCATAATAATGCTCAACCTAGCAATGACGAGGATGTGGGGATTGAACCTACGGTTAATCCTGATAATCCACAACCTAAGAAGTACGACAAGAATGACTTCACTGCTAGGAAGCATGGTAAAGAAAGAGAGCCATGGGTTCAGAGGCCTATGCCCTTTCCTCCTAAGCCATCCAAGAAAAAGGATGATGAGGATTTTGAGCGCTTTGTTGAGATGATAAGACCCGTCTTTCTGCAGATGCGGTTAACTGATATGCTCAAGATGTCTCTGTATGCCAAGTACATGAAAGATATCGTGACTAATAAACGGAAGATACCAGATCTTGAGATCTCCACCATGCTTGCCAACTACACTTTCAAAGGTGGAACTCCTAAGAAACTTGGTGATCCCGGAGTGCCCACTATACCTTGCTCCATTAAAGGAAACTACGTAAGAACTGCCTTATGTGACCTTGGAGCCGGTGTTAGTGTTATGCCGCTCTCTCTTTATCGTAGACTTGCATTGGATAAGTTGACGCCCACTGAAATTTCTCTACAATGGCCGACAAATCAACTTCTTTCCCTATCGGCGTTTGCGAGGATGTGCCTGTTGTGGTTGCTAACACCACTATCTTAACAGACCTTGTTATCTTGGATATTCCCGAGGATGATGCCATGGCTATCATCCTCGGAAGACCCTTTTTAAACACCGCAGGGGCTGTTATAGATTGCAACAAAGGCAATGTCACTTTCTATGTCAGCGGTAATGAGCACACAGTGCACTTTCCGAAGAAACGATATCCAGTACATTGCATCAATGCTATCAAAAAGACTTCATCGATTCTCATTGGGAGCTTTGAATGCCCTATTCCTCGTGTCAAGATGAAGTATGATTTGCTTGTTGGGGAGATACATATCCCCATTGAGGTGACTTAGTGGCTATTCGAAAATTCTCCGTTCTCTCTTGCGATTCGAGAAAGTTTTGTCATAAGGACTTGATCAACCCCATTGACGAAATTCTTTCGATGACCATGAGACGGACGAATCAAAGAGTCACATACCTCTGTTTTGAGTTTTCCTTTTCTGTTGCTTAGAAGAAAAATGATAGAATTAGTTTAGTTTTTCCCTGTTTTCTGTTTTAGCGTCCCGGAGAAAAATACCTCGAAAATAAAAGTTCTTCGATGGTCCTGAAAATTTAGTATGATTTTTTCTGGAATTTTTGAAAATTTCTGGGCCTGAGAGCTGGTTAGGGGGCCTGACCAGGGGGCCACAAGCCCCCCCCACCGCCACCTACCCCCTGGTGGCGGGGTGCAAGCTTGTGGGGCCCACAGACACCACCTCCACTCATTCCAGCTCCTAGCCTCTTCTTCCACCTCCAGAAAAAATTGTTTCGCAGCTCAAACCCGTGTTCTTGCTCATTTGGCTGCGATTTTTGATCTCCTTGCTCAAAGCACCATTCTCCGAACTGTTTTGGGGAAATTACTCTTTGGTAAGTGACTCCTCCATTGGTCCAATTAGTTTTTGCTCTAGTGCTTTATCCTTCGCGAATTCTTGCTACCTTGGTGACCCTGTTCTTGAGCTAGAAAAGTTGATTTTAGTTGGTCCCAAGTAGTTTTAGCGCGTGATACGGTCTCTAGGCACTAGTAGGAGTAGTTGCTACAAGTTGGGTTAATCTTTATTCACTTTTCTTTCGAAGTCTCTAAAAATTTCAGAATTTTTCAGAGCTAGGAAAAGGAAAAGATGAGGAGGTTCTTGAGAGGCTCTTCAAGCCGTAACCACAAGGAGGATGAGAAGAATCACCCCAAGTACGTAGTCCCTCGAGTCACAGAAGTTCGAGCGTGCGAGTGGCCAAGTGATGAATTTTTGCGCGCCGCCGGACTTTATGAAGACTTTTATTACTTGGTGAAGAACGCTAGTCTTACTGCGTTCGTTGAAGATAAGTGCCCACAATATCTCCTCCTCACCAATATTTTCGTTCAAAGCTTCAACTTTTATCCGAGGAAGAATCCTCCCATGGTTGAGTTCATGATATACGATGTCCCCCAGTGCATGACGCTGCAGAATTTTTGCAATGTATGCAAATTACCTTATGTTGGGGATATCCGTGACCCTCGTCCACGGGACTTGGAGGATTTCATTGGTTCTATTGCTGTTGGAGAGGAGAGAGGGGTGTCTCGCGCTAGAATTGCTAGCATACATTTTCCTGTGCTTCGGTACTTCTCACTATTTGGGGGAAAATGTTCGATTGGCTGTGGGGAGGCTGGATCACTTAGTTCTCCAGACCTTGCGGTTTTGCGCGAAGGCCTTTATAACGATAAGACTTATAGCTTGGGCGCTATAGTAGCTCAACGATTGAACCTGTACCGTTCTAAAGGTGTTGTCTATGGAGGTATCTATGCAACCCGTCTTGCCAGACACTTTGAGATACCCATTAGACTGGGAGAGGAAGGAGAGATGCTTCTCCCTGAGAGATATCTGGATTATGATAGCATGGTTCACCATGATTTTCTGGATAGAGATGCTAGTAGACGGATGATTTATAACCTGGTGTTTAGTCAGGGTACTCGAGAGACTATTACTTTGCCTGCTCCTTCTTTGCAAGATCTTCATGCAGGCAGGTACACTATTATGCATGCGGACATCTACGCATATTGGGGCTTGGCCCAACCACAGGCGCCCGTGCCTGAGCCGTCAGTAGAGTACCAGACGCCAGTTTATCAGTGGGAGCCAGAGGAGCTCACACAGCAGTGGCATCCACAGTCTGCTCTGGAGTATCCTGGAGCTGGTGATTTCCCACCATGGGAGTAGACCAAGCTAGGCCAAAAGCCTAAGCTTGGGGGAGTACGTGTTCTCACCGACTTTAAATTCATGCTTATGCTTTCACTTCGTTAGCCGGTGTTTACACTTTGCCACTGTATTATCCATGCTAGTTTCTTTTCGTTTTCTTGTTTTCTTGTTTTGTGTCCTTTTGAGAAAACCCAAAAAGATTTTTCTTTCTTCTTTTGCTTGTTGGGAGATTTCCCATGTAAATAGCTTTCTTTTTCTTTGTGTCAAGGTAGAAGATATTGGTTACAATGCTTAGTGATTCTTGCATGCTTACCTGTTTAGCTTTCAAAGAGCCATATTATTTTGTCTTCTCCTTTGTGTTTGCCTGCAGATTCACCTTAGTCCAATGCGCTTATTATCGTTTTCTTCGTTCGATCGTGCAAATGAAAGGCACCAATGATGATATATGATGAAGTGACTGAGACTGAAAAACTGGTATGAACTCTATGTATTTTGTTTTTGTAAATATGACTAGCTTGTCGACCCAGATTTAGCTTTGTTGTGAGAGAACCATGTTTGCAATGATAACTTAGAGATCATAGTTTCTAATGCCATGCTTATTTAGCTGAGAGCTTATAATGGTTTGTCTTGATTGCCAACATAGATTTTGAGATGACTATGATGTAGTATGATAGGATGGTATTCTCCTTTGAATGTTTCAAGTGGCTTGACTTGGCGCATGTTCATGCATGTACTTGAAACAAAATCAACATAGCCAATATGATGTTCGTATTCATGGTGATTTATATCATGTTCATGCTTGCATTCAATGTTAGTCAAACGCATTGCATCTTGATGACTGTTGTCGCTCTCTAGTTGGTCGCTTCCCAGTCTTTTGCTAGCCTTCACTTGTACTAAGCGGGAATGCTGCTTGTGCATCCACTTCCATAAACCCAAAAGTTTTTCCATGAGAGTCCACCATACCTACCTATTTGCGGTATCTACCTGCCGTTCCAAGTAAATTTGCATGTGCCACTCTCTAAACCTTCAAGAAATAATCTGTTTTGCATGCCCGAACCGCTCATGTGGCGACAGAGGGCTATTGGTATCTTCCATGCTAGGAGTGTTATCCTCGACATGTGTTTATTCACAGTCATTCATGAGAAAGGGGCCGGTATTTGGGATGCCCAGTTCCACGCTTAAATCGAAAACATAACTGTAGAACAAGACTCCCCCCGGATTGATGTTAGTATGGATGGTACCCGAGGATTCGGCTAGCCGTGGAGTGTGATTGATTGGTGGGGGGGGTTAAAACTTTACTTTTTTGTTTGGGAACCGCCTATAGCATGAGTAGCATGGAAGATATTGAGAACTCTTGGTAATTGCGTTGACAATGAAAGCATGCCACCCAAAATTATTATCTCTGTTTTCAAAGCTTGAGCTCTGGCACCACTGCAAATCAATGCTTCCCTCTGCGAAGGGACTGTCTATTTATTTTCCTGTTGAGTCATCCCTTCTTATTTAAGCACAAATTAGAGAGCACCTCTGTCATTTTTATGCTTTGCTTTTGATTGATATTGAGTATGACTATGACTGGATCTTCGTTGCTATGAACTACAATGTTTAGTCAACCCTTGATCTTTGAAAGTGCTCTGCATTTATGTTTTGCGGTCTCAGAAAGAGCTAGCGAGATACCACCTATTCATATTGCTTCATGCTTGTTTTGACTGAAGTGTTGGTATTTGAAACTCATTATTATTTGCTCGTTAGCTGATTATGCAATTGATATTAGTTTACCGTGAGACCGTTGTGTCATTTGCTTATGCGGTTAACTTGTGATCTTGCTGAAATTCTGGTTATGAGTTAGACATAGTTGCAACAACAAGTTCAAACAGAGTTTGTCAAAGTTTTTCTTTCTCTCTTAGTTTGTCAACTGAGTTGCTTGAGGACAAGCAAGGTTTTAAGCTTGGGGGAGTTGATACGTCTCCATCGTATCTACTTTTCCAAACTCGTTTGCCCTTGTTTTGTACTATAATTTGCATGATTTGAATGGAACTAATCTGGACTGACGTTGTTTTCAGCAGAATTGCCTTGGTGTTATTTTTGTGCAGAAATCAAAGTTCTCCAAACGTCCTGAAAATTTACGGGGAGCGGTTTTGGAAAATATCAAAAATATCTGCGCCAAGTTCCACCTCAAGGGGTGGGCCAGTGGGCCACAAGCCCGTGCTCCGCCACCACACCCCTGGTGGCGGTGGGCAGGCTTGTGGGGGCCACAGGCACCTGCCGCCCCCAACTCTAGCTCTATAAGTTGCCTTTAGTCCCAGAAAAAATAAAAAAAGAGAAGGTTTCATCGCGTTTTTGATACGGAGGCGCCGCCACCACCTGTTCTTCATCTGGAGGGCAGATCTGGAGTCCGTCTTGGGCTCCGGAGAGGGGAAATCGTCGCCATCGTCATCATCAACCTTCTTCCCTCTCCAATTCCATGAAGCTCTTCGTCGTTCGTGAGTAATCTATTCATAGGCTCGCTGGGCGGTGATGAGTAGGATGAGATATATCATGTAATCAAGTTAGTTTTGATGGGGATTGATCCCTAGTATCCACTATGTTCTGAGATTGATGTTGCTACTACTTTGCCATGCTTAATGCTTGTCACTAGGGCCCGAGTGCCATGATTTCAGAACTAAAATTATTATGTTGTCACCAATATATGTGTGTTTTAGATCCAATCTTGCAAGTTGTAGTTACCTACTATGTGCTATGTTCCAGCAACCCCGGAGTGACAATAACCGAAACCACTCTCGGTGATGACCATAGTTTGAGGAGTTCATGTGTTCACCAAGTGCTAATGCGTTGGTCCGGTTCTTTATTAAAAGGAGAACCTTAATATCCCGTAGTTTCCTTTTGGACCCCGCTGCCACGGGAGGGATGGACAATGGATGTCATGCAAGTTCTTTTCCCTAAGCACGTATGACGACACACGGAATGCATGCCTACATCACATTGACGAACGGGAGCTAGCCACATATCTCTCCGTGTTATAGCTGTTGCATGATGAATATCATCCAAACAAATCACCGACCCATTTCCTACGAGTTTGTCCTACTGTTGCTGCTGGTGTTACTTGTTTTGCTCTGCTACTACTACTACTGTTGCTACTGTTGTTACTTGTCTTGCTCTACTGCTACTGTTGCTACTACTGCCGCTTGCTACTGTTGCTACTTGCTATTGCTATCACTACTGATGTTCCTTGCCGCTGCTATTGCTCGCTACACTGACGTTACTTGCTACTTTGTTGTTACTACTGTGCTTGCAGATACTAATATTTCAGGTGTGGTTGAATCTGACAAATTCAGCTGCTAATACTTGAGAGTATACTCTCACCTCCCGACTGGTAAACCAACAAATTGGGTCGAATACTCTACCCTCGAAAACTGCTGCGAACCCACGCGCTGGTGGGCCATCAACAACATTCTTCCGGTTTCATTGCCGGGGAGTGCTAGCAGCATTCTTCTGGTGCCGTTGTAGGAGAATGTTCGTTGTCATAAGCATTCGTCTAGCTAACACTAGATATTGCAGGATCAGCACTTTTCTGGCGCCATTGCCGGGGAAGCACAGCTGACGTTACATAGCTCAAGCTTGGGGAGGCTTAAATCAATGCTATATTCATGCCCCAATCATGTGCTCTCGAGAGAAATCATCACTCAAATTTTATGTTCGGCTTTCTCATGAAGATCGTACCATGCTTGACACTTCTTGTGCCTATTCTTTTATGAAGAAGGATATTGATCACAAGTGGAATTTATTGGAGAGAATCAAACGCAACTCTGAAGATTGGGAGTTGGAGGAAGGTAAGGAGTCAGGTATGAATTTCTAGTTTGATTGCGTTAAATCTTTTGTTGAGACAAACACTTCTAGAGATTTTAGCGCTAAGTATGGACTTGACTCTGAGATAGTAGCTTCTTTATGTGAATCGTTTGCTGCTCATGTTGATCTTCGCAAAGAGAAGTGGTTTAAATATCATCCTCCTGTAGAAAGCAACATAGCCAAAACCAATCTAGTTGAGGAGAAAGTCATTGCTTTTAGTGATTCTGTTGTTCCTTGTGCTTACACTGAGAAACCACCATACCCTGCTAGGATAAAGGATTATTCTAAAGCTCCAACTGTGATACGTAGGGGTTACATTAGATCACTTGCACCCCCTGAGGAGATTAGAGTTGAACCTAGTGTTGCTATTATCAAAGATCTCTTAGCCGAAGACATAGACGGGCATGTTATCAAATTCTATGAGGACTCCGCTAGAATTGCTAAACCTCACGCGAAAGACAAACACAGACCTGTAGTTGGCCTGCCCGTTGTTTCTGTTAAGATAGGAGATCACTGTTACCATGGTTTATGTGATATGAGAGCTAGTGTTAGTGCAATACCCCGTTCTCTATATGATGAAATCAAAGATGAGATTGCACCTGCTGAGTTAGAACCCATTGATGTCACTATTACGCTAGCTAATAGAGATACTATCTACCCTCTGGGAATTGTGAGAGATGTAAAAGTCATGTGTGGTAAGACGAAGTATCCTACTGATTTCCTCGTCCTTGGTACTGCACAAGATAGCTTTTGTCCCATCATATTTGGTAGACCCTTTCTCAACACTGTCAATGCTCACATTGATTGCATTAAGCAGACTGTCACAGTAAGTTTCGAGGGTGTGTCTCATGAATTTAACTTCTCCAAGTTTGGAAGACAAACCCATGAAAGAGAGTCGTCTGGTAGAGATGAAATAATTGCTCTTGCCTCTATTGTCGTACCTCCTACAGATCCTTTAGAGCAATATCTGCTTAAGCATGAAAATGATATGCATATGGAGGAGAGAGATGAGATAGATAAAATTGTCTTAGAACAATACCCTATTCTCAAGAATAATATGCCTGTTGAACTCCTTGGGGATCCTCCCCCACCAAAGGGTGATCCTGTGTTCGAGCTTAAACAGTTGCCTGATACTCTTAAGTATGCCTATATTGATGAGAAGGAGATATATCCTGTCATTATTAGTGCTCTCCTCTCAGAGCACGAAGAGAAGAAGTTACTAAAAACTCTGAGGAAGCACCGCGCTGATATTGGATATACTCTTGATGATCTTAAGGGTATTAGTCCTACTCTATGTCAGCACAAGATTAAAACCGATCCTGACTTTAAACCAGTTGCTCATCATCAAAGGAGATTAAATCCTAAGATGAAAGAGGTCGTTAGAAAAGAAATATTAAAGCTTCTGGAAGCAGGAATCATTTATCCTGTTGCTCATAGTGATTGGGTAAGTCCAATACATTGTGTACCTAAGAAGGGAGGTATCACCGTCGTTCCTAATGATAAGGATGAACTAATCCCACAAAGGATCATTACCAGCTATAGAATGGTGATAGACTTCCGGAAACTGAACAAAGCAACCAGGAAAGATCATTATCCTTTGTCGTTTATCGACCAAATTCTAGAAAGGCTATCAAAGCACACACACTTCTGCTTTCTAGACGGTTATTCAGGTTTCTCGCAAATACCTGTTACACAATTTGATCAAGAGAAAACCACTTTCTCCTGGCCTTTCGGTACCTTTGCCTATAGATGTATGCCTTTTGGCTTACGTAACGCACCTGCCACCTTCCAAAGATGTATGATGGCTATATTCTCTGACTTTTGTGAAAAGATTGTCGAGGTTTTCATGGATGACTTCTCTGTTTACGGGTCTTCCTTTGATGATTGCCTCAGCAACCTTGATCGAGTCTTACAGAGATGCGAAGAAACCAACCTCGTCTTGAATTGGGAGAAGTGCCACTTTATGGTTAATGAAGGTATCGTCTTAGGACACAAAATCTCTGAAAGAGGCATTGAAGTTGATAAGCTAAGGTTGATGGAATTGAGAAAATGTCTTGCCCCACAAATATCAGAGGTATACGAAGTTTCCTAGGTCATGCTGGTTTCTATAGAAGGTTCACGAAAGACTTCTCTAAGATTCCTAGGCCTCCTACCAACCTCTTGCAGAAGGATGTTCCTTTTGTTTTTGATGAGGATTGTGAGGAAGCCTTTGAAATACTTAAGAAGGCTTTGATAACCGCACCTATTGTTCAACCACCTGACTGGAACTTGCCCTTTGAAATCATGTGAGACGTTAGTGATTATGTTGTTGGTGCTGTTCTAGGACAAAGAGTTGACAAGAAGCTGAATGCCATTCACTATGCTAGTAAAACTCTAGACAGTGCCCAAAGAAACTATGCCACTACGGAGAAGGAATTTTTAGCAGACGTGCTTGCATGTGAAAAGTTCAGATCTTACATAGTTGACTCCAAAGTCACTATTAAGTACCTCATGGAGAAGAAGGACGCTAAACCTAGGCTGATCAGATGGGTTCTCCTGCTACAGGAATTTGATTTGCACGTCGTTGACCGAAAGGGTGCTCATAACCCTATAGCAGATAACTTGTCTAGGCTAGAGAATGTCCTTGATGACCCACTACCTATTGATGACAGCTTTCCTGATGAGCAATTAAATGTCATCCGCACTTCACATAGTGCATCGTGGTATGCCGATTATGCAAACTATATCGTAGCCAAATACATACCACCCAGTTTCACCTATCAACAAAAGAAGAAATTCTTCTTTGATTTGAGACACTACTTTTGGGATGATCCTCACCTTTATAAGGAAGGAGTAGATGGTGTTATTAGACGTTGTGTGCCTGAACATGAACAGGGACAGATCCTGCAGAAGTGTCATTCCGAAGCCTACGGAGGACACCATGCTGGAGATAGAAGTGCCCATAAGGTATTGCAATCAGGTTTCTATTGGCCCACTCTCTTCAAGGATGCTCGCAAGTTTTCCTTGTCTTGTGACGAATGCCAAAGCATAGGGAACATCAGTAAGCGTCAAGAGATGCCTATGAACTATTCACTTGTCATTGAACCATTTGATGTCTGGGGCTTTGATTATATGGGACCCTTCCCGAGTTCCAATGGGTACACTCACATCTTAGTTGCTGTGGATTACGTTACTAAGTGGGTAGAAGCTATCCCCACTAAAAATGTTGATCACCACACCTCTATTAATATGCTTAAAGAAGTCATATTCCCAAGATTTGGAGTCCCTAGATACTTGATGACTGATGGCGGTTCACACTTCATTCATGGTGTTTTCCGCAAGATGCTAGCTAAGTATGATGTCAACCATAGAGTTGCATCTCCTTATCATCCTCAGTCTAGTGGTCAAGTTGAGTTGAGTAATAGGGAGATCAAGTTGATCTTACAAAAGACCGTCAATAGATCTCGAAAGAACTAGTCTAGCAAACTTGACGATGCACTATGGGCTTATAGGACTGCTTATAAGAATCCCATGGGCATGTCACCGTATAAAATGGTTTACGGTAAGGCGTGCCATTTACCTCTTGAGCTGGAACACAAAGCTTATTGGGCAATCAAAGAGCTCAACTTTGATTTCAAACTTGCCGTTGAGAAGCGGTTATTTGATATCAGCTCGTTAGATGAATGGAGAGCCCAGGCATACGAGAATGCTAGGTTGTTCAAGGAAAAGGTTAAGAGATGGCACGACAAACGAATACGGAAACGAGAGTTCAACGTAGGTGATTATGTCTTGCTATACAATTCTCGTTTGAGATTCTTTGCAGGCAAGCTTCTCTCTAAATGGGAAGGTCCCTATGTTGTCGAGGAAGTATATCGTTCCGGTGCCATCAAAATCAATAACACGGAAGGAAATTTTCCTAGAGTGGCAAATGGTCAAAGAATCAAGCATTACATCTCTGGTACTCCCATAAATGTTGAGACCAAGATCATCGATGTCTTAACTCCAGAGGAGTACATAAGGGATGTTTATCAGCCTGTTTCAGACCTTGAAAACGAAGATGTATTTGTTTCGGTAAGAAATTGGACTCCGATACTTTTCCAATAGGAAATTTCTTCCGTTTGGAATTTTTGGAAAATTAGAAAAATAAAAAGCAGTCCAGAGAGCGAACGAGGCAGCCACAAGCCCTGCCACCGCCCCTACCCCCTGGTGATGGAGGGCAAGCTTGTGGGCACCTTGTGTGCCTCCCGGACTCCGTTTTCTTGCGGAGGACTCCTTCTGGCCTAGAAAAAATCAATATATAGTCGCCCGAAGGTTTGGATCTCTGTATTGCGCAGTTTTCCTCTCTTTTCGTCTCGAGCTTGTTGTCTGCTGCAGATTTAGAGCAAAGATGTCTTAGGAATCTCTTGGGGAGAATGATCTTCACCAAGTTCATGAGGAAGTAGATGCTGATATGAAAAGAGTAGAAGTCACGGAAGCCAGGGACCAAGCTAAGGAGAAAACCCAAGTTAGGGAGGAAGTTCAACCTATGTTCAACATTGAAGACGTTGAAGGGGTAGACTTTCTCCAACCCTTCCTCCACGTGCTTTCTCCATCCTTGATTGAACTCTTGAGGTTTTGCGAAACAACTCGTGCTCGCAATATTTCCCTTTCTCGTGAAGTTTTTTTGCTGGAAAACCATGTCACGGATCTCAAAGGTATAAATCAAAGATTGATAGCTCTCTTGGAATCAAAGGCGACAACAACACCACCATCACCACCGAAGGAAGGCAACTAAGGATTGGTATGGGCAATCCCCTTGGCTTCTGCCAAGCTTGGGGGAGTTGCCCTGGAACCGTATCACCTTTATATCTTTTGCTTTCACCTTTGTTTTAGTTCTTTCCTTTCCAGTTTTTATTTCTTCTTTTAGAGGAATAAGTCTTTAGTTTTTAGTTTGATTCTTTTTCTTTTGTCTCTCCCCCGATGTATTCGATCTTACGAGCTATACAATAAAGAGTGTCTTAGTCAAGGGCTTTGCTTTGTGCCATGATCAAAAGTATGAAAAGAACGATAGCATGAAAGATCATGAGACGATCTTATGGAAAGTGATAACTTCACTTATGACACGTATGATGATTGAAACTTGTTGAGAATAAATCAACATAGACCTCAATCATTGTTGCAATTAATAAGAAGTAATAAGGAAAGAGAGGTTCACATATAAATATATCATCTTAGACACTTTTTGCAATTGTGAGCACTCACTCAACTATTACATGCCTAGGAGTAGATGTTGGACAAGGAAGACAACATAATGAATTGTGTTTGCTTGGTTCCAAACAATGTTATATGATTAGAGATCCCTTAGCATGTGACGATTGCTTCCACCTCATATTAGCCAAAACTCCCGCACCAAGTAGAGATACTACTTGTGCATCCATAAACCTCCAACCAGTTTTGCCATGAGAGTCCACCATACCTACCTATGTATTGAATAAGATCCTTCAAGTAAGTTGTCATCGGTGCAAGCAATAAAAAATCTCTAATATGTATGATCTATTAGTGTGTGGAAAATAATCTTTGTACGAACCTGTGATGAGGAAGATATAAAAGCGACAGACTGCATAATAAAGTTCTTTATCACAGGAGGCAATATAAAGTGACGTTCCTCCGCACTAAGAGGACACGCATTGAAACCTCAAAAGCGCATGACAACCTCTGCTTCCCTCTGCGAAGAGCCTTTCTTGTACCTTTACTTTTTGCCCTTGTAAGAGTCATGGTGATCTTCACCAATTCCCTTTTTGCCTTTGTCTTGCCTACCGTCACATGCTTGGGAAAGATCTATATTCATATATCAACTTGGAGTTGAGTACTCATGCTTTATTGTTGTTGACTTTACCCTTGAGGTAAATGGTTGGGAGGCAAAACTATAAGCCCCTATCTTCCTTTGTGTCCAGCTGAAACTTTGACACCATGAGTACCACGTGAGTTGTAACAATTGTGGAAAACAAAAGAGATGATTGAGTATGTGGGTTTGCCTTACAAGCTATTATTTGACACTTTCTGATGTTGTGATAAATTGCAATTGCTTCAATGACTATGGACTATTGTTGGTTACTTCTCAGTAAGGTTTTTGCTTCATGCTTTGCTTTGTGAAGGAATTGTTACTTTCCCATAAGAATCTTTATGATGTATTGATGTTCTATGTGTGACCATGATGCCCTCATGTCCGTATTATGTTTTATCGACACCTTCGTCCCTCAACATGTGGACATGTTTATGGAACTTGGTTTTCGCTTGAGGACAAGCGAGGTCTAAGCTTGGGGGAGTTGATACGTCCATTTTGCATCATGCTTTCATGTTGATATTTATTACTTTTTGGGCTGTTATATTACTTGTGGTACCATATTTATGCCTTTTCTCTCTTATTTTGCAAGGTTTATTTGAAGAGGGAGAATTCAGGCAGCTGGAATTCTGGACTGAAAAAGGAGCAAATCCTAGTCCACTATTCTGCACATCTCCAAATGCCCTGAAAAGTTACGTGGATTTTTTCTGGATTATATAAAAAATACTGGGCGAAAGAACTACCAGAGGGGGGCCACCAGGGCTCCACAAGCCCCCACTCCACCACCACCCCCCTGGTGGCGCAGGGCAAGCTTGTGGGCTGCCTGACGGCCCACTAGCCCCCCCCTCTTTTGCTATATGAAGCGTCCTGGTCCAGAAAAAATCAAGAGGGAGCTTTTTCGTGGTTTTGCCACCGCCATGAGGAGGAACTTGAGCAGATCCAATCTAGAGCTCCGGCAGGACGATCCTGCCGGGGAAACTTTCCTCCCGGAGGGGGAATCGTCGCCATCGTCATCACCAACACTCCTCTCGTCGGAGGGGAGGCATCTTCATCAACATCTTCATCAGCACCATCTCCTCTCCAATCCCTAGTTCATCTCTTGTAACCAATCTTCGTCTCGCAACTCCGATTGGTACTTGTAAGGTTGCTAGTAGTGTTGATTACTCTTTGTAGTTGATGCTAGTTGGATTACTTGGTGGAAGAGTTTATGTTCAGATCCTTGATGCTATTTATTACACCTCTGATCATGATTATGATTATGTTTTGTGAGTAGTTACTTTTTGTTCCTGACGACATGGGATAAGTCATGTTAATAATAGTCATGTGAATTTGATATTCGTTCGGTATTTTGATATGATGTATGTTGTATTTTCCTCTAGTGGTGTTATGTGAACGTCGACTACATAATACTTCACCATATTTGGGCCTAGAGGAAGGCATTGGGAAGTAGTAATTAGATGATGGGTTGATGGAGTGACAGAAGCTTAAACCCCAGTCTATGCGTTGCTTCGTGAGGGGCTAATTTGGATCCACTAGTTTAATGCTATGGTTAGGCTTTGTCTTAATTCTTCTTTTGTACTCCCTCCGTCCAGGTGTATAGGGCATGCGCGTTGTTCTAGGTCGTTAATTTAACTATTTAAATATATATTATATGTAATAAATAATATACCATTAGATTCATGTGAGGGTGTAGTTTCTGAATATATAATTTTTATCACATATAATATATATTTAGTTAGTTAAATTAACAACCTAGAACTACGCGCATGCCTTATACACTTGGACGGAGGTAGTAGTTGCGGATGCTTGCGAGAGAGGTTAATCATAAGTGGGATGCTTGTCCAAGTAAGGGCAGTACCCAAGCGCCGGTCCACCCACAAATCAAACTATGAAAGTAACGAACGCGAATCATATGAACATGATGAAACTAGCATGACAGAAATTCCGGTGTGTCCTCGGGAGCGTTTTTCCTCTTATAAGACTTTGTTCAGGCTTGTCCATTGCTACAAAAGGGATTGGGCCACTTGCTGCACCATTGCTACTACTTGTTACTTGTTACTCTTTACTTGCTATGTTTTACCTCGCTACACAATCACTTGTTACCGCTACTTTCAGTGCTTGCAGTTAGTACCTTGCTGAAATCTGTTTATCAGAGCCTTCTGCTCCTCGTTGGGTTTGACACTCTTACTTATCGAAAGGACTACGATTGATCCCCTATACTTGTGGGTCATCAGAGCCCATGTCACTTACAAGAAGCATCCACAATATAACAGCACGTACAAGAACACTTACGAAAATATATTCTGCAATTAGCTCCCTGACAACGGCGCAAGAAAATGTTTGATGGTCTGCAAGACACACAAGGTTATGTAGCACTTTCACAAAAGTATCTCAATTAGTTATCGTCCCAACGAAAAGCAGAAAAGAGTATTTATATTAGCGTTTATGTCACACACAAGGTATAACAATTCTTACGTGAAGTTTGTTTGTAATTCTGCAAATACAGTTACTATCCTAGTGGACACATAAGCTAGAGTGACTTAAGATAAAATATTTATAGTAACAACGATAAGGACACTTTAGATTAAAGAACATAAATAAACACGAAAAATGGGTTGCGTTTCCTGCAATGGAGAGATTAGGTGTGGAGAGAATTCCGCTCATGGTATACATCAAGTGTGACACTGCGACGACAATACCAGTTGCCTTGTATCATATTCATATCATTTGGTATGTTTGTTATGTAGGAAGATCACCCTAAAGTCATGAAACAGCTTCGCGTGGGATTACATTTCATTTTATGGTCCTGCTTCGTCGTTTTCACAGAGTGGTCTTCTTCACAATTAAGGTCCTTAGACCGGAACCAAGCATCTAGATTCATGAATCACCGTTACTCCCTCAATTCCCTTATACAAGGCCACAAACTCATATTACAGGTACCAAGGCAAAATTTAATGACCGCTTGGAAAGTCAAGTTTTGTTTTCGTTAACCGGAATCATTAATACGCTACATGCATGCAATGAATGAGTGAGAAGAAAGTAGCTAAGTGTCATTACGAATACATGCATGCAATTATTAAACAAGTTGCTAGTATGAAGAAACATCATTAATGTTACCTCGATTACTGTTGGTGGCCTTATATAGATGCAAAATGTATTTTTCATAGTGGCCTTGTATAAGGGAATCGAGGGAGTATCTCATATTGTCTTCGGTCCTCATAGATATCTCCACCTGTCACGTCCGAGGTCACATATTCCCTAAATAATACTCCCTCCGTCCCAAGATAAGTGTAGCAAAATTTGTACTAAGTTAGTATAAATTTTATATTGATTTAACACACTTATTTTGGGACGGAGGGAGTATGTGTTACTTGTGTCGTTCTTGAGATCATATTACCTGAGACTTTAAATTGGACAACACGGTTAGGGTTCACCACAGTGTAACAACTTACTAGATAGATCATAAGAGTACAAACACAAATGACGGCATATAGATCAGACACAAATGAATCTTACCACTCATCTACATCTCCCATGCTTAGGGGGAATTACTCACACATCATAAGAGAGAAACCAATCACACCGGATATGAAACTCATGAAAACCATAACGATAATATTGTGCAGATCCACAACATTATGAAATCGATAATTCAAATAGTCTTGATATCCAAATTAGTGTGAATAGAGTTGCAACTTGTTCTCACAACTTGAAATTTCTCTTACAATACCGAAGGATGAGATGATGATCTTCGAAAATTCTTCAGATCACCTTCTTTGTTTTGGATGTGGTGCCGGCGGCTAGAATTGTTTCCTCTCCAGGGTCCCTTCACGAAAGTGTTAGTATAGACATGGTTGGCACCTCACACGACCACTTATGCGATCCGTTGCGCTCGTATGGAAGGTTGTCTTTTGCTTTGGTACGTGTGATGACCTGGTTCTCCACATGGAAGTTTGTCGAATTGACTTGATTTGTAGTAATCCTCCTGGATTTCCTTCCATGAATGATATTTTCTGTCAAATACTGAAAAAACATATTTCCTTCTATTTTGAAGGATTAGCGTTAGAAATAACCGAGAAGTGGTAAAGATCCGGTGAATAACAAATAAGAATCATTCGATAAAGATCAGAAACTCTTGAGGAATCACTCGCATGGAGTGTCGTATTTTGCTCTGGAATCATCGCAGTGACACCTCCGTTGGTCCATTTGCTCCATTCTTCTATGGTACTAGATGATTATCACATTAAATATGTGATTTTACTATCATTTGCTGTGATTCCTTTCATAAATCCAAAAGAAGTTAGGTACGAGAACACGATAAAATTCCACAAAGCCTATCATGTAGGCGCAAAATAACCAACAAAATCATTACGTAAATTGGACTCGTCACCTTCACTCTTCAAACATTGCACAAAGAAAAATATGACGGTTGCCAAGGCCTTGGGGGATCAGCGGTGGATGAGACACCTGAAGCGAGAGCTCACTAAGGCGGCCATCATCTGGCTGTATTTGATCAAAAGAAAAAGAAAAGGCATCATCTGGTTGTAATGTATGCCACTTTGCTCCGGCCACATGCATGCATGGAGGATGTCGTATGCATCTACTCGCTACCTGTCCATATATATATAGTCGCGGCCGGGAGGTTAATTTGGTGTCTCTCCTTACTCCGTTGCGATCGATCTACCAATCGCCCACGTACGTACGGCAGCAACGCAACCCGGACCAAGACTAGAAAAGAAAGACTTGGAGCTCTTTGGTCCAGACTCTCTCTATGGTGGCACGTAGCTAGCGTGCTATGGGAAGAGAGGAATGAGAGTATAATCTGCAACGAATGCACAACGCCGGTCTTGGCATCATCAACGGCTGACAAGCTCATCTCTTCGCAAAAAAAAAAAAAAAAGCAGCTGGGATTGTACTTGTAAACGACCTCCCCAATAGTATCTATATATGAAAGACTAGCTGTGTTGTCTTGTCTCCCTTTTAATCAAAAAAAGAACAAGTCTATCTAACTAACTCACTCTCGTCAACTTGGAGCAACTATATACTGTATGATATGAGCCCGCGTTTCGATATCATGCAACATACTGTACAACTGGCCATATAAGTATATATGTTGCTAGCTAGACGTGAATGAGGGGCTCCTGGAGAGGGGGTGTCCTGGCGACGGAACTGGTGCTCCTCGTCGCCTTCCTGCTATTGATCTTGCTGCACCAAACGTAGATGGCTGCCTGTACCAAGCACGACAGCACTCCCGCACCGTGGGCCGCCTGCATGCATTCATTCATGTGAATAAGCAAAGCAAAGCAAAGCAAAGCATCAGTATATGTATATTCACCATGAGTCGGTTGTTGTGGACGACGAAGCCGTCGATGAGCCACAGGAGAGCGTTGAGGCATGTGGCTCCAAGTACCACCAAGTTAGGCACGGCCGCCGTGGTGCCGCTGACCCATACCTGACCCTGATAAGACAGACATACCACATCAACGGGTTGACTAGCTACTATGCTTGTAGATGCATATTAATATACAGTATCGAAATACTTACCGCGAGCACTATGAACGGCATCACATACATCATGCATGCTGTCGTGACCGCGGACCAGCCGACGGCATCGGGCAGCTCCATGCCGTGCCTGCCGTGGAGGTCAACGGCGGCGATGGTCAAGCCAGCGCCGGCAGCCAGCAGTAGCATCAACAGGACCCACATTTTGTTCTGGGTGTTTGAGTAGACGACGAACATACATATGTAGATGGTGTGGAAGGTGGCGCCCGTGAGGTTGACGATGATCATCGGCATATTTGCCGGGTGGAGGAGGAATCCGTAGACTACCCACACCAAACAGTTGAGGAGCGACACGACAGATGGCACGACCCTCGCCAGGGTACCGGCGGCGCCGTCCCTCCACATGCCAACATAGATCGGTCTGGAATCATTTTTTCATTGTCCATGCATTAGGCTCACGGTCAAATGCAAAGCATGCATGTTGGTAGACAGAAACGAGAGAGAGAGAGATGCACTCACACTCGACTGTAGCTCATAACTAAACTGCTGATGCTTCCTGCGGCGACGAAGCCAGCGCGCAGCCACTCTTTGGAGGTTTTTGCTGTCATCTTCTCTCCCCATTTCGATGGATGAATGCCAAGATCTGAGACCATGATGATGCCAAGGATCATCAATGTCAGTGCACCGAGCATTAGGAACATCTTCACCTGAGCAGGCTGCAGCAGCACGGTCTGGTCGGCCTCGTCGTCGCCGTCGCCGTCGCCGTCGCCGAGGGACGGGTTCATGTGAGCAGGCGGTGCGGCTGGGACAGACTGACGCAGCAGCAGCTGGTTCTCCTCGTCCTCATCGTCGTGGTCGCCGTCGCCGAGGGACAGGTTCATGTGACCAGGCGGTGCGGCTGGGGCAGACTGACGCAGCAGCAGCTGCTTCTCCTCGTCCTCGTCGTCGCCGTCGGCGAACAGGCTCTTGTCAGCAGGCGGCGCGGTTGGGGCGGACTGAGGGAGCAGCAGCTGGTTCTCGTCCTCGTCGTCGCCGTCGCCGAGGGGCAGGCTCATGTCAGCAGGCGGTGCGGCTGGGGTGGACAGCTGGTTCTCCTCGTCGCCGTCGCCGAAGGGCAGGCTCATGTCAGCAGGCGGTGCGGCTGGGGTGGACAGCTGGTTCTCCTCGTCCTCGTCGTCGCCGTCGCCGAAGGGCAGGCTCATGTGAGCAGGCGGCGCGGCTGGGGCGGACTGGTCGCCCTGGTGTCCCTGCACACAGAGACAGAGTCGATCGTGAGCGAATGCCATTGCCACGCATTCCCGGCAAGCCGGCATGCGTGGATCGATCGGTCCACGAGGAAGGCGAGCGAAAACATGTTTCAGAGATGGCGAGCTAGGCCCGATGAGGAGGAGGAGGAGAAGGGAGGCGCGCGCATCTTCGGCGGCAAGGAACTGACCTTATTCTCGTCGCCGTCGAGGTCCCGGGGCTTGGGCAGCAGCGGCGGGGAGTCCTCACCATCCACGGCGGGCATGGCCAGCGGCGGCGGGCCGTCCTCACCGTCCACGGCAGGCATGGGCAGCGTCGGCGGGCCGTCCTCACCATCCACTGTGGGTGTGGGCATGGGCAGCAGTGGGGAGCTAACCTTGTTCCCGTCGCCGGCACCTCCGGCCAGCAAGCGGCTGCTGGGCCTCGATCGCGCCGGCGGCACCAACTCCGCCATCGGCGGCCTCCTTCCTCTCTCTCTCTCTGTCTTCTCTGTCTTGTGGCGTGAGAGAGGCACGGCACACGCTCGCTTACGGCTGTCAGTGAAAATTTAACAGCTCGAGCTGTAAAAAAATCCAACGGAAGATTCGGTCGGGATGACGGTTGGGGCCCGCATCCATGCATGCAATGGAAGTCTTCCCCCATAATTAACTCATGTTGATTAATTAATGCTGTCAGATCAAAACAGTTACTCGAGCAGTTGGGATTTGGTGGGCCCACCAAAACAGTTACTCGAGTAGTATTCCTGATTCGATTCCGCGCGCGTGGCTTCTTCTGTTTTGGGTCAGCTCAGGTGTGGAGACAAAACGGAATGATGTACACTTTAATTCAAAAGGCAACCGGCAGCGCTCGGACTCGCAACGTCAGGAATTCATTGCATCCGCACAACCAGTGCTTTGATCCGGCGTAGCTGCCTCACCGAAGGCAAGTGCGGTCCGTCTAGCGTCCGAACACCGTGGCGGAAGCACAACCCCTCCGTCGGCACGCCGAGCACCAAGTCATGGCGCGGTGTGCACGCCGGCCGAGGCGGCGGTGGAGAGGCGGAGTCACACTCTTTGGCGCCTCGTAGGGTGCACCAATGCAGGCGGCGCAACTGTATCGTGATGGACGTCAGCATATGTAAAACCGTATCGTTATATAGAATAAATAAAACATAAAAATACGTGGCATTTTCTAATTCCCATGTAAATAAGAATTAACAAATGGCTCATCTAACTTATGCACTGTTCTTTTGGGGAGAGCTTCTGTACCATTGGGGCTGCTACGCGTCACGGATCTTCTTAAAAGATCTGCCGCCTCGCACGCCGTCCGATTGTATGACGCGAGTCATCCGTTCTTTTTTTTTCGTCACACGCATCTTGTTGCAATATGATCATTCCGTAACAAGATTCCAATTGCAAAAAATGTTCTTCTTTTTTCTGCAACAAGACTATGGTTGCAAACATAATCTTTTCCCTTTGATTAATCAAAAAAAAAAAGAACACACACACAAATGTTGGTGTAAAATCTGATTTGCCCACGAAGATGCATGTATATGTGCATTAATGGTGAAAAAGCGAGCTGGAGAGAAGATTCTGTGCGGACCACATCCACAATTAATGCATGGCGGATTTGGCTTCCTAGTATCAAAAACTAAACCACCCAATTAATTGCAATGCATGCATGGCAACTCCTCGGTGTACCGCGCCACAAA
The DNA here is from genome assembly GCF_904849725.1 of Hordeum vulgare subsp. vulgare. Taxonomy (NCBI): domain Eukaryota; kingdom Viridiplantae; phylum Streptophyta; class Magnoliopsida; order Poales; family Poaceae; genus Hordeum; species Hordeum vulgare. Next base: position 864,609 of record NC_058519.1, on the reverse strand, counting down.
ATTTGGTACCGCAACATTTTTTGTTCAAGACGTCAACGTACGTGCCAATGATGAGAGTAAATAAAGTAAAATTAATACTACTCCAGTTTCTTTTACTACGCTTCGTGCAACAGACGCTTGTGACAGGAAAATAGAAAATAGAAAATGGATAAGGGAACCTCAATCCGTCTAGAAACAACAACAACAACAACAACAACAACAAGGTTGTAACAATTGACATTCACAGATTCGTCGGTCTGATCCACGTACGCTTCAGGTTACACTCACAACATTGATTGTCTGACTACCGATTGTTTGCTATATATAAAATCCACGGCCAGCGTTCAGTCGGGCTCAGAGGAAGTTGTCATTCAAGCCGAGTGCGCACACGGCTTCAGGAACCTTCTTCAAGCCATGGAATCGTTTGAGGAGCCCTCGCCCCTTTCTTTTCTTGTCATCAAAATAAACACTCACAGTCCCATGAATCAATCACTAGCTATGTACCCAACTTCCGACACGGCTTGCAGCTACCAAAGGGATGTCTACTACTCCGTGAGGTACATCCCTTCTTCACTCCATGAGGTCCGGCCCCTTATCCATCCATCCCTCTCGAGTCGATTGCTCCTTTCGAGTTACTAAAGCACGGTACATCACAATTTCAACATATTGCACATTCGGATTTCTCATGAGCCTAAGCTAAGAAATCTTCGACGCCACACTTGTGCAAGGCAATGTCATGGATCGACTCCGCATCATCAAAACCAACCAAGTACACGATATCATATCATCACGCCCAGCGTGTACGAAACAAACCTCGCCGTAAACCCATCGACACCAGGTGCCTTGGATGACACCATTCTGAAAAGCCCCCCCCCCCCCTGGCTGATTTGAAGGGCATGTCCAATAGCACTGTTCATCTCTAACGTGGATACCTTATGAAGTTTTCAGATAACATTGATGCCAGGACCAGAGCTAAAGGTGGGGTGGGATGGGGGGTGGGGCCAGAGGGTGTCAACTCTAACGACGCCTTGAAAGCGGAGATCCATGCGTTGATGCAAGGTATGGCGCTGGCCATACAACACTCGGACAAGCACGTCATTGTCCAGTCACATTCTTCAAATGCCCTAGCCACTATCGAGGGAAACACATTGTCTAAGTCGGCATATGGTCACTTAGATGCTGAGATGAGATTAAAGCTCTTATGGTTGATATAGAGTTTGTTCCACTTAAAATTAGTAGAGATTAAAATAGGGTAACACATCAACTGGCTCATTATAGCCGTACCGAGGCTTGTACTGGGGTATGGTTGAACTCATGTCCTCCTTGTTGTGTGGACTTGGTGTCTCGAGATTGTAACCCTATCATCATGGAATAAAACTCACTTTAACCTCGCAAAAAAAGAAAAAAAGAACTACTATGGGAGGGACGAGCTGATGGTGGGGCCCACATCCACGCAACGTAGACGCACGCAAGGTGCCACACCATTCACTCCTCAAGTGAAGCCAGCGGTTAGGTGGGGGAGATTCGGTGGGCCCACCTCGACGGGATTTGGCTTCCAACCTCCCATCTCGATCCTCGCCTAGCCTGGGAGGAGATGTGGCGGACCCACATCTTCTATATCTAAATATATAGCCCTTATTAACCTATTTCTCTCAACGTGCAAGCATGCCACCTCATCATTCAACATGCCTTGAAAAAGGCCAACCTCAGTATGCAACTATGCATATTAAAAATCCACTTGAACATGCAAACATTCATGCATATAAAATTCCATTATGTTATGCTATTTACATTTAACTCTTATATACTTTCAAAAAAACTATAATTTCAAATGTTGATGCTTCATATAACCAAAAGCTCATTGTAATATTGTTAAATATTCCCGCAGAAACATGTGGGGCATCATCTAGTTCATGCAACTTAGACGCATGCAAGGCGCCACGTCTTTCACTCGTCTTAGAGCAACTCTAACCGGGCGGTTCATTTTGTTTGCCCATGTCTTTATGCTTGTCTTGGACAAAAACGGTTCCCCAACGTAGAGATCAAAACACAAATCATGTCCGCGCTGACCCATTTTTGTTTTAAATTTGAACCGGATTTGTGTCGCGCGGACACGAAACACACGTGCCACGTGTCCCCTTCGTGCCCGCCATGGGCCAACTAGTCGCTCGCTCAACCATCGCGCGCGTCTTATTAAATGCCAGCACCTACCTCGGGGCCCGTCTGACAATGGATGGAAGGTTTGTGTGTCCGACCTTTCTAATGGAGAAGTGCGGCGGGGCCGGCCTCATCGACAACTGTCCCTATCTTGCCATGTGGTGCGACTAGAAACCCGAGCAAGCCCAAACCCTAGCCACCATGGGGTTTTTCAACTGGAAGGGGAAGGGGAAGCTCAACGCCGACGACATCTCTTCCTGCAGGCTTTCTCCGCCGCTGCCGCTTGCTAGAGGTTGCCCTCGCAGCTTACGAAGTGGCGCTCGCGTGGTTTGGAGTGCCTTCCGTCTTGATCGACCACTGACGGTGGTGACGACGACAAGGGCAAGCGCAAGGCGAACGTCCAGGGCAGCATGTGGGCACGGACATTTACTTTTAAGTTATCTTTAATTACGTTTTAAGTGAACTTTGGCCGACGGTTGATTGGCCACTTATGTTAATTAAGTCTCTATTATGTTTATTTGTGTCACGTGTTTATCAATAATTATTTTTGAACGGGGACAAATTTGGAACTGCCTTCCCTTGAACACACCAGCCGACAAAATTGAAAAATAAATGGACGCATTCATTTGTATGGCCGACCCAAATGTATAAAAAATAGACAAACCGATGATCGGTTTGAATCGGCGCGTTGGAGTTGCTCTTAACTCCTCTATTCAGCGTCAAGAGCCAATGATCTGATTGACCTGACCTCACTAAGTACTGGTGTACTACCACAAGCGGTAAGTACACACTAATTAAATTGAACGTGTGCCAACGGGAATGGGATTGACGTCTCTTTATTCTCTTTTCTTTCTTATCTTCTTCCCCTAACTTTAAATCCTTGTCGGTCAGCCTGAGCATTCGGGTATTTTAGTTATTTCGGTTCGGATAGTTCAGTTTATGGGTAATTCGGGTATTTGAAAATGGAAACCAAAATTGTTTCTATAAAAAAATACCCGAACCTAAATTACCCAAAATTTCGGTTCTGGTAATTCGGGTACCGAAAATACTCAAAATATTCGGAGCATACATCAACTTTTGATATGAATAGCTCGCGCCGCACTCTCTCCTCTCCTCCTCCTACGCACCGCGCGCGTCGGCGCCGACGCCCTGCCACCCATGGACGCGCACACCGGCACCCCGCTCACCTCGTTGTACAGACGCGACCCCCCCCCCCCCGGCCGCCGCCGTTGGAAACCTTAGCGCGGGGAGCGTTGGCGTCGCCACCACCGGAGCTCCGCCGAGCGTCGGCCTCGCACGCAACCTCTTCTTGCCGCCGCGGATGACCACGAAGATGTCGTTGAAGATCTTGCCAACACCATCGGAGCTTCACGTGATGAGGTTAGGGAGGAAGATTCATCTTCGGAGGCGGAACAATCGTCTTCGGAAGATGAGGACGAAGACGAGGAAGATGATTGATGTGTCTTTCATGTTTGTCTTGAACTTTAGTTTGCATTTTGAACTTGGTTGGATGAACTTGTTGGCATGAACTTTTATTCATCAACTTATTTATGTCAAATTTCACATGTTCATTGCATTTTGATGAATGTTTCAAACTCATTTTGTGTCCAAAATGCCATATATGTTAAAATGCCCGGCGAGTCGTGTGCGCTGTATTTTTGCGCGCTGCTGGAGCGGCGCGCGCACGCTGCATTTTAGCGCGTCTGCTGGAGCCAGCGCTGCGCGCCGCGCCAAACCAGGCGATGGGCGTGCGACAAACCAGTCTTTTGCGCGCGGCGCGTTCGGCGCCTGTTGGAGATGCTCTAAGAGCATCTTCAACAGGCGCGCTATACAAGCGCCGCGCCATAAAAAAGGCTGTTTTTAGCGCGCGCGCAACGCGGCGGCAACTCCAGCGGGCGCGCAAAAACGGAGCGCGCGCCATTTCCAATTCAGCGTGCTAGCCGAAACGCAATTCCGCGCCCATTATTTGTTGCGCCAGCTCCCGCGCGCGCGACTCTCCCGCGCTCGCTCCTGCTTTCTTCTGCACTCTCTCCTGCTCTCTCTTGCGTTGGCTCTGCACTCTCTGCGCTTGCTCTGCACTCTCGCGACCGCCCCCATTCGACCGCGCCGCCGCCGCCGCTCGCGCCACCGTTCGGCGCTGCCCCGGCCTATCCCCGAGCCGCCGTCGTCGCCGGCGCCCGCCGGCGCTTCCCCGGCCTGTCTCCGCTGCGGCCGCCGCCCGCGCCCCCCGTTCAGGCGCTTCCCCGGCCTCCCCGCGCCGCCGCGCTTCCGCCCCACCCCCTCCTAGTCCGGCCGGCCCTCGCGCGCCTCCGACGTCCGAGGAACAGCGCCCGAGCGCTCGCTGCCGCACCGTTGAAAAAGCCAGAAGGTAAGAAAAATCTTGATTTTCATAATGCTCAGGCGGCTGCTAGAAAAGATGTGGAGAGAGCATTTGGGATTTTGCAAGCCCAATTTGCTATTGTGAGAGGACCGGCTAGATTTTGGGATCAAAAAATGCTTTGATACATCATGCACAACATGATCATCGAGAATGAGCGTGGCCAAGATGTAGACTACTCACAGTATGAGCTCTTGGGACATCCCGTGCGAGTGCGACGGAGGGCTGAAAGGGTTGCCCGTTTTGTTGCCTCGTATCATGTCATTCGGCGTCCCGCAACACACAATGATCTTCAGAAAGATCTGATCGAAGAGTGGTGGGCATGGCATGAACGACGAAGAGCATGATTTGATTGCATTATTTGCATTGTATTGTTCATGAACTATTGGTTGTGTTTATTGCATTATTTGTTGTACTGAACGATAAACTATTTATTTGTTTGAGTTGTAATAACTATTTATTGTTGATTTATTTTGTTTGTTTGATCGTTTTTCTCCTATTTTTTAAAATGTATATGTGGTTTGTGCATGGTGCGCGCGTTGCATTTTTGGGCACTGCTGGAGCGCGGCGCGCGCGCTGCATTATAACGCGGTTGTTGAAGCCAGCGCCTATTACTACGCTAAACCAGCCGGCGCGCGCGCTGTAAAAATATTTTTTAAACGCGGCGCGAAGCGCGGCTGTTAGAGATGCTCTATGATTCTCCTGCTATGTCCAGCCTAAGCCTACTTACCGTGAGGAATACTGGGCACTCGTGTCGTCTTAATCGTAGGTATGAGTCAATTTTTTAATCTTTTTAAGGACTATTTTCGAAGTAAAATAAATAAATTCATATCTTAAATATATATATATACGTTCATATGTAATTTTTTTAGTATTTTTTTAAAAAAGCTTATATTCAAAAGGAGTATTTAGAAACTGCATGAGACATGCATAAAAAGCCAAGAAACGAAGTAGAAACAACATGGGCCATGCAGAACAAGCCACCAAACGTGGGTGTGGTAGCAACCGAATTAGATGACGTGCCTGTGCACTCGGAGCAAGAGAACGGTGGGTTCCATTTCCGTGAAAATAAGTACCGTACTTTAAAAAGATTATTTAACACAGTACAGGCGTAAACGCTTTTATACATGTATATACACTCATCCCTATGAATGCACACACCCCTTATCCTTATGAACATCTTTGAGAGACTAAACGAAAACGTCTGTTCTCACTGAAAACATATTGCCGGAAATTCTGAAAGAAATCCAGGAATAATGCAAGTATCATGACTTGACCCCTGATGGGTTAGGGTTAACATTATCCCTCTAACCATCCAACCACAACTTGGTTTGTGGTACCCTAAAAAGATGTACTCAAGGAGTTCGGAGATACCATTTTAAAATCGGGTATAAGAGAATCGGATCTCTCAAACCCGTCTCAAACATCCGGACCAAAGCAATAGGCAAGGGAGAGGAACGTCGCAGAGCAGTCCATGAACCGCCGCTAGGGGATGCGGACGGAGCCCGACGAGGACGAGCGGCTCCTCGCATGGGTCTATCGTCGGTCCCTCACGATGGTGTAGACGGACGCTCGCCGTCTATGACGAAAAAACGTGACGGCACTCTGGCTTGCTATTTAGAAGTCGGAGCCTGAGGCCAAGGAGATAGTGGTGGAGGCGATTCGGTTCGTCAATTGAAGCGGGAGCAGCAAAAGGGCGGTGCGTCAGATGAAGAGGCTGGTTGCCCTCTCCGACTCCGATGACGACGACAACAATGATGACGTCTGCACCTCCTTCAACGACGACCAAGACCCTCCATCAGCAGCAAACGCCTACATCTGCACCGACGATCGAAAGGGCAAAGGCCCGACGAGAAAGTGATGAATTTGTAGTTGTTTATGACCATAGTAGAACCTGTCCGTCGTATGTAAACTTTGAGTAACTTTTGGAGACACGTATGTGATCTTTTGGTGACCGAAATGGGCATATATCTCTGTTTCATAGCCCGTGTGACGATGCATGTAATTTACATTCACGTTGCATGGGTAGTATGAATATTGGGTGTCTGATATGAAGAATGCAGATGTGGAAAACACAATATGAGGCGTGTTTGGTAAGTGCACGGGGATACGCACAAACGAGTCCGGGGGGCTTTTGAGGGGTCGAATTTACCAACCGTGGTTGTAGATGCTTTAAGTGTACCTCCAACGCGCACATTCAAATCACCTCCAACCTTCTTCGCAAAAAAAAAAAAAAAATCACCTCCAACCTACTCCCTTCGTTCTTAAATATAAGTCTTTGTACAGATTTTACTAGTGGACTACATACGGATGTATATAGACATACTTTAGAGTATAGATTCAATCATTTTGCTCCGTATGTAGACCCTTAGTGAAATCGCTTAAAAGACTTATATTTAGAAACGGAGGGAGTACACGTCAAGTGATCCGCGCGATTTTTATCATCTACTCCCTCCATTCCTAAATATAAGTCTTTGTAGAGATTTCAATAGTGGACTACATACGGATGTATATAGACATACTTTAAAGTATAGATTCAATCATTTTGCTTCGTATGTAGACCCTTCGCAAAATCGTTTAAAAGACTTATATTTAGGAAGGGAGGGAGTACGAGGTACCCATCGGTCTATGGAGCGGACAAGACAACCGGATTGTTGCAAATCAAAGGCAAACCAAACCGCTGTCACATACACATTCGTCATCCCACTGCCACCCAAAACTCTCTTTGCCCAGAAAATCCCTCTGCACGAAGCAGTTGCCGCGAGTAAGCGTTCGCCGGAAGCTTGAGCTCGTTGGCTTGAGCCCGTTGACATGTGCATTTATGTCGTGATGAAAATGTACATTCAGAATCAAATGTACCCCTGATCATTTTTTTATGTCGTGAAAGTGTTAACGGCCGGCCCTGGTCGCGGGACCTCTGTGCTTCTGCAAGCTGTTGGACGCACAGAGCGGCAATCTTCTAGAAGTTCCTGAACCGAGTTTTCACTTGTTTTTCCGGATCTTCAGTTGTTTATTTCATTCCTTATTTTTCCTTTCTCAAATTTATTTTACTTTTCCTGTTTCTGTTTCTTTTCCTTTAGTTTTCTTTCGTTTTTCATATTTATCTTTAATTTAAGAAATGCCGAAATTCAGAATTTAATTTTTTTTTAGTTTTTTAAAGTTTGTTCATAAATTGAGGAAAAGTTTTGTGTTGCGAAAACTGATCACATTTTAAAATATGTTCGTGTATTCAAACATTGTTAAGAAGTTCAAAGATTTCCATCTTTATAAAAAACTCATAACTTAAAAAAGTGTTTGAAATTTTCAAAATAAATCGTGTTTTCTTAAATTCTTTCTTTTTCTTTCATTTTCGTCTACCATTAAATTCAATAATAAGAAAATGAAATCTCCTATGTGACGCTCCCTGCGTCAAACAGGTAAGCTTTCCCATATGGGCGGCTCGTTCTATTTTGCCTTTTCTTCCTTTTTAATTTTATTGATTTTTATTCTAGTTTGAAAATATTCAGGAATTTCAAAGAATGATCTCATTTTCAATAAAAATTCAAAATTTCAAAAGCAAAACGTGTTTTAAAACGTCTTTCATGAATTACATTTTTTTAAGTTTAAAAAATGTTCAGTAGTTTCAAAAAATGTTCTTGTTTTCAAATTTTGTTATGTTCATGTTTTCAGTAGTTGTTCAGAAATTTCAAAAAATGTTCTGAATAATTTTTGACAATCTTTTTGAAATTGTGAACAAATATCGAAAATATAGGAACATTTCTCAAATTCCGAATCATTTTTGACAAACACGAAATAGTTTTGACAAAATACAAATAATTTATGAATACGAGAACAAATTTTGAAAAAACATGCACTTTGTGAATACGAGAACAATTTTTGAAACAAAACATTTTTGAAAATATGAAGTACCTAGGTAAAAACCCATGCCCCTGTTACCATCATGTCAAGACTACTAGCCTCTAACAAATCCAGGTGACAAGCAGCTATGGCGGTAACCCCCTATCCGAGATCTTCCTGATTGAACTCCATCAATCCCTTCTAAGGCGGTAACGGCCTGCTATCTCGCAGGAGCTTTATGCCTCTAACAAATCTTGTCCTTGGTTGGTCCTTAGTATCGCCCCCTATTTTGCGATTCCTCTTGCTTCTGCATGTTACCCAACATCTCTCGCCCAACGATGTGCGAAGCCATAACAGGTGACTCTACTCATGTGGGTGGCTACTCGTGCTTGTCGGTTTGCTCCTCTTGCTTCTCCTTTTGCAATTTGGGCTCCCTTGATTTGGGTTCTAGAGTGAACCGTCCCTGCCGGGCGACGGTGCAATACCCTTTAATCCAGGTGAAAGGGTAGGGCTCCTTTGCGGTGGGGGATGCAAATCGGATTTTGGTACGTGTTTGCTCCTTTGGATTTAGTCAGCAACGTGATGCAAGCACAATGGTACAATCCTCCCTTGGCCTTAGTTTGTTTGTTGGTAATGGTCGTAGCGGTGGTCAATGACAACGACGCTTTATTAATCTTGCATTTTATTGTCGTTGCCTTTGAGTTGATTTACCTGTGCAACTCGTATGAGCCGCTTCTTTTTTGTTTTCATATTCCTATTTAATCTATTGGATGTGTACGCCTGCAGATTGATGTCTTTGTTAATGCAAAGTTGCATGCATACAAGGATGGTGTTTTGGCTCCCGGGTGTGCACGCTACCGGGTGAAGAGTAAGCAATAATATATAGTAAATGTTTTAAAAAAACTCGTATGTGTTTGTGTTAGTGTCAGAAACATCCTTAGAGAATTTCGTACGAAATGGAGAAGTGGTGTTTCGTCGGTGAGAAAAACAAATTTAGGCTGACATTTTGGGGTAACATTCGGTTTTTTTTTACGTACAGGTCAAAATGTTTAACCTTTATGTCTATAATTTTGTATGAAGTATTTGGATGTGACAAAGAACACATATAATATTTGTTGGATTTTTTGGACATTTTTCAAAATATTTTTCGCGCTTAGGAGTACATATTTGGATACACTAACAGACTTCCGCATACATATTTGGATGTTTTTATTTTTTACTTCCCCCTTTTATATCACTTTCTAATATTCCGCCTTTACATGGTAATTTGAAAAGTGCTATCATTCTTATAGATACTCACTTCAAAAAAAAAACTAGAACAATTATGAACTTACATATTTGAAAACACAACATGAATAGTTACTAATATTATAAAAACAATTACAAATCATACATGAAAACTTTAAAAAATGTGTTGACTGCTTTTCAAATTACAGTTTAGAAAAAAATTACGAATGCTCAAAAAGGAATGTTTTTAAAAATACATGGTTTTAAATTAGACCAAACTTTTTTAAAGATATGCAAACAGTTTTAAATTAGACCAAAAAGGTGTTCTAAATGGTTCCCACTGAGTGGGTCGCTATGGGGAAAGCGTCCTCATTTGAAAAAGGTGTTCTAAAAATGCACACAATGTACTTCTCAAGGCCGGCCATATTGGTGCGTCATCCAGGTTCTTCCAAATGCGGTTTCCTTAAGACTGTTTTTGCCTTTTTTTTGTCGGTTTTCCATAGAAGCATCAGCTAGATTTTTGTAAGCTTCAGTATTATCTATAGAAAATTTGACAAAGCATTTATACAGATACACACATATATAAAAATATTCAATATATAAATGTTCTCAATTTTAAAAATGTCGTTGAGTATTCAAAGAAAATGTTATTAATGTGCCGCAAATGCAAACAACATTCTTCCATGCAATGGCCCATAGTCAATTCATTCAGACTTATTCAAATAAAATTTCATTCATAAATTTTTCAAAATTCATTGTTATTTTCAAAGAAGAATCGGCTTTTAATTGTTTTCTAAAATTTTCAGAAAAAAACAAAATTTGTTAGAGGCGACGCATCCTGGTTTACCTGGTGTACAGAACCTGTGTAAATTTTGTTCATTCATAACGGGTACAAATCCTAGTAAATGGGCTTCTGCGGCCATCGCTTAATATTCGGACCTAGTGTAAATTTTGTTATAGACGGCCATCAAAATAGTACCCGTTATGAATGAACCTAGTGTAAATTTTGTTCATTCATAACCAGGATATGAGTAAGAAACCTAGTAAATGGGCTTCTGCGGGCATCGCTTAATATTCGGACGCGAAATAGTACACCAGGATCCCTTGAGTTGTTTATTTCTTGATGATAAACAATAGTACCGCCCATTTTGTAATTAAAGGTTTAGGGAAAATCCTGAACCGGGTTTTCACTTGTTTTTCCGGATCTTCAGTTGTTTATTTCATTCCTTCTATTTTTCTTTCTCAAGTATATTTTACTTTTCCTGTTTCTGTTTCGTTTCCTTTCGTTTTCTTGTTTCGTTTTTGCAAATTTACCTTTAATTTAAAAAAAACATAAATTCAAAATTAAAAATTGTTCAGTTTTTTAAATTTTGTTCATAAATTGGGGAAAAGTTTTGAGCTGCGAAAATTGATCAGATTTTAAAATATGTTCATGTTTTCAAAAATTATTAAGAAATTGAAAAATGTTCCTCTTTTACGAATTTTTTCATCACTTCAAAAAGTATTCTAAATTTTCAAAAGAAATCGTGTTTTCATAAATTCTTCCTTTTTCTTTCTTTCCGTTTACCATTGAATTCCATAAAATCGTAACTTTTAATATTCACTTTTCGAAAATGTTCAGAACTTTTAAAAAATATAGAGATTTCGCTAAATAATTACATTTTGATATTCCTTTGTAAATTTAAAATATTCATGTTTCCCAATTTGTTTGGGAGATTCAAAAAATGTTCTTGTTTCTACTTTTTTTTAGTTCCAAAATGTTCATGTTTTAAAATATTGTTTGAGGGTTTCAAAAAATGTTCCAGTTTCAATAAGTTCTCGGAATATCTCAAAACAATTCTTATTTTCAAATTTTGTTTCGTAGTTTCAATTTATTTTCCAGTTTTCACAAATGTTCGCATTTCAAATTTTGGTTTGTACTTTAAAGAAATACATGTTTTTAAATTTTTCTCCAGAAGTTCAATAATTGTTCTTCTCTAATTAATTTTTGACTGTCAAAAAATGTTCTTATTCTGAAATTTTATTGAGAGTTTGAGTAGAACGTGTTTAAAAAAATTCAAAAAAGTTCCTTGTTTTCTAAAATATGTCAGTGAAAATTTAATAAATTTTGAATGTTGTTCAGCTTTCATAAAAAATCATGTTTATTCAAAAAAAGACACTGTGTTCGAAATTTAAAATATCGTATCGGCGCTGGTTTTGGTTCTCAAGAACGTATGGTAGCTCAGCTGATACAATAGGAGATTTTGGGTTCAATTCTAACGAGTTAATTACAGAGAAGTATCACAATTGAGACAGAACGTGCAGATTGGTACCAAGATTTCTAAAAAAATTCATGTCAGTACCAACATTGTGCGAGGACGTTATAAAATAAGTCTAAACTCGTATTTTATACGTATTAACGCTGGATCTGACCAGTCGGGCCCACCCGTCAGGTGCCACGGTGGCCAATTCGCGCGTGCCCGCGCGATGACTAGGACGAGCCCGACTCAGTCGCTCTTAACGGGCTCGATCGAACCGAGTCGAGCATTTCAGAGAACCCCCCAACGATGAACCCTAGCTCTTCCTATCCTCTCTCCCCTCTCAGGCGGTGGCTGCGGCGACCCCCGACAGCGGCGGTGTCGTTGGCGGGTGCGGCGATCTTCCTGGCCTTTGGGTTGATGACCACGTGGCCCTGGATGGCTCCAGCTCGTCGTACTACACCAGCGATGAGGAAAAGGAGGAAGAGGCGGGTGCGGCTCGGTGAGATATGGTTGGCCAACCCCACCACAAGCCATCACTGTACTAGTCGAGTTGGTGGCGTGTTGTAAGTCCTTCATTTTGGCTTGTGTTATTTTCAAATCAGAGGCCTAGGGTTTGTGTTCTAAAAGCACCGTAAAAATATGATTTTTGTCGTGGCTTGTAGGTTAGATGATGCTTTATTGGATATTAGGATTTATTTTGATGATGGGCATAATTTTGATAGGAAGATTTGCAGCAAGTTGAGTAGTACTGTTAATTCACTTTGTTAGGATTCATTGTTAACTGAAATAGAAAACTACATTGATCAATACTTTTATTTTTTCTTTATTTGTTTTCTGTTCTGTTATGTTAACTCAAATTCTAGACTTACTTCGAAATTCTAGACTTACTTAATTTTTCTTTCATTTGTTTTGTAGTTTGGAGGAGGACATTTGGGAAGTAATTATCCATTTTGGTGCAAGAGAACCATTGGAGAGGAAGTTGTCCAGTTCAGATATTACTTATCTGAATTTGGTTGCACTCATGGAGACACAAGGATTTCATGCATATGATTGTTTGTATCACATTTCAAATCCATCTTTAAGAGAGAAAGGGCTGGATTTGGTAGATTGTAATGCTGAATTGCAGATGATAAAGAGGACTCTAAAGAGGGACATTAAGGATACTTTGGTTCTTAATATGCTAGCTAGGGCTTGTCCATCACCTGTTAGTGAATTTGTGAGGCAACAATGTAATGAGCAAGAATGGAGTGATGAGCAAGAATTGTCCACTATTGTGTACCAGGAGCCTGTTGTGTTTGATCTTAGTGAGACTCGTGTCTTTGTTGTTGATCAACAAGGAGTAGTGTTTGAAAGTCAGGGTAACAGCTCTACCACAACTCATCCTCTAGGTGCTTGCACACAAGAAAGCAATAATGTGAATGACAAGTTGACAGCTGTTTTGGAAGAAGAAGAAGAAGAGGGATATCAGAGATATGATGTATATGAGTACAGTGATGGAGATGTAGAGATGGAAGAGGGAAAGAGACAAAGAGAGCAAGAAGTAGTAGAGAAAGAGGAAGAATCGAATGATGAACAATCAGAGGAGGAAGAAGTGCTGCATTATGAGGGTGACACTAAAGTTGAGGAGCCATTTGAGGTAGAGGAAGATAACACATTGGGATCAGAAGAAGAACAAATTGTAATCAAGAAGCAGAAGTTGCCAGTTAGAAGAGGACCAACAACAAGGTCTCATTCCATTAAGTTACCAGAGGTTGAACCTGATTTCAAACCTTCATCAGATGAAGAAGAGAAGGGTTTGGTGAAGGAGAGTGATGATGATGGTTTTGATCCACTCTCATTTGTCCCACCAAGGAAAGGAAGAGTAGGGCAAAGAAGAGGCATGCTAGGAAGTGGTACGATGAGAAAATGGACCAACCATATGAACAACTCTGTCTAAAGTTGTGTTTTAGGGATCAACATCAATTCAGAGATGCTTTGTTGAATTTACACATCACACAAAGCAGAAATTTCAAGTATCACAGGAATTCAGATAAGAGGATAATTGTTCGGTCTAGAGAAAAACAATGCAAGTTCTTTATGGTGGCAGCAGTTATAAAAGGGGAGAAAACCTTTATAATTAAGAAGATGAGACTAGAGAAACCTTGCCCTAGTAGTACTGAGACCACCAGGGTGAGTGCTAAGTGGCTAGCATAGAAATTTGAGCCCCTCTTCAGATCTGACCCCAACTACTTGTTGGAAATATGCCCTAGAGGCAATAATAAATTAGTTATTATTATATTTCTTAGTTCATGATAATCGTTTATTATCCATGCTATAATTGTATTGATTGGAAACACAATACTTGTGTGGATACATAGACAAAACACTGTCCCTAGTAAGCCTCTAGTTGACTAGCTCGTTGATCAAAGATGGTCAAGGTTTCCTGGCCATAGGCAAGTGTTGTCACTTGATAACGGGATCACATCATTAGGAGAATCATGTGATGGACTAGACCCAAACTAATAGACGTAGCATGTTGATCGTGTCATTTTGTTGCTACTGTTTTCTGCGTGTCAAGTATTTGTTCCTATGACCATGAGATCATATAACTCACGGACACCGGAGGAATGCTTTGTGTGTATCAAACGTCGCAACGTAACTGGGTGACTATAAAGATGCTCTACAGGTATCTCCGAAGGTGTTCATTGAGTTAGTATAGATCGAGACTGGGATTTGTCACTCCGTGTGACGGAGAGGTATCTCGGGGCCCACTCGGTAATACAACATCACACACAAGCCTTGCAAGCAATGTAACTTAATGTAAGTTGCGGGATCTTGTATTACGGAATGAGTAAAGAGACTTGCCGGTAAACGAGATTGAAATAGGTATGCGGATACTAACGATCGAATCTTGGGCAAGTAACATACCGAAGGACAAAGGGAATGACATACGGGATTATATGAATCCTTGGCACTGAGGTTCAAACGATAAGATCTTCGTAGAATATGTAGGATCCAATATGGGCATCCAGGTCCCGCTATTGGATATTGACCGAGGAGTCTCTCGGGTCATGTCTACATAGTTCTCGAACCCGCAGGGTCTGCACACTTAAGGTTCGACGTTGTTTTATGCGTATTTGAGTTATATGGTTGGTTACCGAATGTTGTTCGGAGTCCTGGATGAGATCACGGACGTCACGAGGGTTTCCGGAATGGTCCGGAAACGAAGATTGATATATAGGATGACCTCATTTGGTTACCGGAAGGTTTTCGTGCATTACCGGAAAAGTTTCGGGCTCATCGGTAGTGTACCGGGAGTGC
Source organism: Hordeum vulgare subsp. vulgare (assembly GCF_904849725.1). Taxonomy (NCBI): domain Eukaryota; kingdom Viridiplantae; phylum Streptophyta; class Magnoliopsida; order Poales; family Poaceae; genus Hordeum; species Hordeum vulgare. Next base: position 849,492 of record NC_058519.1, on the reverse strand, counting down.
CGGGAGGGGTGCCGGGGACCATCGGGAGGGGTGTCAAGCCCCAAGGGGTCTCATGGGCTATGGGAAGAGATAAACCAGCCCCTAGTGGGCTGTAATAAGTTCCCACTAAGGCCCATAAGGTTTGAGAAGGAAAAAACACAAGGTGGAAAGAGTTTCCAAGTGGGAAGGTGGAATCCTACTCCAAGTAGGATTGGAGTAGGACTCCTCCACCTCCAATTTCGGCCAAACCTTTAGGTTTTGAGGCTGCCTCCTCCCCTCCCTCCCACCTATATATACGGAGGTTTTAGGGCTGATTTGAGACGACTTTTCCACGGCAGCCCGACCACATACCTCCACGGTTTTTCCTCTAGATCGCGTTTCTGCGGAGCTCGGGCGGAGCCCTGCTGAGACAAGGTCATCACCAACCTCCGGAGCACCGTCACGCTGCCGGAGAACTCTTCTACCTCTCCGTCTCTCTTGCTGGATCAAGAAGGCCGAGATCATCGTCGAGCTGTACGTGTGCTGAACGCGGAGGTGTCGTCCGTTCGGTACTAGATCGTGGGACTGATCGCGGGATTGTTCGCGGGGCGGATCGAGGGACGTGAGGACGTTCCACTACATCAACCGCGTTCACTAACGCTTCTGCTGTACGATCTACAAGGGTACGTAGATCACTCATCCCCTCTCGTAGATGGACATCACCATGATAGGTCTTCGTGCACGTAGGAAAATTTTTGTTTCCCATGCGACGTTCCCCAACACTACTCGCATTCAAACTATAATTGATGCTTGGATGGAAAATATGGTGTAGATGTGCCCAAGTCCATGGCATATAGGGCAAAGAACGTAGCTATTGAAGCTGTTTTAGGAGATCACATGTTGCAATATCCTAGGCTTAGAGACTATGCTCAGACTGTCATGGACACAAACCCTGGGAGTAGAGTAATAGTCAGTACTGTTACTCCAATAACAACTGGAAAAATTCCCAACCCAGACCCAAGATTTCATGCAATGTTCTTTTGCATCAATGGAGCAAGGAGGGGTTTCTCAAGGGGTGCAGGCCATTCATTGGTTAGTTTCTGAACCTTGTGCACCACTTACATATTGTATCTCACTTGAATGTATTTAATTTCTTGAAATGTTGATCATGCACGTGTTGATGGTTTACAGCAAGAAGAAGAAGAGCAGATGGTGAGGTGGCATAGGAACAGAGAGAGTGGAAAGACATCAAGATGGAGGATAACACCTCATTACAGTGAGAAGCTAGTGATTGAGAAGGAGAGGGCCAAATACTCTAAGCCAATACAAGCTGGGGTGAACTTATGGCAAGTTACAAGTGGGCAGCAAACACATGCTGTCAACTTGGAACTTCAGACTTGTGGATGCAGGAAGTGGGACCTTAATGGCATCCCATGCAACCATGCCATCTCTGAAGTAAATAAGGCTAAAAGGTTTCCAGATGATTTTGTGAGCACATTCTTCAAGAAACAATTTTATTTGGCAGCTTATGAACCAATGATCTTTCTTGTTCGTGGTTAGCATGATTGGACAAGGACCAGATAACCACGTGCATTTAAAGTGAAGAGAGGAAGAAAGAAATAAAAGAGGATCAAGGGAAAATTTGATTTTTGACGAGTTCCCCGTAACCGGAACACGGGGTTCCCGAAACGTTCAGATCACAGCGAGGCCCAAAATCAGTGACTAATAGCATACAAAACTGACCGAATAGGCCAAAACTGTGAGTTTTAACGAGTTCCACGTAACCGGACCCCGGGGTTCCCGAAACGTCTGGATCGTAGCGGGACCCAAATCAGTGAGTTATAGCATACAAAACTTGTCAGAATAGACCAAAACTACGAGGTTTGACGAGTTCCCCGTAAGCGGACCCCGGGGTTTCCGAAATGTTCGGATAACAGCGGGACCCATAATCAGTGACTAATTGCATAGAAAACTCGTCGGAATAGGCCAAAACTTCGAGTTTGACGAGTTCTCTGTAAGCGGACCCCGGGGTTCTCGAAACGTTCGGCTCGCAGGAGGACCCAAAATCAGTGACTAATAGCATACAAACGTGGCTATAATAGGCTAAAACTGCGAGTTTCGACGAGTTCCCCGTAACCGGACCTCGGGCCGGACCTCGGGGTTCCGAAACGTTTCGATCGCAGCGGGACCCATAATCAATGAGTAATAGCATACAAAACTAGCCAGAATAGACCAAAACTGCGAGTTTTGACGAGTTCCCTGTAACCGGAACCCGGGGTTGCCGAAACGTTTGGATCGCAGCGGGACCAAAATCAGTGAGTAATAGCATACAAACTCGTCAGAATAGGCCAAAACTGCGAGTTTTGACGATTTCTCCGTAATCGGACCACATGGTTCCCTAAACGTTTGGATCGTAGGAGGACCCAAAATCAGTGACTAATAGCGTACAAACCTAGCGAGAATATGCCAAAACTGCAAGTTTTGACGAGCTCCCCGCAACTAGACCTCGGGGTTCCCCAAATGTTCGGACCGGAGCGGGATCCAAAATCAGTGAGTAATAGCATACAAAACTAGCTAGAATAAGCCAAAACTGCGAGTTTTTACGAGTTTCACGTAGCCGGACCCCGGTGTTCCCGAAACGTTCACATCACAGCGGGACCCAAAATCGGTGAGTAATAGCATACAATACATGCCACAATAGGCCAAAACTGCGATTCTTGACGAGTTCCCCGTAACCGGACCATGGGGTTCCCGAAACGTTCGGATCATAGTGGGACCCAAATCAGTGAGTAATAGCACACAAACTCGCGAGAATAGGCCAAAACTGCGAGTTTTGATTAGTTCCACGTAACCGGTCCCCGGGGTTCCCTAAACGTTCGGATCGCAGCGGGACCCAAAATCAGTGAGTAATAGCATAGAAAACTGGCCACAATAGGCCAAAACTGCGATTCTTGACGAGTTCCCCGTAACTGGACCACGGGGTTCCCGAAACGTTCGGATCGCAGCGGGACCCAAATCAGTGAGTAACACCATACAAACTCTCGAGAATAGGCCAAAACTGGGAGTTTTGACGAGTTCCGCATAACCGGACCCCGGGTTTCCCGAAATGTTCGGATCGTATCGGGACCCAAAATCAATGACTAATTGGATAGAAAACTAGCCGGCATAGGCCAAACTGCGAGTTTTCACGAGTTCCCCATAACCGGACCCCGAGGTTCCGGAAACGTTCGGATCACAGCGGACCCAAAATAAGTGACTAATAGCATACAAAACCGCCCGGCATAGCCAAAAACTATGAGTTTTGACGAGTTCCCCGTAACCGGACCCCGGGGTTCCCGAAACGTTCGGATCACAGCGGGACCCAAAATCAGTGACTAATTGCATAGAAAACTCGTCGGAGTAGGCCAAAACGGCAAGTTTGATGAGTTCTCCGTAAGCGGACCCCGGGGTTGCCGAAACATTTGGATCACAGGATGACCCAAAAACAGTGACTAATAGCACACAAAGCTGGCGAGAATAGGCTAAAACTGCGAGTTTTGACGAGTTCCCCGTAACCGGACCTCGGGGTTCCGAAACGTTCCTATCGCAGCGGGACCCAAAATTAGTGAGTAATAGCATACAAAACTAGCGAGAATAGACCAAAACTGCGAGTTTTGACGAGTTCCCCGTAACCGGAACCCGGGGTTCCTGAAACATTTGGATCGCAGCGGGACCCAAATCAGTGAGTAATAGCATACAAACTCGCGATAATAGGCCAAAACTGCAAGTTCTGACGAGTTCTCCGTAACCGGACCACATGGTTCCTGAAATGTTCGGACCGCAGGACAACGCAAAATCAGTGACTAATAGCATACAAACCTGGTGAGAATAGGCCAAAACCGCGAGTTTTGACGAGTTCCCCACAACCAAACCTCGGGGTTACCAAAACGTTCGGATCGCAGCGGGATCCAAAATAAGTGAGTAATAGCATACAAATCTAGATAGAATAAGCCAAAACTGTGAGTTTTGACGAGTTCCACGTAACAAGACTCCGGGGTCCCCGAAACGTTCGGATCGCGGCGGGACCCAAAATTAGTGAGTAATAGCATACAAAACTGGCCACAATAGTGTTGGAATTATGCCCTAGAGGCAATAATAAATGTAGTTATTATTATAATTCCTGTATGAAGATAATCGTTTATTATCCATGCTATAATTGTATTAAATGAAGACTTATATACATGTGTGAATACATAGACAAAACACTGTCCCTAGCATGCCTCTAGTTGGCTAGCCAGTTGATCAAAGATAGTCAGGGTCTTCTGATTATGAACAAGGTGTTGTTGCTTGATAACTGGATCACGTCATTGGGAGAATCACGTGATGGACTAGACCCAAACTAATAGACGTAGCATGTTGATCGTGTCGTTTTGTTGCTACTATTTTCTGCGTGTCAAGTATTTGTTCCTATGACCATGAGATCATATAACTCACTGACACCGGAGGAATACTTTGTGTGTATCAAACGTCGCAACGTAACTGGGTGACTATAAAGATGCTCTACAGGTATCTCCGAAGGTGTTCGTTGAGTTAGTATGTATCGAGACTGGGATTTGTCACTCCGTGTGACGGAGAGGTATCTCGGGGCCCACTCGGTAATACAACATCACAAACAAGCCTTGCAAGCAAAGTGACTTAGTGTAAGTTGCGGGATCTTGTATTACGGAACGAGTAAAGAGACTTGCCGGTAAACGAGATTAAAATAGGTATGCGGATACTCACGATCGAATCTCGGGCAAGTAACATACCGAAGGACAAAGGGAATGACATACGGGATTATATGAATCCTTGGCACTGAGGTTCAAACGATAAGATCTTCGTAGAATATGTAGGATCCAATATGGGCATCCAGGTCCCGCTATTGGATATTGACCGAGGAGTCACTCGGGTCATGTCTACATAGTTCTCGAACCCGCAGGGTCTGCACACTTAAGGTTCGACGTTGTTTTATGCGTATTTGAGTTATATGGTTGGTTACCGAATGTTGTTTGGAGTTCCGGATGAGATCACGAACGTCACGAGGGTTTCCGGAATGGTCCGGAAACGAAGATTGATATATAGGATGACCTCATTTGATTACCGGAAGGTTTTCGGAGTTACCGGAATGTACCGGGAATGACGAATGGGTTCCGGGTGTTCACCGGGGGGGGGCAACCCACCTCGGGGAAGCCCATAGGCCTTGGGGGTGGCGCACCAGCCCTTGGTGGGCTGGTGGGACAGCCCAAGAAGGCCCTATGCGCCATAGGAAGAAAATCAAAGAGAAAAAAAGAGGAGGTGGGAAAAAGGGGAAGGACTCCTCCTTCCAAACCTAGTTGCATTCGGTTTGGAAGGGGAGGACTCCCCCCCTTGGCTCGGCCGAACCCCTTGGGGGTCCTTGGACCCCAAGGCAAGGCTCCCCCTCTTCCCCCTATATATACGGAGGTTTTAGGGCTGATTTGAGACAACTTTGCCACGGCAGCCTGACCACATATCTCCACGGTTTTACCTCTAGATCGCGTTTCTGCGGAGCTCGGGCGGAGCCCTGCTGAGATAAGATCATCACCAACCTCCGGAGCGCCATCACGCTTCCGGAGAGCTCATCTACCTCTCTGTCTCTCTTGCTGGATCAAGAAGGCCGAGATCATCGTCGAGCTGTACGTGTGCTGAACGCGGAGGTGCCGTCCGTTCGACACTAGATCGTGGGACTGATTGCGGGACGGTTCGCGGGGCGGATCGAGGGACATGAGGACGTTCCACTACATCAACCGCGTTCACTAACGCTTCTGCTGTGCGATCTACAAGGGTATGTAGATCGAATATCCCCTCTCGTAGATGGACATCACCATGATAGGTCTTCGTGCGCGTAGGAAATTTTTTGTTTACCATGCGACGTTCCCCTACAGTGGCATCATGAGCTAGGTTCATGCGTAGATGTCTTCTCGAGTAGAACACGAAAGGTTTTGTGGGCGGTGATGTGCGTTTTGCTGCCCTCCTTAGTCTTTTCTGGATTCCGCGGTATTGTTGGATTGAAGCGGCTTGGACCGACATTACTCGTACGCTTACGAGAGACTAGTTTCATCGCTACGAGTAACCCCGTTGCTCAAAGATGACTGACAAGTGTCAGTTTCTCCAACTTTAGTTGAATCGGATTTGACCGAGGAGGTCCTTGTATAAGGTTAAATAGCAATTCGTATATCTCCGTTGGGGTGTTTGCGTAAGTAAGATGCAATCCTACTAGATACCCATGGTCACCACGTAAAACATGCAACAACAAAATTACAGGATGTCTAACTTGTTTTTGCAGGGTATGCTTGTGATGTGATATGGCCAACGATGTGATGTGATATATTGGATGTATGAGATGATGATGTTGTAATAGATAATATCGACTTGCACGTCGATGGTACAGCAACCAGCAGGAGCCATAGGGTTGTCTTTAAACTAATGTTTGTGCTTGCAGATGCGTTTACTATTTTGCTAGGATGTAGCTTTAGTAGTAATATCATGAGTAGCACGACAACCCCGATGGCGACACGTTGATGGAGATCATGGTGTGGCGCCGGTGACAAGAAGATCGTGCCGGTACTTTGGTGATGGAGATCAAGGAGCACGTGATGATAGCCATATCATGTCACTTATGAATTGCATGTGATGTTAATCCTTTTATGCACCTTATTTTGCTTAGAACGACGGTAGCATTATGAGGTGATCTCTCACAAAAATTTCAAGACGAAATTGTGTTCTCCCCGACTGTGCACCGTTGCTACAGTTCGTCGTTTCGAGACACCACGTGATGATCGGGTGTGATAGACTCAACGTTCACATACAACGGGTGCAAAACAGTTGCACACGCGGAATACTCGGGTTAAGCTTGACGAGCCTAGCATGTGCAGACATGGCCTCGGAACACATGAGACCGAAAGGTCGATCATGAATCATATAGATGATATGATTAGCATAGGGATGCTTACCACTGAAACTATACTCAACTCACGTGATGATTGGACTTGAGCTAGTGTAAGTGGATCATGAACCACTCAAATGACTAGAGAGATGTACTTTTTGAGTGGGAGTTTAGCAAGTAATTTGATTAAGTTAAACTCTAATTATCTTGAACATAGTCTAAGTCCACTTTGAATATATTTGTGTTGTAGATCATGGCTCACGCGACAGTCACCCTGAATTTTAATACGTTCCTAGAGAAAGCTAAGTTGAAAGATGATGGAAGCAACTTTGTAGACTGGGCTCGTAATCTTAAGCTAATCTTACAAGCTGGGAAGAAGGATTATGTCCTTAATAGTGTGCTAGGAGATGAACCACCCGCTACGGCTGACCAGGATGTTAAGAACGCTTGGTTAACACGTAAGGAGGACTACTCAGTAGTTCAATGTGCAGTATTGTATGGCTTAGAACCGGGACTTCAACGTCGCTTTGAGCGTCATGGAGCATATGAGATGTTCCAGGAGTTGAAGTTCATCTTTCAGAAGAACGCCCGGATCAAGAGGTATGAGACCTCCGATAAATTCTATGCTTGCAAGATGGAGGAGAATTCGTCTCTCAGTGAACATGTGCTCAAAATGTCTGGGTACTCAAACCGTCTAGCTGAGCTGGGGATTGAACTCCCGCAAGAGGCTATCACTGACAGAATCCTTCAATCACTGCCGCCAAGCTATAAGGGCTTTGTGTTGAACTACAACATGCAAGGGCTGAACAAGTCACCTGGCGAATTGTTTGCGATGCTGAAAGTCGCAGAGTCTGAACTCCGTAAAGAGCATCAAGTGTTGATGGTGAATAAGACCACTAGTTTCAAGAGAAACGGCATAGGCAAGAAGGGTAATTCAAAGAAGAGCGGCAAGCCTGTTGCCAATCCGACGAAGAAACCCAAAGCTGGACCTAAGCCTGAAACAGAGTGTTACTTTTGCAAGGGTATGGGTCACTGGAAGCGCAACTGCCCCAAGTGTCTGGCTGATAAGAAGGCGGCCAAAGAAAAATCAGGTATATTTGATATACATGTTATTGATGTGTACTTAACCGGCTCTCGTAGTAGTGCCTGGGTATTCGATACCGGTTTTGTTGCTCATATTTGCAACTCGAAACATGAACTGCGGAATAGAAGAATGCTGGCGAAAGATGAAGTCACGATGCGCGTAGGAAATGGTTCCAAGGTTGATGCAATCGCCGTCGGCACAGTTTCACTTCAGTTGCCATCAGGATTAGTTATGAACTTGAATCATTGTTATTTAGTTCCTGCGTTGAGCATGAACATTATATCTGGATCTTGTTTATTGCGAGATGGTTACTCTTTTAAGTCAGAGATAATGGTTGTTCTATTTCTATGAGTAACATCTTTTATGGTCATGCACCCAATGTGAGAGGATTGTTCATATTGAATCTTGATAGTGATACACACATACATAACATTGAGACCAAAAGAGTTGGAGTTAACAATGATAGCGCCATATTTTTGTGGCACTGCCGCTTAGGTCATATTGGTGTAAAGCGCATGAAGAAACTCCATGCCGATGGACTTTTGGAGTCACGTGATTTTGATTCACTTGACACGTGTGAACCATGCCTCATGGGCAAGATGACTAAAACTCCGTTCTCCGGAACAATGGAGCGTGCAAGTGACTTGTTGGAAATCATACATACCGATGTGTGCGGTCCGATGAGCGTAGAGGCACGCGGCGGATATCGTTATTTTCTCACCTTCACTGACGATTTGAGTAGATATGGTTATGTCTACTTAATGAAGCACAAGTCTGAAACATTTGAAAAGTTCAAGCAATTTCAGAGTGAAGTTGAAAATCATAGTAACAAGAAGATCAAGTTCCTACGGTCTGATCGTGGGGGTGAGTATCTGAATTTCGAGTTTGGTGCTCACTTAAGACAATGTGGAATTGTTTCACAGTTAACACCGCCTGGAACACCACAGCGTAATGGTGTGTCCGAACGTCATAATCATACTTTATTAGAGATGGTGCGTTCTATGATGTCTCTTACCGATTTGCCGTTATCGTTTTGGGGTTATGCATTAGACACAGCTGCATTCACTTTAAATAGGGCACCAGCAAAATCCGTTGAGACGACACCATACGAACTGTGGTATGGCAAAAGGCCAAAGTTGTCGTTTCTTAAAGTTTGGGGATGTGATGCTTATGTCAAAAAGCTTCAGCCTGAAAAGCTGGAACCCAAAGCGGAAAAGTGCATCTTCATAGGTTACCCAAAAGAGACAGTTGGGTACACCTTCTATCTCAAATCCGAGGGCAAAGTGTTCGTTGCTAAAAAAAGAGCTTTTCTCGAGAAGGAGTTTCTCTCGAAAGAATTGAGTGGGAGGAAGATAGAACTTGATGAGGTTGTCGAACCTCTCATCCCTCTAGATGGTGGCGCAGGGCAAGGGGAAACCTCTGTCGTTGCGACGCCGGTTGAGGAGGAAGTTAATGATGATGATCATGAAACTCCGGTTCAAGTTCCTGTCGAACCACGCAGGTCGACGAGACCACGTGCTGCTCCAGAGTGGTACGGTAATCCCGTTTTGTCAATCATGTTGTTAGACAACAATGAACCTGCAAATTATGAAGAAGCAATGGTGGGCCCAGATTCCAACAAATGGCTAGAAGCCATGAAGTCCGAGATAGGATCCATGTATGAAAACAAAGTGTGGACTTTGGAAGTACTACCTGATGGCCGCAAGGCTATTCAGAACAAATGGATCTTTAAGTGGAAGACGGACGCTGACGGCAATGTGACCGTTTATAAAGCTCGACTTGTGGCAAAGGGTTTTTCACAAGTTCAAGGAGTTGACTACGATGAGACATTCTCACCCGTAGCGATGCTTAAGTCCGTCAGAATCATGTTAGCAATAGCTGCATTTTTCGATTATGAAATCTGGCAGATGGATGTCAAAACGGCGTTCCTTAACGGTTTACTTAAGGAAGAGTTGTATATGATGCAATCCGAAGGTTTTGTCGATCCTAAGAATGCTAACAAGGTGTGCAAGCTCCAGCGATCCATTTATGGACTGGTGCAAGCATCTCGGAGTTGGAACAAATGCTTTGATGAGGTGATCAAAGCATTCGGGTTTATTCAAGTGGTTGGAGAATCTTGTATTTACAAGAAAGTGAGTGGGAGCTCTATGGCGTTTCTAATATTATATGTGGATGACATATTGCTGATTGGAAACAACGTAGAGTTTTTGGAGAGCATAAAGGATTACTTGAATAAAAGTTTCTCTATGAAGGACCTAGGAGAAGCTGCTTACATTCTAGGCATTAAGATCTACAGGGATAGATCAAAACGCCTGATAGGACTTTCACAAAGCACATACCTTGATAAAGTTTTGAAGAGGTTCAAAATGGAACAGTCCAAGAAAGGGTTCTTGCCAGTTTTACAAGGTACGAGATTGAGTAAGACTCAGTGCCCAACAACTGATAAGGATAGAGAGCATATGAGCACCGTCCCCTATGCTTCAGCCATAGGTTCTATCATGTATGCAATGCTGTGCACTAGACCGGACGTTAGCCTGGCCATAAGTATGGCAGGCAAGTTCCAGAGTAATCCAGGAGTGGATCACTGGACGGCGGTCAAGAATATCCTGAAGTGCCTGAAAAGGACTAAGGAGATGTTTCTCGTGTATGGAGGTGACGAAGAGCTCGCCGTAAAGGGTTACGTCGATGCAAGCTTTGAGACAGATCCGGACGACTCTAAGTCGCAGACCGGATACGTATTTATTCTTAATGGGGGTGCGGTAAGCTGGTGCAGTTCCAAGCAAAGCGTCGTAGTAGATTCTGCATGTGAAGCGGAGTACATGGCTGCCTCGGAGGCGGCTAAGGAGGGTGTCTGGATGAAGCAGTTCATGACGGATCTTGGAGTGGTGCCAAGCGCACTGAATCCAATAACCTTGTTCTGTGACAACACGGGAGCCATTGCCTTAGCAAAGGAACCACGGTTTCACAAGAAGACCACACACATGAAACGACGCTTCAACCTCATCCGCGACTACGTCAAATGGGAGGACGTAAATATATGCAAAGTGCACACGGATCTGAATGTAGCACACCCGCTGACTAAACCTCTTCCACAGGCAAAGCATGATCAACACCAGAACTGTATGGGTGTTAGATTTATTACAATGTAATTCACATGATGATGTGAGGGCTAGATTATTGACTCTAGTGCAAGTGGCAGACTTTTGGAATTATGCCCTAGAGGCAATAATAAATATAGTTATTATTATAATTCCTGTATCAAGATAATCGTTTATTGTCCATGCTATAATTGTATTAAATGAAGACTTATATACATGTGTGGATACATAGACAAAACACTGTCCCTAGCAAGCCTCTAGTTGGCTAGCCAGTTGATCAAAGATAGTCAGGGTCTTCTGATTATGAACAAGGTGTTGTTGCTTGATAACTGGATCACGTCATTGGGAGAATCACGTGATGGACTAGACCCAAACTAATAGACGTAGCATGTTGATCGTGTCATTTTGTTGCTACTGTTTTCTGCGTGTCAAGTATTTGTTCCTATGACCATGAGATCATATAACTCACTGACACCGGAGTAATGCTTTGTGTGTATCAAACGTCGCAACATAACTGGGTGACTATAAAGATACTCTACAGGTATCTCCGAAGGTGTTCGTTGAGTTAGTATGGATCGAGACTGGGATTTGTCACTCCGTGTGACGGAGAGGTATCTCGGGGCCCACTCGGTAATACAACGTCACACACAAGGCTTGCAAGCAAAGTGACTTAGTGTAAGTTGCGGGATCTTGTATTACGGAACGAGTAAAGAGACTGGCCGGTAAACGAGATTAAAATAGGTATGCGGATACTCACGATCGAATCTCGGGCAAGTAACATACCGAAGGACAAAGGGAATGACATACGGGATTATATGAATCCTTGGCACTGAGGTTCAAACGATAAGATCTTCGTAGAATATGTAGGATCCAATATGGGCATCCAGGTCCCGCTATTGGATATTGACCGAGGAGTCACTCAGGTCATGTCTACATAGTTCTCGAACCCGCAGGGTCTGCACACTTAAGGTTCGACGTTGTTTTATGCGTATTTGAGTTATATGGTTGGTTACCGAATGTTGTTCGGAGTCCCGTATGAGATCAAGGACATCACGAGGGTTTCCGGAATGGTCCGGAAACGAAGAATGATATATAGGATGACCTCATTTGATTACCGGAAGGTTTTCGGAGTTACCGGGAATGACGAATGGGTTCCGGGTGTTCACCGGGGGGGGGGGGGCAACCCACCCCGGGGAAGCCCATAGGCCTTGGGGCTGGTGGGACATCCCAATAAGGCCGTATGCTCCATAGGAAGAAAATCAAAGAGAAAAGAAAAAAAAGAGGAGGTGGGAAAAAGGGGAAGGACTCCTCCTTCCAAACCTAGTTGGATTTGGTTTGGAAGGGGAGGACTGCCCCCCTTGGCTCGGCCGAACCCCTTGGGGGTCCTTGCACCCCAAGGCAAGGCTCCCCCTCTTCCCCCTATATATACGGAGGTTTTAGGGCTGATTTGAGACAACTTTGCCACGGCAGCCCGACCACATATCTCCACGGTTTTACCTCTAGATCGCGTTTCTGCGGAGCTCGGGCAAAGCCCTGCTGAGATAAGATCATCACCAACCTCCGGAGCGCCGTCACGCTGCCGGAGAACTCATCTACCTATCCGTCTCTCTTGCTGGATCAAGAAGGCCGAGATCATCGTCGAGCTGTACGTGTCCTGAATGCGGAGGTGCCGTCCGTTCGGCACTAGATCGTGGGACTGATCGCGGGACGGTTTGCGGGGCGGATCGAGGGACGTGAGGACGTTCCACTACATCAACCGCGTTCACTAACGCTTCTGCTGTATGGTCTACAAGGGTACGTAGATCACACATCCCCTCTCGTAGATGGACATCACCATGATAGCTCTTTGTGCGCGTAGGAAATTTTTTGTTTCCCATGGGGAACGTCGCATGGGAAAACAAAAAATTTCCTACGCGCACGAAGACCTATCATGGTGATGTCCATCTACGAGAGGGGATGTGTGATCTACGTACCCTTGTAGACCGTACAGCAGAAGCGTTAGTGAACTCAGTTGATGTAGTGGAACGTCCTCACGTCCCTCGATCCGCCCCGCGAACCGTCCCGCGATCAGTCCCACGATCTAGTGCCGAACGGACGGCACCTCCGCGTTCAGCACACGTACAGCTCGACGATGATCTCGGCCTTCTTGATCCAGCAAGAGAGACGGATAGGTAGATGAGTTCTCCGGCAGCGTGACGGCGCTCCGGAGGTTGGTGATGATCTTACCTCAGCAGGGCTCCGCCCGAGCTCCGCAGAAATGCGATCTAGAGGTAAAACCGTGGAGATATGTGGTCGGGCTGCCGTGGCAAAGTTGTCTCAAATCAGCCCTAAAACCTCCGTATATATAGGGGGAAGAGGGGGAGCCTTGCCTTGGGGTGCAAGGACCCCCAAGGGGTTCGGCCGAGCCAAGGGGGAAGGTCTCCCCCTCCCAAACCGAATTCTACTTGGTTTGGAAGGTGGAGTCCTTCTTCCCTTTCCCACCTCCTTCTTTTTTTTTCCTTTCCTCTTTGATTTTCTTCCCAATGCGCATAGGCCTCTCTTGGGCTGTCCCACCAGCCCACTAAGGGCTGGTGCGCCACTCCCAAGGCCTATGGGCTTCCCCGGGGTGGGTTGCCCCCCCCCCCCCCCCCGGTGAATTCCCGGAACCCATTCGTCATTCCCGGTACATTCCCGGTAATTCCGAAAACCTTCCGGTAATCAAATGAGGTCATTCTATATATCAATCTTCGTTTCCGGACCATTCCGGAAACCCTCGTGACGTCCGTGATCTCATCCCGGACTCCGAACAACATTCGGTAACCAACCATATAACTCAAATACGCATAAAACAACGTCGAACCTTAAGTGTGCAGACCCTACGGGTTCGAGAACTATGTAGACATGACCCGAGAGACTCGGTCAATATCCAATAGCGGGACCTGGATGTCCATATTGGATCCTACATATTCTATGAAGATCTTATCGTTTGAACCTTAGTGTCAAAGATTCATATAATCCCGTACGTCATTCCCTTTGTCCTTCGGTATGTTACTTGCCCGAGATTCGATCGTCAGTATCTGTATACCTATTTCAATCTCGTTTACCGGCAAGTCTCTTTACTCGTTTCGTAATATAAGATCCCGCAACTTACATTAAGTCACATTGCTTGCAAGGCTTATGTGTGATGTTGTATTACCGAGTGGGCCCCTGAGATACCTCTCCGTCACACGGAGTGACAAATCCCAGTCTCGATCCATACTAACTTAACGAACACCTTCGGAGATACCTGTAGAGCATCTTTATAGTCACCCAGTTACGTTGCAACGTTTGATACACACAAAGTATAGATTTTTAAAAGAAAATGTTAATGTTACAACTTATCCAAGAAGACAAGTTAAATAATTATGATCTACTTCTATCAACAGAGAACTTATGGAGTGAAAAACATGAAAGCCTTGATTGTGTCGTTCGTCTATTAACATTTATAATGTGCGTGCGTTGCTACGGAACAACAAATTCAAAGGTAAAAGTACCGATGTCAAATATTATTCAAATTTATAATGTGCCTGTTTTATGTGGTTATATGACTATGTTGAGATAATATCATTTTGGAGTGTCTCCTCACGATCTTCTCTGCTTTGTCGGTTGTCGCCCGTTGTTAATAACGGACTACTTTGTCCTCATTCTCTCATCTTCTTACTACCATGTCAAGTGTAATAATGATGAGCAATCGTTAATATTTTTTCATCTTTGACCTTCTCTAGCGCGTCCTCCTACCAGATCTTCTATAGCACCATCCATCGTGGATGTCGTATTTCTCGGTCATCTAGAGCACTCACGCCAACCCAAACGTTGCGGTCTCGCTCCCGCTTGCTTGCTTGTCCATGTCCAGATCCTCCTAGCTGGCCAAGTGTTATTTATTTCGTCATGCCATCGTGTCACACCTGCTATTTGTGCTTAACAACCATCCCATTGTGACATGTAGATAAATTAGTAGTGCTATTGCCTACATTAAATTTCAAACTACAACTTAACAACTACCAAGCTTCCTATATCTTGCCCCTTGCAACCCAATAACCTCACTATGTGTGCATCACTTATTCTATTTGTCAAATGCATCCAAGTATGACATATGTTCCGTTTTCACCAATTATAGCTATAAGCACGTGCATTTTTGTTTCATTCCCTCCCTGTCAGCCCCCATTTGCACTCTTTCTCCACGACCGAAATTAACAAACGGAATGAAAATTGACACATGCATAGGGGTACCCTTCTATGATCATACTGGAAACAGTCATTTCTATGTCAAATATTCGGTAAATTGGTGTTGGAAGATCCCATTAGATGGATTTCAGGCATCCTGATTATTTTTGCATTTGGTAAAAATCTTTTCGTCGACATATTATTGTGACAACTACATCAGTCGGTAGTTAAGTCTTCTCGACTGACAAACAAAAAACTAAACTCAAAACTCTACATGACCGGATTGTTTATACAAAGCATTACACATTTTTGATTTTCAGTCTGCGTTGTCTGCTTGTGCCTGTAGTTCTACAGCTGGTGCATACATACAGCATATCCACCATGGTTGATGACCTCGCAGTCAACAAAGTTTTAAGTCAGTAAGCATTTTCTGCTGATTGCAAGCATGGCAATGACTGTATGACCAAGCAAACATGTTCAGGTTCCTTTGGCATAGGGAGTGGCATCCCAGCTAGAAATAGGTAGAGACAAAACAGACAACACTACCACAAGTGCAAAGCTGAAAGAAATTGCAAAAATAGAAGAACTTAAAACAAACATGTTTGTTATATAATATATAATCCAAGTGATCTATCAAAAAGAATGCAAACAAACTCTTTGCCTGTTCTTCCACTGAATAGACTGTAGTTATCTGTTCTGAATTTATGATAGTATAAGCTGCCTTTTGGGTTTTCGTGATACAAAGGAAAACAAACGGAATTGGAAAACACAAGTAGTAACAAGAACAAAAAGGCTGGGTCATTACCGCTTGCATCGCCCACCTAGCCTTGCTATGAGCCCGTGACCACCATGTGAGATATGACCGTGCATATGCCGCTCGTACCCAGCCGGCGTCCGGTTCCTCCATCCCACGCGGAAGCTATGTGTACGTCCACGCTTAGGACCCTAGAATCCCTATCGTCGATTGTCTCCTCTCCTAATTCCATCAATTGTACCCTCACGATGGAAAGAGAGAAGGAGAGATTTCCGCGTGACGTGGGAAGCGCCGCATGGGGGATCGTGGGAGTTTGGTTCACCCAACTCCGTTTTTTAAGTCATAAAAAAAACCATATTTCCATCGTGGGAGGTTTTGACTGCGGCTATTTTCCTGGCGATGGCAGAGGCGGGGATGCTGGTCGAACCATCACGACGGCATATTCTCCTTTAATAGTAGAGATGTAACATGTGAAATTGTGATATAAGATGGAAGTGAAGACACAGGAATGACATCCAAAGGATTTTGATTACCATCTTATTAACAAGCTCATTTTAATGAAAATCCATTGTTTGAACCTTTAAACGGAATGTAAGGGAAAAAATAAAGAATTAAATATGTAGATTGCTACCTATCCCAATCAAACTAAAATCACAATGCCTTGGCAAATTTGTACCTGCTGATGATTTTCTGCACGAGTACTTTTGGTGTGTATGATCCACTCTCACACTCTTCTTAATTTTGATCTTGTAGCATTCCCGAGTTTACAGTTAATTAAGAATTCATCAATTCCTAATAAAAGAGCCCATGTGTTTAGTTATCCAGTAATAGTTTTTTCTTCTTCTTAAACACAACTATCTGCTGGAAAATAAATGTAGATGCAAATATAAACATGAGGGAGAAGGGGTTGTTTGAATATATTGCCCACCTTTTTCCCATCAACAAAGCCCTTACACTGTTAGTCTAATGTATATTTTCCCAATTTTCTCGATAGTAAAGATGGCAAAAACATCATTGTAATTACCCTGGGTCATTGCGTTTTTAAGTACTACAACCAGGACAATGCCAGTAAAGACTAAAGAGCGGTAATGAATAAAACAAATGCAAAAGTCATACCTTCTGGTTGCACTAAATCTTTAGAGTCCATCAAAATTTGGACTGCACACATCTGAGAAGCTCTTCCCTCCAAGCCATTTCTAAATTCTACTATCTTAATATCTGAAGAAAAAGAACGAGAATGTCTCACCACATGTTGTTTGCATGCACATAAGCTACATTTATAGGTTAAATTAGAAACAAGCTTACCTGATATGTTTGTTTCATAATTATGAGCATGGACGGACCAAGAAAACATCATATTATGAGCATGATTGTTTCATAATTTTATCTTGCTTACCTGATATGTTGATTACCAACACAACATATAACTTTTTTTTGATGGAATCGCAACATATAACTTGGTTCCTTTGGGGATGAGGTGAGAGCACATCCATTAGAATAAGACAACCAAACCAATTGATTAAGGAGTTGGGGGTGGTCATGCTCTCGTTATCAGTGGAACCCAGCCAAATGTCACAGGGAGATGCTCGCTCACACTATTCTCTTGTTCCACTATACATTAACAATCTTTGAAAAAAGAAAGAAAAGTCCACCTCTTACTTTCCAATCTACTTTCTCTACATCATGGTTATCCAGAAGAACCAAACATCAAGTATATAATGCAGAAATTATTGGGTTTACAACATAATCATTCATGTTAAAGAAACTGAAAATTTGTATAGAAAGAACAATTATGCACACATGGCAAATTTCGAGGTCCCATCTTTAAGATATGAGATTCGAAAGGGGTCTGTAGCGTGGGGCTTTACATGTTAAAGCTCTGAAATTACCTCTAAATAAGTCAAAATAGACCTTTACGACTTCATATTTTCTCATTCTTCCCTCTCGTATCCGAGAATTGAACACGGCCATAGCTACATAATCAAATAAAAATGAACCAAATCAAACCAGTCCAAGTTCTTGCTGCCAAGGCAAGAATGTACAAAAGGCATGTACCAACCAACTGGATAACCTCTACACAAGCGGACTCTGCTCGTCGACCACTACTATCTCACTCGGAGCTCTTTGCCGATGAGTACGGCACCTCCACAACACCTAGATAACCCTCCTCTTAAAGTTCTGACGGCTGACATCCAAACAACAGTCAATGAACAAGATCAATTCTATCTTTCTTTTGACCGTACGAAAATCTGCAAAGAACTCAATTTTATTCAAGAATCAGCAGATTACTTTTATTCGTACAAGCGACTGACATCCAAACAACAGTCAATGAACAAGATCAATTCTATCTTTCTTTTGACCATACGAAAATCTGCAAAGAAGTCAATTTTATTCAAGAATCAGCAGCTTACTTTTATTCGTACAAGAACAGCAGGCCGACGAAGAAGTGGTTGGCCCTCACCAGGCACACCTGCCCGGTGGTGCCGAACCCGGGGCGCGTGGGGAATGTCGGCTCGGCACGGCTGATGTCCATCGCCTGGAATTTCTCCCGGAGCTGGGCCGCCTCTGCGTGGTAGCGCTCAGAGAGGAGAGGCCCCGCTTGGGGGAAGACGGGGGGAGGTTGGTTCTGGGCTCCTCCTCCTCTGCCGCCGCGGCCGCCGTAGTTGTTGCCGCCGCGACCGCCGCCGTAGTCGTTGCCGCCCTGCTGATAGCCACGGCCTGGGCCGCGTCCGCCATCGCCAGCCCCGTCGTAGCCACGGCCTTGGCCGCGTCCGCCGTAGCCGCGCCCGCGGCCTCCACCATCGCCGCCGCCTTGGTAGCCCCGTCCTCGGCCCGCGGCCTCCACCATCACCGCCTCCCTGCCCTTGGTAGTA
Source organism: Hordeum vulgare subsp. vulgare (assembly GCF_904849725.1). NCBI lineage: Eukaryota > Viridiplantae > Streptophyta > Magnoliopsida > Poales > Poaceae > Hordeum > Hordeum vulgare. The sequence goes on along the minus strand of NC_058519.1, from coordinate 830,621 downwards.
CCCGCGCCCACGGCCATCGCTGTCACCGCCACCACCACCACCATCACCACCGCGGCCCCCGTAGTACTGCCCGCTGCCGCCGTCGCTGCCACAGCCGTCGTACCCCGCCTGAGCAGCATCGGGGTCGGCCCCGCCGCCGCCACCGCGGACGCCTGCTAGGTTCGCCATCTCCCCCTCACCAGCGCACGCACGAACTGGAAGCGAAGCGGACAGGCGTGCGCCAACCGACTCTCTCGCTGCCTCGTGGATCGGTGAGGAAGAAAGAAACCGATCGAATCTTTTATGTAGATGGTTTTCCGTATGAACGGGTTTTTCTGTATTTAATCGTTTGGTTTACGGAGGGATGAAAAAAATCGATGAAACTGCTAGCAGTGGAATTGCTAGCTTTAAGAGGGGGATCGCACGAGGTTGAACCATCACACGAGGTTGAACCATCACGACGGCACATCCTACTTTAATAGTAGAGATCAGCAAGCATGGCCGTAGGCCGTAGTGGTTGGTGCCTCATCTTGATCTTGGTTAGACGTCGCCTTGGGCTGCAGGTGCTACACCAAAGGATGACCGCCGAATACGCGAGTATGCCGGCGATGTCATGGACCTGTATGTATGTCAAGACCTGTACTCCATGAACCTGTTAGCTAATCTAGACGTTGGGGTTTTAGGATAGTTTGTTTTGCTTCTGTCAGGAATAAGCAGAGGAATAAGCAGCAGCATGAGCAGCGACTTATGCGGCACCATGCAGTAGGCTAGATAGGCGGGCGGACTGGATGTGGTCACCACGGCGGCCTGGTAAACTCACAGGTGATGTAGGAGGCACAACTGTTTTCGACTGTTTTGCTTCAAACATTGTTCACAAATTTGAAAAAATGATCGTTTTTATAGTTTTCTTCAGGAGTTTATAAAAATGTTCTTCATTTTCTAAAAAATGTTCCACTTTTTTTAAAATGTACGTAAGTTCCATAAAATTCATGTTTCTAAAATTTGTTCAATAAAACTGTTCGAAATTTAATAAATGTTCCTGCTTTCAATATTTTTAACAAAATAGGTCGAGTATAAATTAAATTTACGTATAGTGAATTCTTTAATGCACAACAAATATTTATTTACGAACCTTGAACAATGTTTAGTACGATTAACTGTTGGTAATATACTATGAACACATTTTAAGAGCAAACTGAACATTTTTGTAATATATTTTATACATTTTTTGTAATATGTTTTATACAATTCACAATGGGCCCATTCGCAGCCCAGCGTCTCCGACAAACTATAAAAGAGCTTTCGCCCCTGATGGAACATGAGTATGTTTGTGGCCTGGTGGCTATGCGTGGCACCGTCGATTCCTGCCAGCGCACATTTTTCTGTTATTTTATTTATTTGTTTAATTGAATTAAAACTTTCAAAAAATATCAGGGGTGAAAACTTGCGAACGAAAAAAAATATTCTCTCACAAAAAACTCACCACGTGGGTGCGTGGCACCTGACGGGCGGGCCCATACGGTCAGAAAGCCAATCAATACGAGTCAATACGTATAAATCCTGGTTTTAGTCTTTTTACAACGTATCGCCCACACATGGTACTGACACGGAAAAATTACCAATCTTGATAGCAATCTGCTTCCAATGCCCCAATTGTAATACATGTGTGCAATTTACTCCTAAAAAGGGATTCCTTTGCTTTGTATTATAAACCAATCAACCGATACAATCAATGATAGATGCTGGGGTAGAAGTAGCACAGTCACGTTAAAAAAACGAAAGAAAAAATACAATAAAAACAAATGCCAACAACGGTCGATCGACAAAAATAAAGAAGTCTCGCGACCACTGCGTCCACCGGAGATCTCCCACCAAGTTCCTAGACTCCGAAGCGCTGCTACCAGTCAACACCTCCAATAAGAAACGCGACGATGATGACACTGTTGCCAAGGGTTTCCCCTAGTACGCGGTGAGAAGAGAGAAAGGCTAGCCCTCGACGCCCTCCAGGAAGGTCCGGCGGCACCCTCAGGCGCCACCGCGTCGGTGTCGACCAGACCGACAGGGATTTCTCCTGATCCCAACCTTCACCTCGGGTGCTCCGGAGCTCGCCAACAAACCGACCACCACCCTGCGCCAACATGGTCTTGAAGCTTCCCACATTGTCTCACCACGACACCGCGAAGTAGGACCTGCACAATGAAGAGGAGCCGAAACTAGGAACAGCGGCACCGTCAGCATGAGGGTGGGCCCAATCTCCACCATCACTGACGGGATCTGACCGGGCACAAAAACAGGAGCATACCAAGCCCATGGACCCACAGCCCGGCCATGCACTGAAACACATGTAAAGCTCTCGTCGTCACGCTGCAGAAGGCATGTCGTCGACGTCGCCACTCCCTGTCCGAGCCGCTCCACCACTTCACTGCATCGAAGGCAGCAAAACCACGCTGGTCCCAGCCCGCTAGGACCCAGATGGGGCCCTAAGGACCCGTATCTGGGCCTGGGCCGTGTCGCCGGCCACCCAGCGCCACCAGGCCGTCCCGCCGCCAAGTGGCAACCTTACCACCGCGCCAACCGCTAGCCCTCGCCGCCAGGATGCCGGACCGTCGCGTGCCGAGCTACACCCGCCGTCGAACCCTGCCACAGGAAGGGCGCCGCACGCGGTGGAAAGGAAGTCCCGTCGACGCTGAAACCACTCGGCCATATCCGGGGGCAACCTCCGGCGGCAACAGGGGAAAGAGGACAAAAGGGGCGAAGAGAGGAGGTGGGCGAGCTGCCCTGGCCGCCGTCCATGGAGACGGCGCGAGGCGGGGTTGGGAGGAGAGGGAGGAGGAGCTCTCACTTAGTATTTCCTCCAGCAACCCGTCCGTCCAGTTCGTTACATCATATGTGAGAGGAGGACATTACGTATCCATATTCCTGTGTTTTTCAAAATATGTAAGAGCTCCTGAGGGAGGGGGAGCTCTCACTTAATATTAGTAACTATTCATGTGTTTTTCAAAATATGTAAGTTCATAAATTGTTTGAGTATTTAAAAAAATATTTGAGTATATCTAAAAATTATTATATTTTAAAAATTACAACATAAAAGGTGGAAAATTAAAACGAGATATAAAAGGGGGAAATAAAAAATATAAAACAATCCTGAAATGAAAATAAAACTTGAAAAGGTAAAAGCCAAAGAAAACGTCAAAGTAGTGATGAACGGAAAACGTTGGTGCGAAAAATATTTTTTGAAATGCGGGAATCTGTTGGTGCGCCCGGGAAAGGGCGAAGAGAGTATGTATGCGGGAATCTGTTGGTGCGCCCGGGAGCACGCGCTCCTGCGTGCGAAAAATATTTTTTGAAATGTAAAAAAAATCCAACAAAATTTATATATGTTCTTTGTCACATCCAAATGCTGCATATAAATTCATAGGCATAAGTTAAACATTTTGACCTGTGCGTAAAAAGGGAAAAAACACCAAATATGACATCAAAATGTCATCCTAAATTTTTCTTTCTCACTGGCGGAACACCGCTTCTCCATTTCGCATGAAAATGTTCTAGGATCATTCTAACACTAACACGAACATCTACAAAAAAAACTGTTTTTTGTAACATTTACCATATTTTTGTTTTTATTATTCATGCGGGAGCGCGTGCTCCCGGGAGCCAAAACGTCATTCTCGTACGATTGCGGCTATTTTTAGAATGAAGCATCAAATTAAGGTCAACCTTGCATTAACAAAGACATCAATCTTAAAGGAGTAGACATCCAATATATTATAAAGGAATATAAAAACAGAAAAGATGCGACTCATACAAGGTGCACAGGTAAAACAACTCAGAGGCAACGACGATAACATGCAAGATCAACAGAGCACATTACAACCTTCGCTTCTCTCTATGAAGGACATATATTTTACTTTTCATTCATTACTGTTATGCAGGAGTCAAAATTATTTATTTATATTTCAATCACAATTATTCTCTACTTTGCAAGTATTATGTGGTAGGGAAAGATCCGTGCATATATATGCAGTTAAATATATGTGATCGTGAGCTGTTATTATTGACATTATCCCTGAGATAAATAAAGTTGGATAGTGAAATACTAAACCCCCATCTTCCTTTGTGTATGCTTGAAACAATTTCTTCTAAAAATATGCTTTGAGTGTCAGCAATCATAGACGACTACATAATAGTTGAGTGTGTGAAGTTTGCTAAATCAAAAGCTCTTACATAGACCTTTCGTGAATATATGATGAATTGTAATTGCTTCTATGACCGAGAACATAGTTTGCTAGCTTTAAATAAACTTTATTATTTACACTTCAGATTGTGAATGAATTATTACTTGTTTATGAGAAGTTTTATGAATTATAGTTGCTGCTATAAGAATGATCATGATGCTACCATGTTTGCATTTTCTTTTATCAAAGGTCTCTCTCTCCCTAAGCATTGGTCATGTTTATCTAGTTCGGTATTCGCTTGAGGACAAGCGGAGTCTAAGCTTGATGGAGTTTATACGTCTATTTTACATCATGTTTTTCTCCTGTTATTTATTATGTTTTAGAGTTATACTAGCAAAAGGACCCATGCGTTGCAACGGAAGGAAAGATTACCACATACTCTTAATTTACAAAAGGTGGTCTATAACTTAATGTTGGAAATATGCCCTATAGGCAATAATAAATTAGTTATTATTATATTTCTTAGTTCATGATAATCGTTTATTACCCATGCTATAATTGTATTGAATGAAGACTTATATACATGTGTGGATACATAGACAAAACACTGTCCCTAGCAAGCCTCTAGTTGGCTAGCCAGTTGATCAAAGATAGTCAGTGTCTTCTGATTATAAACAAGGTGTTGTTGCTTGGTAACTGGATCGCGTCATTAGGAGAATCACGTGATGGACTAGACCCAAACTAATAGACGTAGCATGTTGATCGTGTCATTTTGTTGCTACTGTTTTCTGCGTGTCAAGTATTTGTTCCTATGACCATGAGATCATATAACTCACTGACACCGGAGGAATACTTTGTGTGTATCAAACGTCGCAACGTAACTGAGTGACTATAAAGATGCTCTACAGGCATCTCCGAAGGTGTTCATTGAGTTAGTATGGATCGAGACTGGGATTTGTCACTCCGTGTGTCGGAGAGGTATCTCGGGGCCCACTCGATAATACAACATCACACACAAGCCTTGCAAGCAATGTGAATTAGTGTAAGTTGCGGGATCTTGTATTACGGAACGAGTAAAGAGACTTGCCGGTAAACGAGATTGAAATAGGTATGCGGATACTGACGATCGAATCTCGGGCAAGTAACATACCGAAGGACAAAGGGAATGATATACGGGATTATATGAATCCTTGGCACTGAGGTTCAAACGATAAGATCTTCGTAGAATATGTAGGATCCAGTATGAGCATCCAGGTCCCGCTATTGGATATTGACCGAGGAGTCTCTCGGGTCATGTCTACATAGTTCTCGAACCCGCAGGGTCTGCACACTTAAGGTTCGACGTTGTTTTATGCGTATTTGAGTTATATGGTTGGTTACCGAATGTTGTTCGGAGTCCCGGATGAGATCACGGACGTCACGGGTGTTTCCGGAATGGTCCAGAAACGAAGATTGATATGTAGGATGACCTCATTTGATTACCGGAAGGTTTTCGGAGTTACCGGGAATGTACCAGGAATGACGAATGGGTTCCGGGTGTTCACCGGGGCGGCAACCCACCCCGGGGAAGCCCATAGGCCTTGGGGGTGGCACACCAGCCCTTAGTGGACTGGTGGGGCAGCCCAAGAAGGCCCTATGCGCCATAGGAAGAAAATCAAAGAGAAAAGAAAGAAAAAAAAGAGGAGGTGGGAAAAGGGGGAAGGACTCCTCCTTCCAAACCTAGTTGGACTCGGTTTGGAAGGGGAGGGTTGCCCCCCTTGGCTCGGCCGAACTCCTTGGGGGTCCTTGGACCCCAAGGCAAGGCTCCCCCTCTTCCCCCTATATATACGGAGGTTTTAGGGCTGATTTGACACAACTTTGCCACGGCAGCCCGACCACATATCTCCACGGTTTCACCTCTAGATCGCGTTTCTACGGAGCTCGGGCGGAGCCCTGCTGAGATAAGATCACCACCAACCTCCGGAGCGCCGTCACGCTGCCAGAGAATCATCTACCTCCCCGTCTCTCTTGCTGGATCAAGAAGGCCGAGATCATCGTCGAGCTGTACGTGTGCTGAACGTGGAGGTGCCGTCCGTTCGGCACTAGATCGTGGGACTGATCGCAGGACGGTTCGCGGGGCGGATCGAGGGACGTGAGGACGTTCCACTACATCAACCGCGTTCACTAACGCTTCTGCTGTACGGTCTACAAGGGTACGTAGATCGAATATCCCCTCTCGTAGATGGACATCATCATGATAGGTCTTCGTGTGCGTAGGAAATTTTTTGTTTCCCATGCGGCGTTCCACAACAGTGGCATCATGAGCTAGGTTCATGCGTAGATGTCTTCTCGAGTAGAACACAAAAGTTTTTGTGGGCGGTGATGTGCGTTTTGCTGCCCTCCTTAGTCTTTTCTTGATTCCGCGGTATTGTTGGATCGAAGCGGCTCGGACCGACATTACTCGTACGCTTACGAGAGACTGGTTTCATCGCTACGAGTAACTCTGTTGCTCAAAGATGACTGGCGGGTGTCAGTTTCTCCAACTTTAGTTGAATCGGAATTGACCGAGGAGGTCCTTGGATGAGGTTAAATAGCAATTCATATATCTCCGTTGTGGTGTTTGCGTAAGTAAGATGCGATCCTACTAGATACCCATGGTCACCACGTAAAACATGCAACAACAAAATTAGAGGACGTCTAACTTGTTTTTGCATGTATGCTTGTGATGTGATATGGCCAACGATGTGATGTGATATATTGGATGTATGAGATGATCATGTTGTAATAGATAATATCGACTTGCACGTCGATGGTACGGCAACCGGCAGGAGCCATAGGGTTGTCTTTAAACTAACGTTTGTGCTTGCAGATGCGTTTACTATTTTGCTAGGATGTAGCTTTAGTAGTAATAGGATGAGTAGCACGACAACCCCGATGGCGACACGTTGATGGAGATCATGGTGTGGCGCCGGTGACAAGAAGATCGTGTCGGTGCTTTGGTGATGGAGATCAAGGAGCACGTGATGATGGCCATATCATGTCACTTATGAATTGCATGTGATGTTAATCCTTTTATGCACCTTATTTTTCTCAGAAGGACGATAGCATTATGAGGTGATCTCTCACTAAAATTTCAAGACAAAATTGTGTTCTCCCCGACTGTGCACCGTTGCGACAGTTCTTCGTTTCGAGACACCACGTGATGATCGGGTGTGATAGACTCAACGTTCACATACAACGGGTGCAAAACAGTTGCACACACAGAACACTCGGGTTAAGCTTGACGAGCCTAGCATGTGCAGACATGGCCTCGGAACACATGAGACCGAAAGGTCGAGCATGAATCGTATAGTTGATATGATTAGCATAGAGATGCTTACCACTGAAACTATTCTCGACTCACGTGATGATCGGACTTGGGATAGTGGATTTGGATCATGTACCACTCAAATGACTAGAGAGATGTACTTTTTGAGTGGGAGTTCTTAAGTAATATGATTAATTGAACTAATTGTCATGAACATAGTCTAATGGTCTTTGCGAATTACGATGTAGCTTGCGCTATAGCTCTACTGTTTTTTATATGTTCCTAGAGAAATTTTAGTTGAAAGTTGATAGTAGCAAACTTTGCAGACTAAGTTTGTAAAACCGAGGATTGTCCTCGTTGCTGCGCAGAAGGCTTATGTCCTTAATGCACCACTCGGTGTGCTGCACCTCGAGCATCGTCTGTGGATGCTGTGAACATCCGACATACACGTTTTTTATGACTACACGATAGTTCAGTGCAAAATACTTAATGGCTTAGAAGCAAGGCGCCGAAAACGTTTTGAAACGTCACAGAACATAAGTGATGTTCTAAAAAGATGAAATTATGATTTCATGCTTGTGCCCTTGTTAAGAGGTACGAGACCTCCAACAAGATTCTTTGTCCACAAAGTAAAGGAGAAAAGCTTAATCGTTGAGCTGTGATCAGATTGTCTGAGTACGACAATCGCTTGAATCAAGTGGGAGTTAATCTTCCAGATGAGATAGTGATGGTTCTCCAAAGTCACTGCCACCAAGCTGTGAGAGCTTCGTGATGAACTATAACATATCAAGGATAGATACAATGATCCTTGAGCGATTCGCGATGTTTGACACTACGAAAGTAGAAATCAAGAAGGAGCATCAATAGTTGATGGTTAGTAAAACCACTAAGTTTCGAGAAAGGCAAGGGCTAGAAGGGATACTTTGTGAAACGGCAAAACAGTTACTGCACTAATGAAGAGACCCAAGATTAAACCCAAACCTGAGACTAAGTGCTTCTGTAATGAGGGGAACAGTCACTGAGGCGGAGCAACCCTAGATACTTGGTAGATAAGAAGGCTGGCAAAAGTCGAAAGAAGTGTATTTGATATACATGATGTTGATGTGTACTTTACTAGTACTCCTAGTAGCATGAGGGTATTGGATACCGATTCGGTTGCTAAGTGATTACTAACACAAAATGAAAGCTACGACATAAACGGAGACTAGCTAAAGGCGAGGTGATGATACGTGTTGGAAGTGTTTCCAAGGTTGATATGATCAAACGTCGCACGCTCCCTCTACCATCGGAATTGGTGTTAAACCTAAATAATTGTTATTTGGTGCTTGCGTTAAAGCATGAACATGATTGGATCGTGTTTATTGCAATACGATTATTCATTTAAAGAGAATAATGGTTACTCTATTTGCTTGAATAATCGCCTTCAATGGTTTATTGAATCTCGATCGTAGTGTTACACATGTTCATAATATTGGTGCCAAAAAGGATACGAGGTGATGATGATAGTACCACTTACTTGTGGCACTGTCGCTTGAGTCATGTTGGTATAAATTACATGAAGAGGCTCCATGCTGATGGATCTTTATACTCACTTGATTTCGAATCACTGGTGACATGCAAATCATACCACATGAGCAAGGCCTTGTTTTCATTGAGATGAAACAAGATAGTAACTTGTTGGAAGTGATACATTATGATGTGTGCAGTCCAATAAGTGCTAAGGCACGCAGTGGATATCATTATGTTCCTACTTCACTGACGATTTTAGTAGATACAGGAGTATTTACTTAATGAATCACAAAGTCTGAAATATTGAAAAGTTCAATTCTGTTTCGGAGTGAAGTTCATCGTAACAAGAGGGTAAGTGTCTACGATATGATCATAGAAATGAATATATGAGTTACGTGTTTTGGTAGCAATTAAGACAATGTGGAAATTGTTTCGCAGTTCATGCCACCTGGAACATCATAGTGTGATGATGTGTATGAACGTCATAGCCACGCACTATTTGGTATGGTGCATGCTGTGATGTCTCTTATCTAATTACCACTATCGTTTATGGGTTATGCATTAGAGACAACCGCATTCACTTTAAATAGGGCACCGCGTATTTCCGTTGAGATGACACAGTATAGACTGAGGTTTGGAGAAATCTAAACTGTCGTTTCTTGAAAGTTTGGGGCTTCGACACTTATGTGGAAAAGTTTCAGTCTGATAAGCTCGAACCCAAAGCGGATAAATGCATCTTCATAGAATATCCAAAACAGTTGGGTACATCTCCTATCTCAGATCCGAAAGCAAAGTGTTTGTTTCTAGAAACGGATCCTTTCTCGAGGAAAGGTTTCTATCGAAAGAATTGAGTGGGAGGGTGGTAGAACTTGATGAGGTTATTGAACCATCACTTCAACTAGTGTGTAGCAGGGCGCAGGAAGTTGTTCCTATGGCGCCTACACCAATTGAAGTGAAAGTTGATGATGGTGATCATCGAGCATCGGATCAAGTTACTACAAACCTCGTAGGTTGACAAGGTCGCGTACGACTGCAGAGTGGTATGGTAACCCTGTCTTGGAGGTCATGTTGTTGAGCAACAGTGAACCTACGAGTTATGGAGAAAGCAATGGTGCGCCCGGATTCCGACAAATGGCTGGAAGCCATGAAATCCGAGAGAGGATCAATGTATGAAAACCAAGTGTGGACTTTGGAGGAACTACTTGATGGTAGTAAGACTATTGAGTAAAGATGGATCTTTAAAAGGAAGACAGACGATGATGGTGATAAGTCACTATTAAGAAAAGATCGACTTGTCACAAAGATGTTTCCGACAAGATCAAACAGTTGACTATGATGAGACTTTCTCACTCGTAGCGATGGTAAAAGTCTGTTGGAGTTATGTTAGTAGTTGTTACATTATTTGTGAAATATTGCACATAGGAAGACAAAACATTGTTTCCTCGACGGTTTCCTTGAGCAAACATTGTATGTGATACAACCAGGAGGTTTTGTCGATCCTAAAGATACTAACAAGTATGCAAGCTCCAGCGATCCTTCATTGGACTGGTGCAAGCATCTCGGAGTTGGAATATACACTTTGATGAGATGATCAAAGATTTTGGGTTTGTACAAGGTTTATGAGAAACTTGTATTTCCAAAGAAGTGAGTGGGAGCACTATAGAATTTCTGATAAGTATATGTGGTTGACATATTGTGGATCAGAAGTAATGTAGAATTTCTGTAAAGCATACAAGGTTGTTTGAAAGGAGTTTTCAAAGGAATACCTAGATTGCGCTACTTGAACGTTGAGCATCAAAGATCTATGGAGATAGATCGAAAGCGCTTAATGGAAGTTTCAACAAGATGCATGCCTTGACAAGTTTTTGAAGGAGTTCAAAATAGATCAGCAAAGAAGGAGTTCTTGGTTGCGTTGTAAGGTGTGAGTTTGAGTAAGACTCAAAACCCGACCACGGCAGAATAAAGAGAATAGACGAAGGTCGTCTTCTATGCCTTAGCCGTAGACTCTAAAGTATGCCATGCTGAGTACCGCACCTGATGTGTGCCTTGCAGCAAGTCTATTAAGAGGTACACAGAGTGATCCAGGATTGAATCACTGATCAGCGGTCAAAGTTATCCTTAATAACTAAATAGACTAAGGAATTTTTCTCGATTATGGAGGTGGTTAAAGAGTTCGTCGTAAAGGGTTACGTCGATGCAAGCTTTGGCACTAATCCGAATAACTATGAGTAGTGAAACAGATTCGTATAGTAGAGTAGATATTTGGAGTATTTTGAATAGCACATAGTAGCAGCATCTATAAGATGACATAAAGATTTGTAAAGAACACACGGATCTGTAAGTTTCAGAAGCGTTGACTAAAACCTCTCTCACGAGCAAGACGTGATCGGACCCCATAACTATATGGGTGTTGGATTCGTCGAAATCACATGGTGATGTGAACTGGATTATTGACTCTAGTGCAAGTGGGAGACTGTTGGAAATATGCCCTAGAGGCAATAATAAATTTTCATGATAATCATTTATTATCCATGCTATAATTGTATTGAATGGAGACTTATATACATGTGTGGATACATAGACAAAACACTGTCCCTAGCAAGCCTCTAGTTGGCTAGCCAGTTGATCAAAGATAGTCAGTGTCTTCTGATTATAAACAAGGTGTTGTTGCTTGGTAACTGGATCACGTCATTAGGAGAATCACATGATGGACTAGACCCAAACTAATATACGTAGCATGTTGATCGTGTCATTTTGTTGCTACTGTTTTCTGCGTGTCAAGTATTTGTTCCTATGACCATGAGATCATATAACTCACTGACACCGGAGGAATACTTTTTGTGTATCAAACGTCGCAACGTAACTGGGTGACTATAAAGATGCTCTACACGTATCTCGAAAGGTGTTCGTTGAGTTAGTATGGATCGAGACTGGGATTTGTCACTCCGTGTGATGGAGAGGTATCTCGGGGCCCACTCGGAAATACAACATCACACACAAGCCTTGCAAGCAATGTGACTTAGTGTAAGTTGTGGGATCTTGTATTACGGAACGATTAAAGAGACTTGCCGGTAAACGAGATTGAAATAGGTATGCGGATACTGACGATCGACTCTCGGGCAAGTAACATACCGAAGGACAAAGGGAATGACATACGGGATTATATGAATCCTTGGAACTGAGGTTCAAACGATAAGATCTTCGTAGAATATGTAGGATCCAATATGGGCATCCAGGTCCCGCTATTGGATATTGACCGAGGAGTCTCTCGGGTCATGTCTACATAGTTCTCGAACCCGCAGGGTCTGCACACTTAAGGTTCGACATTGTTTTATGCGTATTTGAGTTATATGGTTGGTTACCGAATGTTGTTCGGAGTCCCGGCTGAGATCACGGACGTCACGAGGGTTTCCGGAATGGTCCGGAAACGAAGATTGATATATAGGATGACCTCATTTGATTACCGGAAGGTTTTCGGAGTTACCGGGAATGTACCGGGAATGACGAATGGGTTCCGGGTGTTCACCGGGGGGGCAACCCACCCCGGGGAAGCCCATAGGCCTTGGGGGTGGCGCACCAGCCCTTAGTGGACTGGTGGGACAGCCCAAGAAGGCCCTATGCGCCATAGGAAGAAAATCAAAGAGAAAAGAAAAAAGAGAGGAGGTGGGAAAAGGGGGAAGGACTCCTCCTTCCAAACCTAGTTGGACTCGGTTTGGAAGGGGAGGGTTGCCCCCTTGGCTCGGCCGAACTCCTTTGGGGTCCTTGGACCCCAAGGCAAGGCTCCCCCTCTTCCCCCTATATATACGGAGGTTTTAGGGCTGATTTGACACAACTTTGCCACGGCAGCCCGACCACATATCTCCACGGTTTCACCTCTAGATCGCATTTCTACGGAGCTCGGGCGGAGCCCTGCTGAGATAAGATCACCACCAACCTCCGGAGCGCCGTCACGCTGCCGGAGAACTCATCTACCTCTTCGTCTCTCTTGCTGGATCAAGAAGGCCGCGATCATCGTCGAGTTGTACGTGTGCTGAACGCGGAGGTGCCGTCCGTTCGGCACTAGATCGTGGGACTGATCGCGGGACGGTTCGCGGGGCGGATCGAGGGACGTGAGGACGTTCCACTACATCAACCGCGTTCACTAACGCTTCTGCTGTACGGTCTACAAGGGTACGTAGATCGAATATCCCCTCTCGTAGATGGACATCACCATGATAGGTCTTCGTGTGCGTAGGAAAATTTTTGTTTCCCATGCGGCGTTCCCCAACATTGAAGTATTTGTAGCTACGACCCAAACAAAGATGATCTTAGCTGAAAAACGCGGTTCAAGATTTCACATGTCTTCTATTTAAATATGGTTTGCATGTAGATTTAATACGTACAAAGAAATGGTCAAGTGATCTTCAAATTTGTCTCTAATCCTGATTTTGCTCGCATATTCATCCACAATCCGAATTGGTACCACTATGAAAGAAAGACGGGTAATGCATTATTGATTAAGATTGCATCCTAGATAGTATTTTTAAAATTGTTAACACGTAAAATAACATCATATTTAGATTCTACATATTTTCTAATCAAAGCCTATATATAACATGTTAAATTTGGAATTAAGGTTTAGAAAATATGAGTATTTTTAAAAACATTTGATATGTAATGCGGGTTTATTGTCAGAAACATCAGGGCTTTTTTATAAAATAACATGATGGACTAAGAATATCTATTTCTTTTATTAGTAGGTATAGATTTCACATGATGATGCAATTTATAATGCCTTTTCTCTCTTAATTTACAAATTTTATCACAAGAGGGAAATTACCGACAGTTGGAATTCTGGACGTGAAAAGCGCTACATCGGAGATAGCTATTCTTCGGAGCTCCAAATGACCTCTAGGAGACTTTTGCTCTCCAGTAGAGCGAGCCCGCCATGGAAACTTCCGTCTAGGAGAGCTATCGTCATCATCAACGCTCCTATCAACGTGGGATGACTCATCTTGATCAACATCTTCACCAACATCATCTCAACTACAAACCTCGAATTGGTACGTGTCGGTTGCTAGTAGTGTTGATTATTACATCTTGTAGTTGATACTAGTTGATTTATTTGGTGGAAAGATTATGTGTTAATATTGTCAATATATTTATCCTCTCTGATCATGGACATGAATATGATTTATGAGTAGTTCTGTTTGTTCTTGAGGACATGAGAGAAGTCTTGTTATAAGTAAACATGTGAAGTTGAGTTTCGTTCAATGTTTTGATGATGAGTTGTGTTGTTCTTCCTCTAGTGGTGTCATGTGAACGTCGGCTACATGCCACATTAGCATGTATGGGCCTAGGGGAAGGCATTATGGGATTAGTAAGTAGATGATGGGTTACGGGAGTGACAGAAACTTAAACCCTACTTTATGCGTTATTCCGGAAGGGGCTGTTTTGGGTCCATATGTTTTATTCTATGATTAGATTTATATTAATTCTTCTCTTGTAGTTGCGTATGCTTGCAAGAGGGGTTAGTCATAAGTAGGTTGTTTGTTCCAGTAAGAACATCACCTTAACACCGACCTACCCACATGACAACTTATCAAAGCAATGAATGCAAGTTAATGAATCATGGTGAAACTAACTAGACAATGTTCTCGAGAACACTTTGATCACTATAAGAAGTACTTACGGGTTGTGATTTGCAATAAAAAGGATTGGGATATGCTACTGCAACAGACAACAGCGCCAGGAATTGACACGTTGACGGAGACTTGGCTTGCGTTGGTTTTTACCTTGAAGAGGAAAGGGTGATGCAGCACAGGAGCAGTAAGTATTTCCCTCGGTTTGAGAACCAAGGTATCAATCCAGTAGAAGAATCTCGTCAAGTCCAGAGTACCTGCGCAAACACAAAAGAGCTTACACCCAACGCTATGAAGGGGGTGTCAATCCCTTCAAGATTGATTGCAAAGTGAGATCTGAAGGCGGAAAGTGCAACGAAGTAAAAGTGTAAGGCTGAAAATATGATGTGAAGTAGACCCGGGGGCCATAGTGTTCACTAGAGGCTTCTCTCAAAATAGCAAATATTACGGTGGGTGAACAAATTATTGTCGAGCAATTGATAGAACCGCACAAAGTCATGACGATATCTAAGGCAATGATCATACATATAGGCATCACGTCCGAGACAAGTAGACCGATACTTTCTGCATCTACTACTATTACTCCACACATCGACTGCTATCCAGCATGCATCTACTGTATTGAGTTCATGACGAACAGAGTAACACCTTAAGCAAGATGACATGATGTAGAGGGATAAACTCAAACAAATGATGAAAACCCATCTTTTTACCCATGATGGAAACAACACGATGCGTGCCTCGCTACCCCTTCTATCACTGGATGAGGTCACCGCACGGTATGAACCCAAAACCAAGCACTTCTCCCATTGCAAGAATCATAGATCTGTTGGGGAACGTCGCATGGAAAACAAAAAATTTCCTACGCGCACGAAGACCTGTCATGGTGATGTCCATCTACGAGAGGGGATGAGTGATCTACGTACCCTTGTAGATCGTACAACAGAAGCGTTAGAGAACGCGGTTGATGTAGTGGAACGTCCTCACGTCCCTCGATCCGCCCCGCGAACAATCCCGCGATCAGTCCCACGATCTAGTACCGAACGGACGGCACCTCCGCGTTCAGCACACGTACAGCTCGACGATGATCTCGGCCTTCTTGATCCAGCAAGAGAGACGGAGAGGTAGAAGAGTTCTCCGGCAGCGTGACGGCGCTCCGGAGGTTGGTGATGATCTTGTCTCAGCAGGGCTCCGCCCGAGCTCCGCAGAAACGCGATCTAGAGGAAAAACTATGGAGGTATGTGGACGGGCAGCCGTGAGAAAGTCGTCTCAAATCAGCCCTAATTGCTCCATATATATAGGAGGAGGGAGGGGGACCTTGCCTTGGGGTCCAAGGGACCCTCAAGGGGTCGGCCAAGCCAAGGGGGGGAGGACTCCCCCCCCAAACCGAGTTGGACTTGGTTTGGTGGGAGGAGTCCCCCTCCCTTCCCACTTCCTCCCTCTTTTTTTTTCTTTTCCTTTGATTTCTTTTTCTTGGCGCATAGGCCCCCTCGGGGCTGTCCCACCAGCCCACTAAGGGCTGGTATGTCTCCCCAAAGCCTATGGGGTTCCCCGGGGTGGGTTGCCCCCCCCCCCCGGTGAACTCCCGGAACCCATTCGTCATTCCCGGTACATTCCCGGTAACTCCGAAAACCTTCCGGTAATCAAATGAGGTCATCCTATATATCAATCTTCGTTTCCGGACCATTCCGGAAACCCTTGTGACGTCCGTGATCTCATCCGGGACTCCGAACAACATTCGGTAACCAACCATATAACTCAAATACGCATAAAACAACGTCGAACCTTAAGTGTGCAGACCCTGCGGGTTCGAGAACTATGTAGACATGACCCGAGAGACTCCTCGGTCAATATCCAATAGCGGGACCTGGATGCCCATATTGGATCCTACATATTCTACGAAGATCTTATCGTTTGAACCTCAGTGCCAAGGATTCGTATAATCCCGTATGTCATTCCCTTTGTCCTTCGGTATGTTACTTGCCCGAGATTCGATCGTCAGTATCCGCATACCTATTTCAATCTCGTTTACCTGCAAGTCTCTTTACTCGTTCCGTAATACAAGATCCCGCAACTTACACTAAGTTACATTGCTTGCAAGGCTTGTGTATGATGTTGTATTACCGAGTGGGCCCCGAGATACCTCTCCGTCATACGGAGTGACAAATCCCAGTCTTGATCCATACTAACTCAACTAACACCTTCGGAGATACCTGTAGAGCATCTTTATAGTCACCCAGTTACGTTGCGACGTTTGATACACACAAAGCATTCCTCCGGTGTCAGTGAGTTATATGATCTCATGGTCATAGGAATAAATACTTGACACGCAGAAAACAGTAGCAACAAAATGACACGATCAACATGCTACGTCTATTAGTTTGGGTCTAGTCCACCACGTGATTCTCCCAATGACGTGATCTAGTTATCAAGCAACAACACCTTGTTCATAATTAGAAGACACTGACTATCATCGATCAACTGGCTAGCCAACTAGAGGCATGCTAGGGACGGTGTTTTGTCTATGTATCCACACATGTAAATGAGTCTTCATTCAATACAATTATAGCATGGATAATAAACTATTATCTTGATACAGGAATTATAATAATAACTATACATTTATTATTGCCTCTAGAGCATAATTCCAACAGTCTCCCACTTGCACTAGAGTCAATAATCTAGCCTTCACATCACCATGTGAATTTACATTGTAATAAATCTAACACCCATACAGTTCTGGTGTCGATCATGTTTTGGCCGTGGAAGAGGTTTAGTCAGCGGGTCTGCTACATTCAGATCCGTGTGCACCTTGCATATATTTACGTCCTCCTCCTCGACGTAGTCGCGGATGAGGTTGAAGCGTCGTTTGATGTGTCTGATCTTCTTGTGAAACCTTGGTTCCTTTGCCAGGGCAATGGCACCAGTGTTGTCACAGAACAAGGTTATTGGATCCAGTGCACTTGGCACCACTCCAAGATCCGTCATGAACTGCTTCATCCAGACACCCTCCTTAGCCGCCTCCGAGGCAGCCATGTACTCTGCTTCACATGTAGAATCTGCTACGACGCTTTGCTTGGAACTGCACCAGCTTACTGCACCCCCATTAAGAATAAATACGTATCCGGTTTGCGACTTAGAGTCGTCCGGATCTGTGTCAAAGCTTGCATCGACGTAACCTTTTTACGGCGAGCTCTTCGTCACCTCCATACACGAGAAACATCTCCTTAGTCCTTTTCAGGTACTTCAGGATATTCTTGACCGCTGTCCAGTGATCCACTCCTGGATTACTCTGGAACCTACCTGCCATACTTATGGCCAGGCTAACATCCGGTCTAGTGCACAGCATCGCATACATGATAGAACCTATGGCTGAAGCATAGGGGACGGAGCGCATATGCTCTCTATCTTCATCAGTTGCTGGGCACTGAGTCTTACTCAATATCGTACCTTGTAAAACTGGCAAGAACCCTTTCTTGGACTGTTCCATTTTGAACCTCTTCAAAACTTTATCAAGGTATGTGCTTTGTGAAAGTCCTATCAAGCGTTTTGATCTATCCCTATAGATCTTAATGCCTAGAATGTAAGCAGCTTCTCCTAGGTCCTTCATAGAGAAACTTTTATTCAAGTAACCTTTTATGCTCTCCAAAAGCTCTACGTTGTTTCCAATCAGTAATATGTCATCCACATATAATATTAGAAACGCCACAAAGCTTCCACTCACTTTCTTGTAAATACAAGATTCTCCAACCACTTGTATAAACCCAAATGCTTTGATCACCTCATCAAAGCGTTTGTTCCAACTCCGAGATGCTTGCACCAGTCCATAAATGGATCGCTGGAGCTTGCACACCTTGTCAGCATTTTTAGGATCGACAAAACCTTCGGGTTGCATCATATATAACTCTTCCTTAAGGAAACCGTTAAGGAACGCCGTTTTGACATCCATCTGCCAGATTTCATAATCGAAAAATGCAGCTATTGCTAACATGATTCTGACGGACTTAAGCATCGCTACGGGTGAGAAGGTCTCATCGTAGTCAACTCCTGGAACTTGTGAAAAACCCTTTGCCACAAGTCGAGCTTTATAAACGGTCACATTACCGTCAGCGTCCGTCTTCTTCTTAAAGATCCATTTGTTCTGAATAGCCTTGCGGCCCTCAGGTAGTATCTCCAAAGTCCACACTTTGTTCTCATACATGGATCCTATCTCGGATTTCATGGCTTCTAGCCATTTGTTGGAATTTGGGCCCACCATTGCTTCTTCATAATTTGCAGGTTCATTGTTGTCTAACAACATGATTGATAAGACGGGATTACCGTACCACTCTGGAGCAGCGCGTGATCTCGTCGACCTGCGGGGTTCAACAAAAACTTGAACTGGAGTTTCATGATCATCATCATTAACTTCCTCCTCGACCGGCGTCGCAACGACAGAGGTTTCCCCTTGCCCTGCGCCACCATCCAGAGGGATGAGAGGTTCGACAACCTCGTCAAGTTCTATCTTCCTCCCACTCAATTCTCTCGAGAGAAACTCCTTCTCGAGAAAAGTTCCGTTTTTAGCAACAAACACTTTGCCCTCGGATTTGAGATAGAAGGTGTACCAACTGTCTCTTTTGGGTAACCTATGAAGACGCATTTTTCCGCTTTGGGTTCCAGCTTTTCAGGCTGAAGCTTTTTGACATAAGCATCACATCCCCAAACTTTAAGAAACGACAACTTTGGCCTTTTGCCATACCACAGTTCGTATGGTGTCGTCTCAACGGATTTTGATGGTGCCCTATTTAAAGTGAATGCAGCTGTTTCTAATGCATAACCCCAAAATGATAACGGCAAATCAGTAAGAGACATCATAGATTGCACCATCTCTAACAAAGTACGATTACGACGTTCGGACACACCATTACGCTGTGGTGTTCCAGGCGGTGTTAACTGCGAAACAATTCCACATTGTCTTAAGTGAGTACCAAACTCGAAACTCATATATTCACCCCCACGATCAGATTGTAGGAACTTGATCTTCTTGTTACGATGATTTTCCACTTCACTCTGAAATTGCTTGAACTTTTCAAATGTTTCAGACTTGTGCTTCATCAAGTAGACATAACCATATATACTCAAATCGTCAGTGAAGGTGAGGAAATAACGATATCCGCCGCGTGCCTCCACGCTCATTGGACCACACACATCGGTATGTATGATTTCCAACAAGTCACTTGCACGCTCCATTGTTCCGGAGAACGGAGTTTTAGTCATCTTGCCCATGAGGCATGGTTCGCACGTGTCAAGTGAATCAAAGTCAAGTGACTCCAAATGCCCATCAGCATGGAGTTTCTTCATGCGCTTTACACCAATATGACCCAAGCGGCAGTGCCACAAAAATATGGCCCTATCATTGTTTACTCTAACTCTTTTGGTCTCAATGTTATGTATATGCGTATCGCTATCAAGATTCAATATGAACAATCCTCTCACATTCGGTGCATGACCATAAAAGATGTTACTCATAGAAATAGAACAACCATTATTCTCAGACTTAAAAGAGTAACCGTCTCGCAATAAACAAGATCCAGATATAATGTTCATGCTCAACGCAGGCACTAAATAACAATGATTTAAGTTCATCACTAATCCCGATGGTAGCTGAAGTGACACTGTGCCGACGGCGATTGCATCAACCTTCGAACCATTTCCTACGCGCATCGTCACTTCGTCTTTCGCCAGCCTTCGTCTATTCCGCAGTTCTTGTTTCGAGTTGCAAATGTGAGCAACAGAACCGGTATCGAATACCCAGGCACTACTACGAGAGCCGGTTAAGTACACATCAATAACATGTATATCAAATATACCTGATTTTTCTTTGCCCGCCTTCTTATCTGCCAGATACTTGGGGCAATTGCGCTTCCAGTGACCCATACCCTTGCAATAGAAGCACTCTGTTTCAGGCTTAGGTCCAGCCTTGGGTTTCTTCGGCGGATTGGCAACAGGCTTGCCGCTCTTCTTCGAATTGCCCTTCTTGCCTTTGCCGTTTCTCTTGAAACTAGTGGTCTTGCTCACCATCAACACTTGATGCTCTTTACGGAGTTCAGACTCTGCGACTTTCAGCATCGCAAACAACTCGCCGGGAGACTTGTTCATCCCTTGCATATTGTAGTTCAACACAAAGCCTTTATAGCTTGGCGACAGTGACTGAAGGATTCTGTCAGTGATAGCTTCTTGCGGGAGTTCAATCCCCAGCTCAGCTAGACGGTTTGAGTACCCAGACATTTTGAGCACATGTTCACTGACAGACGAGTTTTCCTCCATCTTGCAAGCATAGAATTTATCGGAGGTCTCATACCTCTCGATCCGGGCGTTCTTCTGAAAGATAAACTTCAACTCCTGGAACATCTCAAATGCTCCATGACGCTCAAAGCGACGTTGAAGTCCCGGTTCTAAGCCATACAAGACTGCACATTGAACTATTGAGTAGTCCTCCTTACGTGCTAACCAAGCGTTCTTAACATCCTGATCAGCCGTAGCGGGTGGTTCATCTCCTAGCGCAGCATTAAGGACATAATCCTTCTTCCCAGCTTGTAAGATTAGCTTAAGATTACGAGCCCAGTCTACAAAGTTGCTTCCATCATCTTTCAACTTAGCTTTCTCTAGGAACGTATTAAAATTCAGGATGACACTCGCGTGAGCCATGATCTACAACACAAATATATTCAAAGTGGACTTAGACTATGTTCAAGATAATTAGAGTTTAACTTAATCAAATTATATGCTAAACTCCCACTCAAAAAGTACATCTCTCTAGTCATTTGAGTGGTTCATGATCCACTTACACTACCCCAAGTCCGATCATCACGTGAGTTGAGAATAGTTTCAGTGGTAAGCATCCCTATGCTAATCATATCAACTATATGATTCATGATCGACCTTTCGGTCTCACGTGTTCCGAGGCCATGTCTGCACATGCTAGGCTCGTCAAGCTTAACCCGAGTGTTCCGCGTACGCAACTGTTTTGCACCCGTTGTATGTGAACGTTGAGTCTATCACACCCGATCATCACGTGGTGTCTCGAAACGACGAACTGTAGCAACGGTGCACAGTCGGGGAGAACACAATTTCGTCTTGAAATTTTAGTGAGAGATCACCTCATAATGCTACCGTCGTTCTAAGCAAAATAAGGTGCATAAAAGGATTAACATCACATGCAATTCATAAGTGACATGATATGGCCATCATCTCGTGCTTCTTGATCTCCATCACCAAAGCACCGGCACGATCTTCTTGTCACCGGCGCCACACCATGATCATCCATCAACGTGTTGCCATCGGGGTTGTCGTGCTACTTATGCTATTACTACTAAAACTACATCCTAGCAAAATAGTAAACGCATCTGCAAGCACATATGTTAGTATAAAGACAACCCTATGGCTCCTGCCGGTTGCCGTACCATCGACGTGCAAGTCGATATTTCTATTGCAACATGATCATCTCATACATCCAATATATCACATCACATCGTTGGCCATATCACATCACAATCATACCCTGCAAAAACAAGTTAGACGTCCTCTAATTTTGTTGTTGCATGTTTTACGTGGTGACCAAGGGTATCTAGTAGGATCGCATCTTACTTACGCAAACACCACAACGGAGATATATGAGTTGCTATTTAACCTCATCCAAGGACCTCCTCGGTCAAATCCGACTCAACTAAAGTTGGAGAAACCGTAACTTGCCAGTCATCTTTGAGCAAAGGGGGTTACTCGTAACGATGAAACCAGTCTCTCGTAAGCGTACGAGTAATGTCGGTCCAAGCCGCTTCAATCCAACAATACCGCGGAATCAAGAAAAGACTAAGGAGGGCAGCAAAACGCACATCACCGCCCACAAAAACTTTTGTGTTCTACTCGAGAAGACATCTACGCATGAACCTAGCTCATGATGCCACTGTTGGGGAACGTCGCATGGGAAACAAAAATTTTCCTACGCGCACGAAGACCTATCATGGTGATGTCCATCTACGAGAGGGGATGAGTGATCTACGTACCCTTGTAGATCGTACAGCAGAAGCGTTAGAGAACGCGGTTGATGTAGTGGAACGTCCTCACGTCCCTCGATCCGCCCCGCGAACAATCCCGCGATCAGTCCCACGATCTAGTACCGAACGGACGGCACCTCCGCGTTCAGCACACGTACATCTCGACGATGATCTCGGCCTTCTTGATCCAGCAAGAGAGACGGAGAGGTAGAATAGTTCTCCGGCAGCGTGACGGCGCTCCGGAGGTTGGTGATGATCTTGTCTCAGCAGGGCTCCGCCCGAGCTCCGTAGAAACGCGATCTAGAGGAAAAACTATGGAGGTATGTGGTCGGGCAGCCGGGAGAAAGTCGTCTCAAATCAGCCCTAATTGCTCCATATATATAGGAGGAGGGAGGGAGACCTTGCCTTGGGGTCCAAGGGACCCTCAAGGGGTCGGCCGAGCCAAGGGGGGGAGGACTCCCCCCCCAAACCGAGTTGGACTTGGTTTGGTGGGAGGAGTCCCCCTCCCTTCCCACTTCCTCCCTCTTTTTTTTTCTTTTCCTTTGATTTCTTTTTCTTGGCGCATAGGCCCCCTCGGGGCTGTCCCACCAGCCCACTAAGGGCTGGTGTGTCTCCCCAAAGCCTATGGGCTTCCCCGGGGTGGGTTGCCCCCCCCCCCCGGTGAACTCCCGGAACCCATTCGTCATTCCCGGTACATTCCCGGTAACTCCGAAAACCTTCCGGTAATCAAATGAGGTCATCCTATATATCAATCTTCGTTTCCGGACCATTCCGGAAACCCTCGTGACGTCCGTGATCTCATCCGGGACTCCGAACAACATTCGGTAACCAACCATATAACTCAAATACGCATAAAACAACGTCGAACCTTAAGTGTGCAGACCCTGCGGGTTCGAGAACTATGTAGACATGACCCGAGAGACTCCTCGGTCAATATCCAATAGCGGGACCTGGATTCCCATATTGGATCCTACATATTCTATGAAGATCTTATCGTTTGAACCTCAGTGCCAAGGATTCGTATAATCCCGTATGTCATTCCCTTTGTCCTTCGGTATGTTACTTGCCCGAGATTCGATCGTCGGTATCCGCATACCTATTTCAATCTCGTTTACCGGCAAGTCTCTTTACTCGTTCCGTAATACAAGATCCCGCAACTTACACTAAGTTACATTGCTTGCAAGGCTTGTGTATGATGTTGTATTACCAAGTGGGCCTCGAGATACCTCTCCGTCATACGGAGTGACAAATCCCAGTCTTGATCCATACTAACTCAACTAACACCTTCAGAGATACCTGTAGAGCATCTTTATAGTCACCCAGTTACGTTGCGACGTTTGATACACACAAAGCATTCCTCCGGTGTCAGTGAGTTATATGATCTCATGGTCATAGGAATAAATACTTGACACGCAGAAAACAGTAGCAACAAAATGACACGATCAACATGCTACGTCTATTAGTTTGGGTCTAGTCCACCACGTGATTCTCCCAATGACGTGATCCAGTTATCAAGCAACAACACCTTGTTCATAATCAGAAGACACTGACTATCATCGATCAACTGGCTAGCCAACTAGAGGCATGCTAGGGACGGTGTTTTGTCTATGTATCCACACATGTAAATGAGTCTTCATTCAATACAATTATAGCATGGATAATAAACTATTATCTTGATACAGGAATTATAATAATAACTATACATTTATTATTGCCTCTAGGGCATAATTCCAACAAGATCAAGCTGGCCAAACAAAATCCACAACTCGAAGAGAATTACAAGGATATGAAATCATGCATATAAGAGATCAGAAGAAACTCAAATAAGATTCATAGATAATCTGATCATAAATCCACAATTCATCGGATCTCGACAAACACACCGCAAAAGAAGATTACATCGGATAGACCTCCATGAAGATCATGGAGAACTTTGTAATGAAGATCCAAGAGAGAGAAGAAGCCATCTAGCTACTAGCTATGGACCCGAAGGTCTATGGTGAACTACTCACGCATCATCAGAGAGGTCATGGTGTTGATGAAGAAGCCCTCTGTATCCGAATCCCCCCTCCGGCAAGGCACCAGAATGTGCCCCAGATGGAATCTTGCGGAGACAGAAGCTTGCGGCGGCGGAAAAGTGTTTTCGAGGCTCCCCTGATTTTTTCTGGGATTTTAGGGAATATATAGGCGAAATATCTAGGGCAGAGGAGGTCCAGGGAGCCCACAAGCCTGGGAGGCGCGCCCCCTGGCCGCGGCTAGGGGGCTTGTGGGGTCCCTGTTGACCCTATGCCTTGGTTCTCAAGTCTCCCGATCGTCTTCTGTTTCGAAAAAAATCTTTTTGCAAGTTTCATTCCATTTGGACACCGTTTAAAATCCTTCTCTGAAAGGGGTCAAAAACACGGAAAAAACAGGAACTGGCACTTGACACTGAGTTAATAAGTTAGTCCCAAAAAAGATATAAAAGGCATACAAAACATCCAAAGTTTGACAAGATAATAGCATGAAACCATCAAAAATTATAGATATGTTGGAGACGTATCAGGATACCTTGCTGCACCTTGTTATAATTATTTTTGTTACTTGCTATAAATTATCTTGTTATCAAACTATCTATCACAACTACTCTGCAACACTTGGGGAGAATAGTTTGCTGAAAACCGCCTATCAATTCCTTCTGCTCCTCCTTGGGATCGGTATCTCTATACCTTGTTCAATCTCGTTACCGGCAAGTCTCTTTACTCGTTCCACAACACATAATCCCGTGGCTAACTCCTTAGTCACACTGAGCTCAATATGATGATGGATTACCGAGTGCGCCTAGAGATACCTCTCCGTCACACGGAGTGACAAATCCCAGTCTCGATTCGTACAACCCAACAGACACTTTCGGAGATGCCTGTAGTGCACCTTTATAATCACCCAGTTACGTTGTGACGTTTGATACACCCAAAGCACTTCTACAGTATCCGGGAGTTGCACAATCTCATGGTCTAAGGAAATAATACTTGACATTAGAAAAGCTTTAGCAGACGAACAACACGATCTAGTGCTATGCTTATGATTGGGTCTTGTCCATCACATTATTCCCCAATGATGTGATTCCGTTATCAATGACATCCAATGTCCATGATCAGAAAACCATGACTATCTATTGATCAACGAGCTAGCCAACTAGAAGCTCACCAGGGACACATTGTGATCTATATATTCACACATGTATTACGGTTTCTGGTTAATACAATTATAGCATGAATAATAGACAATTATCATGAACTAGGAAATATAATAATAACCACTTTATTATTGCCTCTAGGGCATATTTCCAACAATCTTTCCATGTTGCCCTCTCGCGCCACTTCGTCATGCAACAGTCTTGCTTCGCCGGTGACTTGGTAGTCGAGAACGACCCTACCTCGTCGTACCATCATTCCCAGTTTCTTTGTTTAGGAGGGAACCAAACAACCAATATTTCATGAAATTTACATCTATTAACAAATGGCATGACACAATATAATTCAACTGCAAAAAAAACAATTTGTGATTTTTCTATCATTTTCTCTTCACTATCCCGTCCAACATTTTCGATGACACTCAAAACAGGCACTAAATATGCACATGCATATTGACACTGAAACCACGTGACCTAAAATTAGGCCAAACCGTCTCCCATGATGCCAGGGCTGCTCCTTAGGCCTTGTTTGGCAGGAAGGGGTTGGGGAGGATTGTGGAGGTTTTTTTCCAGAGGATTGGGCGAATCTCTTTCTTCCACCCAATCCTCTCAAATCCCCTCAATTGCCAAATCCCTGAGCCATGAGACAAGGTTTCTGAGCCACGTGGGTAGGAAGGAATCGAGGGGGATTAGAGAGGATTGAAGGGGTTTGCTCACCACAAACCCTGTCCACCAAATGGGCATGCGGGGAATCGCGGGGTTTCTGATCCCCTCGGGGATAATCCCCTACAAACCTCCTCAAACCCTGCGCACCAAACAAGGCCTTACGGAGCTCAGCTTGTGACCGTCATTGAAAAAGGTCTTATGTGACAGTTCTTTCCCTGCCACGAGGATTTTCGTCACAATAGATCACATGTTTTGTAGTGAAAAGTGTTAATATGGTCTAACGACCTAAACCGTCGAGTCGACCATTACATACAGTAACGGAAGGTGAAAAAATAGAGTTAAACAATCCCATTAGGAGGAGTTCGACTATTTAAGGGTGACTCATCCACCGACCATAGAATATAAGAGGTAAAATCACATGAAAAGGTGACTACACATCACCATTGCACCTTCACATTTGATATTCATCATGAACAAAATTTTCACATGCCTAACTTTTCTATTGTATTACTTATGCTTGTTCTTTACTTTTGTGTTATTTTTTCGTAACCTTAGCTTTAGCCACTTTATTCCACTCTTCAATTACTTGTCTCCCTTCACTGTCATCCTTGCATGTACCAAAACAATCAATTCACACGCCACCTATGATAACTCGTGTGTGTGTTTGAGAAAGTAAGCCTTCAAATACCAACTCACACACCTTAGTCCTAAGAGCGCATACGAGAACACACAAGTTCTTCCCATCCCATGCATGGATTCGACAATGTTGCCTTCACTTCTCCTTGCCGTCGAGATTCGACTCATTCTCACCTATCTTGGTAAGAACCCCTTCGCTCTCGACGCACATGCACAAATTCTGCAATGTCGTCTCCTCTCCACGTAGGGGCATTTTGGAATGTCCCTCCTCTCCATCCAGGCATTGTGATCTGGCAACTATAGTCGTACCCACGTCCATGCAATGATTCGGCGACATTGTTTCCTTCCCTAGCTCCTAGCCACTAGGACCCGTCCACATCTCTCCAATGTTTGTAAGCACGCCTTCCACTCCACATACCATGCACATATCGCCTCCTTTTCTCCTGTCATCTCTCCAATGTTTGTAAGCACCCCTCGGGTCTGGTGCACATACCCAACCAGCAACGATCGATCGCTGAGAAGCCATCCGGTGATGGTCGCACCTCATGAGCTGGCGATGGTGCTCATTTTTCACATACCGGTCTCCACTAATCATCGGAGACAAACCTTCCAGTGACGAGTATAATCACGATCATGATTTTGAAACAAGATCGGAGGGCCCGGTTTTATCCTCCGGTCACCCATCCGACCGACGCCTTTTTTATACAAGTAAAAAATAAAAAAGGGAGTTTATTTTTCTACTAGCAAAAGAGTTCGTGCGTTGCAACGGGAGAAAAAAATATCACACGCTTTTAATCTTTTTATAATCATTTTGATTTATTAAAATAATAAGCTAACTAACTAATGTAGTCAGTCCTATCCTATTTTGTTAAGAAATCAACCCGTCCATTGTTAATTCCACCATGATGAGCGGGACAAGCAAAGAAAAACAAAGAGGCTACGTGAATTGATCAATGGACTGTTATCTTATTTCACCCATGGGGTAGAGAAAGTGGGATCAGATCACAAACTGAAGGTGGTGTTCCATTCTCTGTCTCTACAACAATACAATCTTACATTCAATACATTCATTCATCAGCAAACAAATCCCCACAAAACAAAATTTCTTGCCGGTGCTTGGCACACGGTTGGAGGCATGGGGAGGGGATCTCACCAGATGACGAGTTCCTGCCGGAGGAGGGGATACGATGAGGGGAGCAAGGGTTAGGCGCATCTATCTGGCCATAAGGAGTCGCCGTTGTCGCGCCATAACCTCAGAGTTCCCCGTGTGAGCCATGGAGGCCCGCCTCCACCAGCAAGTACTTCACTCCGCCGCGCGCCGCCGCCGTTCTGCATCGAGCAGACGCATCATCCCCAGTCATTGTAGCTGTCGCGTTGATTTGATCCAGAAGCTGTGCTTGAGCGCCGAAACGGGGTAGTAAGCGGGCAGAGGTACGACCGCGGAGGCGGGTGGGTTGAGATCGACAACAGTGGTGGTTGAGGTCGGCCGCGGCGGTGAGTGGTGTGGCAGCGGCCTGGGCACAGGCCAGGGTGGACCAGGGTCGACGCGATGCGCTCGAGCGCCGCAACGGGGGCAGTGAGCGGGGAGAGGTACGGCCGCGGAGGCGGGTGGGTTGAGATCGGCAGCGGTGGCGGTTGAGGTCGGCCGCAGCGGCGAGTGGTGTGGCGGCGGCCTGGGCACAGGCCGGGGTTGCCCAGGGTCGACGGGAGGAGGCGATGCGTACAGGTATAATTTTTGCAACAAATCGTTTTTTCCTTTTGCGTTGCAGATAAATGATGGAGCGCGGATTGAATAACAAAAATTACAAGGGCTTTTTAATCCCTAAAACTGCTTGATCATGAACAACCGCCTCAGGTCGTGCCTCCGCTACTCTTTTTTATTCCCTTATTATGCAATGTGATCGCCAACGCAAAACCGGTGCTACCTCTACTTATATTTGATAGGTACTTGAAGTGCGCCATGACGCGCCTCATGTACCTGTAGCACCAATTGTCTAACTATGGACATGTAGGAATCGGCGACCCCTCGACGGTTTACATATTTATGGATTCCATATTTTAATACTTTTAATTCCATAATTTGATCCATGTCAAGTGGTATATTTATTTCTTACTGTCATTTATACATCTGCTCCTCGGTGAAATTACTGGTAATGACAGTTGATTATCTTGTGTTGTGTAATGATAAAGTTAAATTGGTAGTAACATTCAGTTTTTCTTGCACTGTGAGTACATTTGAACTCATTGTAAAATAGTAGTCATTATAGAAAAGCCTAAAAAAATACTGATAATAATATGTCAATCTTACATAATCAGTGTAAAAGTCAACCTACTCAATTTTATTAGATACAAATTTACTATTTTCTTTTAGTTTCCAACCAATGCATATGCTCCCAGTCTTTTCCTATTTGGTTTGCTTTATTGCTTATCCATCCAATCTAGCACAAAAACAGTAGGCGAATCAGCGGCAAAGTTCAGAGAGCGTATTTTGGATGCAAAGTTGCGGAGCTTCAGAAAATTCACAAGAACATCAAAGAGCAAATAAATGTTTGTACAATTTTCTTCCGTCTTTAAATTAGAGAAAAGATAGCACCAAAATATCCTCCATCGTTAAACAATATTCAAGCATGGTCAGCCAAGTGCAAGAATACAAAGTATACATCTGAATCTGAAAAGGATGTCTGACCATT
The DNA here is from genome assembly GCF_904849725.1 of Hordeum vulgare subsp. vulgare. NCBI lineage: Eukaryota > Viridiplantae > Streptophyta > Magnoliopsida > Poales > Poaceae > Hordeum > Hordeum vulgare. Next base: position 800,857 of record NC_058519.1, on the reverse strand, counting down.
TTAAATAATCAACAGTTGTACTGCTTCTAGATAAAAAAATATTGTACATTTATATTAGGTGCAAGTTACATGTTTGTATTAGACCGAATACTTAGCTAAATATGTACAAAAAATATGGTTTACCATGAAGAACCATTTTACATAGGTGATGAAGGGCACAATATAATTGTTGGTCATCTCCCTATCGTACTTTGAGCCTGCTCGGACCTGCATAACCATTTGACAGAAAAAGTTTATATGTTTCTAAAAAAAGATTATATGTTTACTAATCCATCTCTGAATCTGGATATAAACAAACCAGGTCTATGAATGAATTAGATGCAGAAATTGGGTCTATGAAACTGCGAGGAGGCTTGCTGTTCTATTTTTCTACAAATAGAAAACAAAATATACACCGAAAAAGGGTTTTCCCCGCTTTGTATTAGAAAGCAACCAACTGATACAGCCAATGATAGCTGCATCCCTCATGCTTGCTGACATCTTCATGGTGACCTCACGTACGGTGTAGCGGCTACAGTAGACTCAGTTGTGCCTCAAGAACTACCTATATCATTGCAGACCACCAGCGAGTCCGTGTTATTCGTCACACATGCATCAAAGGCTTTATTTCTTCGTCGTGGAAACCTCCATCAGAGTCTATGGCCGCCCACGTAATGACATCCTTGACGGAAATTTCCTCAAACACCCGGTGGGCGGCCACCGTACCTCGCCTAGGAGAGCAGCATCCCATTGGCTAGCAGTAGGGGAAGGCTAGATGCGGCCATCCAGCGGCGATGTCGGCGACCTCACGAAGTCGACAGAAGCCCTGGGGAGGGAGATGTAGACGTCCACGTCGGGATCAACGTGGAGCATGTCCACGAGGCGAAGAACGTCATTGGTGCCCGCCCATAGGACGCTGCCGTGCCCATCGACAATTCATCGCTGCTATCCTGCTTGTTGTGGTCGCTGTTGCGCTGAAGGTAGACAGAAAAGGAGGGGAGCAGAGTGGAAAAAAGAGGAAGGCGGGCCGAGGGGAGTCGCCAGTGTGACCGTCGGGGCGGCGACCGGTTTTCGGCGGGAGGCGCGGAGTCGGGTGGTCGGGCCGGGGCATATCTCGCATGCGGCAACGCAAACGGGGGTTGGGGGAGGAATACCCTAGTGAATCGTTTTCACATGTTGGGTGGACTGCGGGTTCAAATACCATAAAAAGGAGGGTTTTTTTATAAAAACGCCGCGGTGGGTTTTCCGACGGAAGCAACAACCTCTTTATTATTACTAGCAAAAGAGCCCGTGCGTTGCAGCGGGAGAAAAAAATACCACACATTTTTAATCTTTTTATAATCATTTTGATTTATTAAAATAATAAGCTAACTAACTAATGTAGTTAGTCCTATCCTATTTTGTTGAGAAATCAACCCGTCCATTGTTAATTTCACCATGATGAAAAATTTAGCGGGACAAGCAAAGCAAAACATTGTTAATTCCACCATGATGAGAAATTGAGCGGGACAAGCAAAGCAAAACAAAGAGGCTACGTGAATTGATCAATGGACTGTTATCTTATTTCACCCATGGGGTAGAGAATGTGGGATCAGATGACAAACTGAAGGTGGTGTTCCATTCTCTGTCTCTACAACAATACAATCTTACATTCAATACATTCATTCATGAGCAAACAAATCCCCACAAAACAAAATTTCTTGCCGGTGCTTGGCACATGGTTGGAGGCATAGGGAGGGGATCTCACCAGATGACGAGTTCCTGCCAGAGGAGGGGATATGATGAAGGGAGCAAGGGTTAGGCGCCTCTATCTGGCCATAAGGAGTCGTCGTTGCCGCGCCATAACCTCGGAGTTCCCCGTGTGAGCCTTGGAGGCCCGCCTCCACCTGCAAGTACTTCGCTCCGCCGCGCCTTATCCGCGCGCCACCGTTGTTTTGCATCGAGCAAACGCATCATCGCCAGTCACTGTAGCTGTCGCGTTGATTTGATCCAGAAGCTGTGCTCGAGCGCCGAAACGGGGCAGCAAGCGGGCAGAGGTACGGTCGCGGAATTGGGTGGGTTGAGATCGACAACAGTGGTGGTTGAGGTCGGCCGCGGCGGCGAGTGGTGTGGCAGCGGCCTGGGCACAAGCCAGGGTGGACCAGGGTCGACGCGATGCGCTCGAGCGTCACAACAGGGACAATGAGTGGGGAGTGGTACGGCCGCGGAGGCGGGTGGGTTGAGATCGGCAACGGTGGCAGTTAAGGTCGGCCGCGGCGGCGAGTGGTGTGGCGGCGGCCTGGGCACAGGCCAGGGTGGCCCAGGGTCGATGGGAGGAGGCGATGCATACCGGTATAATTTTTGCAGCGAATCGTTTTTTCTTTTTGCGTTGCAGATAAATGATGGAGCGTAGGTTGAATAACAAAAATTACAGTGGCTTTTTTATAAAATTGACTTGGTGGGTTTTTCAACGGAAGCAATAGCCGCTTTATTATTAGGTATATAGATAATATATATATATATATTAGGTATATATATATATATATATATATATATATATATATAAAGGGTAGTAATAGATTTGCAGACATGATTAATTTCACGTGCACCGTGCTTAGCCGCGGCGCCGTGCGAATCTCTCATCTCGCCCCAAAAAATCAAATCAGCGACCTCCGGTGGCACCACCTCCTCATCCGGCGCCGCCGCCTCTGCTCCCTCCGGCGGCCGGCTCCCTCCTCCCGCCTCCCTTCGCGAGCGGGAGCCCGCGCCGCCGACGACCGGGCTGACCTAGGTTCGTGCTCCCCCTCTGGTAATTTCGGTAACCCCTACGCGCACATGAGATTCGTGCCGCCGGAGAACCACCTCTCCGCCACGGGGACCGGGACTCCACTGGCTGGCGGCGGCGGCCTCGCCTTCCCTCCCTTGATGCTGCCCCCGGTAGAGTAGTTCCAATCCAGTAGATTTTTCTTCTCCTAGTACTAGTTTAATTTGGGGATATCCATCATCGTCGTCGGTTACTAAAAGTAGAGTACTAGTTTAAGCGGATCCTGGGATGTACAGTAATAGTAGTACGCAGCAGGCGGAGCAATTTAATTGCCCCGGCCATGCTTTCCCAAAACAAGAAACCAGCTGCTCACACTACACAATGTTCAGAATCAGCCCGCGGCTAATTCATTCATTCATTCAGGATCGAGTGTCTTGGTTCCAAGGATGACACGCAAAGCCTTTAGCTGAACCTCCCGTCAGAGTCAGAGTCAGAGTCGACGGATATCCTGAGAGGCTCCTTTTGTAGGCTATTCGAGCTCTGAATTGGCCAAAGCTTGCGGGCAACGACAAGGATCCACATCTCCTTCCCTACCAGGGCTTGGTCGGAAAAGAAGCCAGTCCCCAAATCCCAACTACAAAAAGAGCAGTTAATCTCCTCTGGCTCTGGCTGCTACCGTAGATCTAGCCCTCTTTTGTTGGTAAGTCCTCGATTCGTTTCTCTCTGTCGCAGTTTGATCTTACTTCCTGCCATTAGCAGTCAGATCCTCCAGCCACGACTAGTCAGATCTTCTTGCAGGATCTGATCCAGTTCCTGGTTGCCCTTTTTTTTGCCAAATAATGTACTGTATAAAAAAGTAAAAAACCAACGCTAGATCAGTTTAAAACTATCCATATGACAATCCATCTCCCATCCCTGGATTGACGCAACACCAGTACGCGGCTGCAGTAAATTCACACCAGTACATCCGTCAAGCGCATCCACGTTTTCATACTGGTACCTTATTTTTGATTTTTGTTTCCTCAATTGGACATCTGAAAATACATGCAGCACCGCTGGATCCAAATCCCCTTCCCTACCAGGGCTTGGCCGCAGGCTCCATTTGGATCTGACCGGGCGCAGGAAAGAAGTCAAGCAAGCCAGCCCTGAAATCCTACCATATCCCAACCACCTCGCTGCCGCCGTTCTTCTGCCGGAGCCTACAAAAAGAGTGGTTGATCTCCTCTGGCCGCTACCGTAGATCTAGCCGGGGTAACATCTCTTTTGTTGGTAAGTCCTCGATTCTATTTGTTGCAGTTTGATCTGCCGTTAGCAGCCAGATCTTCCTGTAGGATCTGATCTGGTCCCCCCCCCCCCTCTCTGAATATACTAGTTTGCAAGCTGTATCTTTTTTCGATGAAGTGTAAGCTGTATGTAACTGTAATATATTTCCCACTTCAAATTTCAGATCTCAACTGCTGAGACGACTCTTAAGTCTTCTTGCAGTTTCTGTTGCATTTTTCCTCAAGGTATATTCAGGTCTCTTAGCCTTTGATTCTGGTAAAAAAGCATGGCATCTTAAGATGCTGAGCGGCAAACACTATTTGTCACCGGGTCTCTTCCTCTTCTGCCAAGCCACTCTGATCTTATCATATGGTTGTGATGGTTATTTCTTTCAGGATAATCTTGGTTACCTAGGTTCAGTTTTTAATGCCATTTTACTGATGCAATCTGTTCTTTGTGCAGGCACTTCTTGTATGTGCTGATTTTGGTGGTCTCCTGTGACCCAGTGGGAGTCGAACTGCTTGACAGCAAGGATGCCTGGTCTAGCTTTACCTAATCACGATGCAGCGTAATCCGCTATCCACTAATTCTACTGTTACATTACCTTATACTATGTTTCTTTTGAGTTGAGCATCTCTGCGTTGCTGTTACCTATACCAACGTTTTATGGCGGTAAGGCGAGGCGCTGGGGGGTGGGGGGCGCCTAAGCGCTAAAGCGTAAGGCGACCAGGAGATTCAACAGCTAGCATTAACATAATAAACTGTACATACATATATAATAGATGGCAGCCAGTTAGAAGATTTAACAACTAGCATTAGCATAATAAGCTGTTACCAAAGATAGGCTTCGAATCATCTTGTGTATATGACAGAACGGCGCCTTTGAATTTCAGCTGCATCCTCCTCATCAATATATCGCTCTATAGCTTTAAACTTTCAGTGTTTAAGGAATTGTGCATCTCCATGCTAATCTCCACGGATGTCTCGGGGCACTTATCCGCATCACTGAAAACCCCAGAAAGCCGCTGCTTCAGCCTTCTCACTCCAGCATGGACTATCTTGCCACACAATGTACACTGGATTAAGTCTTTCCTCTCTAAATCTGGCCAGAACCCGTACTTCCAAGCTGGATCATCAGATAGATCATAAGCATTACCAGCCACAAGATCCATCAGAGCAGGGATACCTGGCCAGAAAAAAAAGAGAGAAGAGCCAAATCACTACAGCAACTAGATCAAGCATGGGGAAGGAGAGAAGTGTGGTGGTGGGGCTGCTGCCTTCTGGATGGAGAAGGAGCAGACAAGCACATGCAGGTGCACTGCAGGATGTTGCAAAGCTGTGCATAATAGAGCAGGAAAGAATGGCAAGCTTTGGTGCTGGATGGAAGAAAGAGCAGGGGGGGGGGGAGAGAAGAGAGGGCAGGAACCATACCTTGCTGTGGTGCTGATCTGGTGGAAGAGGGTTCGCCAGAGGAGGAGCTGCAGCCTGAGAGGGAGTTCACGACGCTCTGCCATCAGGGAGCGCCTTGACGCTTTGCCTAGGTGACGCCTTAGGGATGGCTTAAAAACAATGCCTTATACTATGTTTTGCAAACTGTGTTGAGTATCTTCATTGCCTGGTAGGTAGGTTTGGTATCCAAATCCCATGGTCTTTTGGCACTGTACAGGTATACTATTAATATGAACCACTGGATGCTTTTACAGTTTTAGTCAATGTTGGGATAAGAGTGTACTGTGAAGCATGTCAGGTCTGATGTCTTCAGGTTTATATGGGGTTCCATGTGAATTTTGATGGTAAATGTCTATCTCCGGCGGTTAATGATTACTCACAGGAAATATGTATATTAAAGTTAGCTAGTTATGTTATGTGGACCAGTCAAGTTGTGTTGTATGATGATGGATGACTTCCTTGTTCTTGATATGAGATGGATTCTTCTTTTTCTTTGATGCAACTGTTGTTTGTGCAGGAACAATGGATGTGGATTCAGTTACACCAGGTCCACAGAACAGACGTGCGGTCAGAAGTCAAGAGCTCAGCTATCTCCAGATGATGAACTTACCGCTAAGGAAAGTTTAGCATTATACTGCAAGCCAGTTGAGCTGTACAATCTTATTCGACAAAGAGCCATTAAAAAGGTAAGACCTTATCCCATAGTTGTAACTGTTCTGTTATCATGGTTTATGCAACTTTAATTTTAGATACCAGTGACCCGGTTGAGTTTTGCAGCCTCCATCGCTTCAAAGATGCCTTCGGTATAAGATAGATGCAAAACGAAAAAAGAGGTAAAATTATTGAATGAACATAAAATGAAGCATTTCTCACTCTTATGGGTGCATTGTTTCATATTTAGCTGAGCATCTTGCGAGTGCTTCTCATAATAATTTTCATCAATTCATTGCGTACTAGAAACTTGAATGGTAGATCGGTCAAACAAGGCCTAACAGGTTACTTAAGCTATTCTCAAAAGAGTACACTTCGTGATATAGTGTGGCATGATTAAAAGTTGAAGCTTGTTCCTGGCAAATACTGACCTGTGTTTGTGCTAATAAATTTAGGATTCAGATATCAGTATCAATTTCTCGAAGCACACATACTCAATTGCCAGCACATGGTATCTTTCCTCTCCATGTTCTGTTAGCTAGATCTAGTAAGGATGTTCCAGGTGAAGGGGTAAGCACCTTTTTAGTTCATGGAAGGTAGTGTTATGTGTCTATCAGATGGTCTCTTTGCTTATTGGTAGCTTCACATTGCAGCATTCTCCAATGTATCGGTTCAGCCGGGCTTTTGTCCTGACTTCCTTCCGTGAATCTGGAGATAGTGACCACACTGAAGCCACATTCACCGTCCCCAATATGAAGAATTTGTCGACCTCCCAAGGTTCCAGCGTCAACATTATCCTTGTTAGCTGTGGTATGGTCCGCATCCTATGTGATTATTTGTGAATAACACTTCTTTGCAGTCATAAAATCTGATTCCATTTTTCTCTTCATTTCAAAAGGCCGAGGTGGACAGAATCTTGGTGAAAACTGCTCAGAGAACCATACGGAGTATTCTTCTCCTCAAAGTAAGTTATGACTGACATTATGTGGTATACGCTTAACAGTTGATACAATATACTGTTAGTTTGTTATATTGGGGTTGATCTATTTTTTCTTCTAAACATTAAAATCTTGGCTGAATGGATGCTAGAAGCCTTTGCTCAACATCTGCATCCAAAAGATGGAAGAGGGCTTACCTTACTCTTCTAGTCTTAAGCCCAACAATATTTTGTATCCAGCACACACCCTGTATGAATGGCAAACAAGCAATCTCATTATTGTAGCTATCACTGTTAGCAAATATAGTCTCGAACTTGTGCCTTAAAAATTATTAAACACCGGTTTTGTATCTCAGGAATGAACAATCCATTTGTGGTCTTATTGATGGACTAACTATTGTACATCTGGTACGCTTTATTAGAGCTTGGAGGCCAATGTTTCTGGGGTAAAATACCAATTGATTCACTTGGTTCATCTCTGGATTGTCTAACTTTAAGCTTGGGGCGTACTGTGGAATTAACTTCAGAAATAAGTATGAGCCCAGGTTTCATAGAGGTATGCTCTGAAGTTATTAGTATGTTGCATATTCTGACGTTTTATTGCATTGTTTCTGCGTATTTGATCTTCAGTTCGATTCGTAGTCATGGGGTAGATGAGCCAGCATTGTTATATGACACTTCTTTCACGAAAAGAAATCACCTTACCACGTTCACTTTCACTTTGCCACCTATTTGAGTTTTGACAATTTATAATGCATATTGCTACATGCACTTTCAGCAATTCACTGCCATTTCTTTTATATTTAACACAAAAACTGTTCGAGCTTCAGCATATGGAGCATATTTCCAATTGTACCTTTATGAATGGTGCAAATTAACACTTATTCTTCCATTGAAAATTTTCAATGCTTGCTAAAGCAGAAGGATAGGCCTGTAGAACAGTACTTGACCTAAGGTGCTTGTGGTAAGTTGGCATCCAATGACATGACAGTGGCAAATTGCACACAGTGAAATGTATCTTTTGCATAAACTTATAGGTGCATGTGATAAACTCTCAAAGTTAACAGCACAACAGTCTACAACCTTTGCATTAATCTTGAACATATCTCCTTGCTTTCATTCCCAGCCCCCTCAGATTTCTCTATCATCTTTGCTTTCTATGTAAATTGTTTCCTGACTCAGCTTTTCTTCTTTTGGTATGCACACAGCCATCACTTCTTGAGCATGGCAGTTGCTTGACATTTTGTTCTCTGAAGGCAGATGCTACAGTAAGCTCTTTTCTGTTTCTTCTTGTAATCTAGTCATTATAGCTTCAAAATTTGCTGTTTTTTTTTGGAGTATAGCAACACCTCAGTTTACTGAAAATTGTGAGTTATTTTCAGTAACTTTACTTAGATCCTTGACCTCTTTGTGTTACAGGGTTCATATAAACTAAAAGCAAGCATAGATGTACAAGAGGCAGGTGCAAGAGACATGCGTTTATCTCCTTACAATGCTTACTCATATGATGATGTCCCGCTTTCGTTATTACCAAAAATCTTAAGGTAACAATAACTCATCGTACATAGCTCATTTCTGAAATATTAATGAAGTTTTGTTCCCTACTTCTAGTCCTGCCATTTTTAGGAAATGCATGTTCTTAGCGCTTGTTACTTTATCCCTCAAATTTGAGATTTTATTTGCTCTTCTGAGTAAAATAAAAATCATTACATATCATCGTCCCTACTTCTAGCCCTGCCATTTTAGGTGGTCTGGCGTAAAAGTGCATCCGTATCAACTTTCCTTTAGGCATGTCAACCAGGCGGATAGCTTCTGGTGCCACCTAGGCTCTCTTTGTAGCAACTATTGAAGTGGGGTGAGGAAGATAGGATTTGACAAGGAAAGTCAAAGGGGCGACAAGTGAGAAGGCAGAGATCATGCGAGAGGAAAGGGAGGGGAAATAGGGCAGGAACAGAAAGCATGGACACTCCTAGGATGTGTTCATTCCTTGATCAGATCATTGTGTGCTGTTTATGTGGCGAACTGGGGATTGCAAAGGCTTGCAAGGGTGTCACCTGGATTTTTACCCAGCAGACGTACGCCACTTAGCAACACCAAATTAATATGTTATTCACACTCACATTGGCCTTTCGGATTCTGGGGGTGGGTGTGCATAGTCTTGAGCACAGGCAGAAGTGAGAAGTCAGCATATCCTGTAACCTGGTTGGGCATAGCCAAGGGTTACACCAGGTCTAGTTGTCGCATGTTTGCACCTTGCTTGATTAGTTGGGTTCAATTTTTTTTGTCAAATACACTTCAAGTTTGATATAACAAATTTCACTGTAAATGTTGATTCTACAGGTTAAGAACAGGCAATGTTCTCTTTAATTACAAGTACTACAAAAATTTGCACAAAAGCGAAGGTTGGTTCTCTCTCTCTCTCTCTCTCTCTCTCTCTCTCTCTCTCTCCACCTTGGTCTCTTTCCAGTGTCACTTGTTTGCATCATGTATTGGCATCTGTCTTATGTCCAATGCTTGTCCCATATCCACTTTTTGTATCTTTGTTTGGATGGAAACTAGTATCTTTTGTATCTTTGATATTTAGCCCACATACACAACATGGTGCTAAAAATTTGCACATGGTGCTGAAGTTAAACTCGTCATTTCATTACCAATTTTAGTGATTTTGCTGCAGCAGTGTGCTTTTTTGAAGCTAAAGGAAAACGTCATAGAAATATGTTTTTCTCGCAAGAAGTCTTCTCTAGTTTGTTGTGTCCTTCTGGCATCAAGCTGCATCTGATTTGTCATACTTGGTACTTTCTTTGATTGCTGTTCATGGTCAAGATCCAGAACGTGGTTTCCTGTTTTTTGCTAGAAGTTATTTCTTATTGATACATTTATTCTTTCTTACCAGTTACAGAAGGCTTTACTTGCCCTTTTTGCTTGGTACCGTGTGGAAGCTTCAAGGTAAAATCTGAAGCGAGATTCATTTTGTTTAGCTCATGTCATATACTCATGTTTCTCACTGCTGCTGAGCGATGGTTCTAAAGATCATCTCACTTGCTACATTTGTGACTGAAGAAAATATTTTCTTGTTGTTATTTTGCACCACTACGGTGATGTTTCCCTTTTCTACGCAGGAAATTCTGCTTTTGTTTTCTTTCTCCATAGTTCCACTTCACCTTTTTGTTGAAATCGATAGACTTTTACTTTTTGTTGGCTAAAGTCATATTTCATATTGTGATACTAGGGTCTGGAATGCCATTTAACCTCGTCGCATGACCTATTCCACTTCGAGTTCTGGGTTTGTTTTCCTCTGAAATTTCCATTCCAGAATCTTTTTCAATTGCACTGTTTGATAACTAGCTCTTTTTTCTTATTGACACAGGTATCTAAAGAGTACCAAGCTGTTAATGTTAGTCTGAAGAGTGATGCCAAGAGAGGAGAGGTAAATTGTGATAAAGGATTTTGGATGTACTCACCCTCCACTAACAGAGTAACAAAATGATGTTGGCATATCTGGAAATATTGTCGCTGAATTCAGTACTTTACTAGTGTTTCAAGTATAACATTCCTATGGATGTTACACTAATACAATCTCAATGTTGGTCCTAGCTTAGTTTTGCTTTCTTTGAATCCAAAAGTCAAGGCTGCACCCAGTTGGCCAATTTGGGTGCATCCTTGCCTTTTGAGTTAGCTGGGATCGATAGGATCCTGGTCCACATGATCTGGACATAATTTGGGTGCACCCTTGCCTTTTGCTTGCATTAAAGCCCCATTTCATAAAAAAAATACTGCTTTTATATTGGGAAAGCTAATTCTCTGTTTATTTTCCCAGCTTCTGACTATCGCAGGAAATGATCCAGGCAATAGAGTATTTTTCTACCGGTGAGCTCATACTCCATTACTTTCAACAATTTTAAATTCTCTGCTCAATTTTCCTAACTATGTTCCGTCAGATCATCAAGGTTTAAAAGGTATAAAATATCAGAAACGCCAACTGAGAAGATCAAGGATGTACATCCACATATCACGGTACCAGGATCACCTGGAATGACCATGCCCGTGGACCAAGATATTGTGGAACTAAGATCACCACGAAATACGGTTCCTGCACCTACACAAATGACTGAATCAAGATCGTCTGAAGATGGCCAGAAAGGGTCTGAGGTGGATTATGTCCCAAAGGAAAATGGTACATCTCACATCTAATGGGCTCTTGGTATATTGAACAAACTATTTGCCACTATCGTTAGCCCTGTTTCACCAACCCTCAAAATATTGTCTAAGTTTTGTGTTGAAATGCCTATCTTGCCGTTGAGTATCCGGTCAGATTGCACCCAAATGCAAGTTCTTCTCCCACGCCCCATCCTAATCCCAAACCAACCTCCAAACAATTTTCTTAACACTTCATGCACTGCAGCATGCTAGGAACCCTAGAAGGTTCAGCAATGTCAACCTTTTCCTCAGTGTTGATTATGGTGATATGGTTTCCCGACTAGTTCTTTTTAGCAAAGTGTCCTGACTAGCTACTGTCAGGTGAACTGGTTAATTGTAGATTTATCATTATAATTCTGCTAGCATGTAGAGGAAAACCTACAATATTGCCTGGATTTCTGTTTTTCTTGTGCTCTGGCATTCCTGGTGTCGGGGTGTCCTGTCCGCATGTTTACTCTCTTTTGCCTGAAATCTGTTGCATATATTGTTCCTGATGTTGCCCTTAATTTTCGCGGATTTTCCTGATGTAGTCTATATTTTCAGGAATTAATGTACCAGAAGCTTCAATCGATCCTCATCGACTATTGCCTGGTAGAAATCATTCAGAACCAACAGCTCTACAGTCTGATAGGGCAAGGAAGCTCCCGGTTGATCTAGATGACCCTAGGTATTCTGTTTATGTTCTTGATATCCTGTTACCATTTAAATGTTCCCTGAGACTCTTCTGATAGAAGTTGTTCAACTAACTTGTTTGTTTGTGGTTGTATCATCTGACAGTCTTGTACTGCTGAAAAAACGCGAGTTCTTCCATTCTCAGAAGGCACAGGTGATTGAAATCATGCAACAGTCGCTTATCTTTTGTGCGTGCTTGTTGCAAATTGGACTTTCACTTCTCTGGTCGTATATGTACCTACTGAAGCAGACATACATGCATATTTATGTCTGCAGCGGAACACCTGCGCATATGGAGGATATTTAAACATTATATTTACACTTTATTTTGTGAGTGCTTGATACTGCTTCAGGTGTATATCATGTATGCGAAAATAATAGTTGAACCTTTGTGTCTATTATTTCTTCTCTTTTTTTTTCTCAAGTATTGAGGTCAGTCACTAGCAGAGGTTGGTGAAAAGTAGTAGTCATTGTTTCCCTTAATTACTGTTATATTCAAGTGAATTAAGTAGAGGAAAAAAAAGCATTTGAAAAAATTGTCCTCGAAGAAAGTTCACCATGCTAACATGGCGACTACTCGAGAGCATTGCAGCTGCACAATGTGTATTAGACGTGGCTATATATCGTTTACATCTACAAGTACATATTAAGTGGCAATCGTACTAGTATGCTTTCTTTTGTCTACAGTATAAGACTTGTGAAATTTGGTACCAATTGTTCGAAGCTGCTTGGTGGATTGGAGCATGCAAGCATATAGTGTTTTGTTAATACTACATTTTTACTGGTGACTTGTAGATCTATCATTTTAATGGCCAACACTGGTGTTTGTAGATGAAGCATGGCAATATTAATTTTTCCAATGTTATTTTTTTAAAATTTTCTGATGTCAGTTTATACTAATGTACTCACTTGTATTGTGATTTTATGCCCTGCAACTGAAATTTAGCTTGACTGTGGCTTTACATTTTCTAGAGAATGGAGATGGACGTACTTTACTCAGATCATGACAGTGAAGACGAACTTGATCATGACATCGCTGACTTCGAAGATAGGACGGTAAGATGTTGTAATCCTCTTGCTCTGCTCGTGCAGAAACTTGGAACATTTGCATGCTTCCACATTCACCTGAGCTCAGTCGATTCCTCTATAAAATATTTTATTCAGGCCATTTTAACTTCTGATTACATGCAGCTGCTTAATGGTTTTTCTGATGTTGCAAAAGAGGAAAAGCGTATCATGCATCTGTGGAATTCGTTTAAGCGGAGACAGAGGTCAGGCCTATCCCCAGTATTTCCTCCTTAGGTCTATCACCGTACATAGGAGTATTTGACCTGCAGCAACTACTTATTATTTTCGGTGGTACACAGCTTGGGCCTCGGTGAACCGACTCTTGTAGTTTTTACTTGTTAGTCATGTTTTAAACTTTTAATCACTTTTGTTCCTGTAAATGCTGAGATGAGAAAAAAGGCAAGGACTAGGTAATTTCCTTGAAGGGCATCAACATAGTTTAGAGGAACCAATTTATTAATGAGTCGATCTGAATGGCTGAATGCTGATATATAGCCGCAGAAGTAATACTTCTATGATCAGATGGAAGTCATAAACGCAACAGTATTTTTTGCTGAGTTGATTCATGTGCAATCATCACCGCAACAGTATTTTACCGCATTATTATTATTAATGCCAAACTTAGTTATTCCATTTATTGTTGTTACTTAATCATCTCTCACTGGAATTTCTTTAACGAGGACTTAGAGCACCGTTCTCACAATTTTACTAAAAGAGATGGCACGGAAGGCCCCAAGATGTCCAAACGAGGAATACTTACGCTCGTAAAGTTTGAATTATGATATCTGTTGCATTCTCTTCATAGGAAACATGCACTGGAACTAATAGTCATGCCCCATCCTGCTTGATTGTTTTGTTTGTTTGGTAGAGTAGAGCCTTCGGAACTAATGGATGTGGTATGTTCTGTTTGCTTGCATCCCGGAGGTACACGTTTCCATTTCTCATGCTGAAAAGGCTAACCGCAGGATATTAGCCGATGGCCATATACCTTGGGCGTGCGAGGCATTCACCCATCAGCATGGACAGGAACTCGTGCAGAACCCAAGACTACGATGGTAAGCGACCGGTTTTGAGATCTGCAACTATGAATGCCTCACGCAGCATATTCATGTCCTGATTCTGTAATTTCTTACTCTGGATGAACAGGTGCTGGCGCGTACTGATGATCAAGCTCTGGAACCACGGCCTGCTAAATGGCCGCACCATGAATATCTGCAACAAACATCTCGAGAGCTTGGCAAGCCAAAGCGCCGACCCCAAGTGGTCGTGACTCGGTAGGAAACATTGGGCTAGCTGAGCAGGGCTGGTCCAGCCGGCAATGCCCTTTTTTGGCAGTGCAGCATGATAACACTTTGATTTCTGGCGTCCTCGTCGAGGCTGCATCCGAGGACAAGACGGTCTCTTACATTGGGGATTATTTTGGGTTGGGCCGAATCGGCAAATGTTGTTTTCTGTTTGGATTATTATTTTCATTTCTTATTGGTTTGTTTCATGCATTGCTTGAAACACCTATTAACATTGGGACCCGGCCACGTGGATTCGTGGGTGTATGCATGGAAACACAAACACAAAAGATTGGGGATATCTGTTGTAGCTGGGATGGGTGTACGGGGACACAAAAGGTTGGGGATATCTGTTGTACCTGGGGGTTCAAGCAATATAGAAATGTTGTGCATTTGTGACTGATGTGATGTTTTTGCCAGATCAGTGGATTAACGCATACTTTTTTACTGACTTGGGTTGATCTCGAGCGAGTTAGGGGTGGGGTTGTGTAATGTGGTTTCTCTAGGTTGCATTTTGGAATTGCGTTCCATTTGTAATATGAATGTTTTGGATGATATCCCCCCCTGAGATAGTTACATCTTTGCAATACGTTGTGTCTTGTTAAACAGGGGTAAAACCCAAAGGAAATTATAGCCAGCAGTTGTGCGATTTGGAATGCAAAGGTTTTATGAGCTCTAAGCAAACAAACAACGGTCCGTGTGATACTGATACGGCGACACGTGTTGATCCTAGTAATCATGGGTGATTAGTCCAGCTGGGTTGTGATCCAATCCAATCATGGAGGGGAACATGGGAGTGGTGCTAGTGCCGATGCACAACACATTGCATTGCCCAAGTCAAAACACCAACCCACCACACCACACCCCAAGTGTCGAGCTGATGATCTCATTATGACAAGTTCTTCCTGTCGGTGTCGGTCTGATTGATTGTATTTATTTATATATTCTAATGCAACATGTACTTGTGCCCCCCATCACCTGCACAAGTCAACGGATGCCAATGGCTTTAAAAAAAGTTTCTTACAATGTGTCCACATCTATTGACAAGATAGTTAAAAAGGTTAATTGTTGGGGTCAATGTTTAGCATCATCCACAAGATGGTCCCAATTTTGTGAATTTCAATAGTGAAAAAAAAAATCTAAGTTTCAAAAGTAAGGAGATATGGTAACATGGCTTCAAACATAAGGCAAGATAGTCCTAATCTTTGATCAATACTCTTCTTCTGGTATTTGTATACTGATCAATTACTGATAAGTGACAAAATGTATATGAGCATGTTGCGTTGCCGTTGCCGTTGCCGTGGAATTCTACGCGGTGGCGGTGACGGGATCGAGAGTGCATGGCAAGCAAAGAGGAGAAGGCGATGTGAGATAAATAAATAACCATGAGCAAGTTGCAGGGCATAAATCATGAGTTGGCCATTGGAATTTTGTTTGACGCAGCTGAAGAGCAAAGAAGGTGGCGTAGAAGCAGCTCCCTCCTGCAGTAGATGAATGGGCACACATCTCCTCCTCATTTGTTTGGGCACAAATCATGCATCATGCCAAACTGTCCATGACATGGAAGGTGGCACCCATGTCCACTCTAGCTAGCTACCCTCAAGCTAGTATTCATCAAAGAAAATTCATACCCAAAGTTTTAAATATATTATGATGAGAATCTATCTTGTGAACATCATCAAGGCCTCCTTCAATGAGATCATGCCAAAATTCCATTTCAGGGAAGAGAGAGAGATATAGGTAGAGGTTAGTTAGAGAGAGAGAGAGGGTGGTGGTGGTGGTTAGTTAGAGAGGGAGAGGAGGAGTGTGGAGCAGTTGCTTACACCATCTCCACTACCAGGCTACTACGGCTGCTGCTACCAGTACACACCAGCAGCAGCAGCAAAGCAGGCAGCTGCAAGCACACATAAAGTAGTAGCATACCATAGCTGCAACTTAGAGGAAAGGCAACAGCCGTATGCAGCTGCCTGATTTTAATACACAAGCAAGCCATCCAACCTCTGACTTCTCTCTTCTTTTCTCTTTTTCTTTAAGGCTCTGCTTAACATGCCAATCAAGCATCAATCATTTCTCTCATCAACATGTTGTGTGTGGAGTGTGCATGATTCTGTTGATTAAAGGGTAGAGATGTGGAGGCAGTTGTACTTAACACTAACACTTCACCTAGAGTGAACTGTGGAAGGAAGGGACTAGAGGTCAGTCTCATACGCCGTATAATGTAAATGGATTTTCAAAACAAAGATAATGACAATGCCTCTAATTTCCTCTTGATGCACAGTAATTTATAATTTTGGTAACACTTTCCACCCATTATTTATCAGAATCCGTAGGCATTTAAATGATACTGGTGGAAATTAAACTTAGTCGACAGAATAATTCTTCCCGTAACGCGGTTAGGATCTGTATAGCGCGTGGTAAAGCTAAGTAGGTGGTATTTGTCATGGCGGAAATACGGAAAGAGAAAACATAAAGCGAAGCAACAAAAGAAGTGAAAAGGAAGTAAAGGCACATCATCATCTTTAATATTTTTTTTCATGTTCAGCCCTTTAACTTGATATTTTGGAAATTAAGTAAGGAGTTGGCATAAAAGGAGTACAAGCATGTGTCCTGTTTTTCTGAATAGGACTCTCTTTTGAAGCTTAAAATCACTTCATTTTCACTTCAAGTCTCCATCAAGACTTGTCGCCTTTATTTCTCCTAATCTCTATATGCCAATTTCATGCTAGCCAACTACTGAATTCACATGCTAATTACATGGTGGTTGTACTTCAAGGATGAAAATATTGGCTTCAACCGTTGAAAAATCGAAACAGAACAAAGCTACATGGAGTCATTTCTTTTAAAAAAAGAATCAAAAACAATAATTTGAAACCTTCCAAAGTTCTGGAAAAATTACTCATGTGCATATAGATGTGTAGTGTGTACAACACAAATTTTCATAGATACAACTTTTCAGTTGTGGTGTACACACAAAAAGGTCAAATATGTGCATCAAAACAGAGTTACTTTTTTGGAGGCCACAAATTTATATTTTTGTGTAGCTTAAAAGTTAACACATTCTTTAATGGAATGAACATATATGTAAACACACACACACACACACACACACACACACACACACACACACACACACACACACACACACACACACACACACATATATATATATATATATATATATATATATATATATACACCAGTGGAAACTATTTTAGTTTTTTTTTTTTGAAACTTACACATAGCTCCCCCTACTTTTAGATGCTAGGTGTGTGGAACTAGGAGTCAAATTGACGCTGCACTGTCAAATTTTGAACATCCGATTTCACTTCAGGTTATTTTAAATATTAAGGGTCATGTTTCATTTCCATTGGAAAAAAATAGATTTGTTATCCTTATATATAATCAAGAGTGAATTCCATTTTTGCCTATATAGTTGTCCATTTGTGATAAACGGTTATCCCATTTAATGGAAATTCCTCTGTATTAAAATTGGGAGCAAGTTTCAATAAATGGGTCCTCAATTTTTTTTTGCACTAAATGGGGTTATCTAGAGGTATCTTCACTAAATGTGGTGTCACACATGTACAAATTCCAGCTACTATGGGGTGAAAGGTGGAAATCATTCTATAATTAACTATACCGAGGCATGTGGTAGAAGTTAAAGTTCCTCCAAAATTATAGCAAACATGTTCCATTCAAGCAAGTTTGCGAAACAAATTCAACCTCATAGTTTGATTGGTGAAAAGAAGACAAATGGGGACTTGGATTCACTGAAATTTTCATCTACGAGTATAGCAGATTCTCCTTGAGCTGTTAATTATAGATCTGTCCCACATGGCATCTCTCCATTCCCAAATAGCAAGAATCATATCATTTCATTACTGGTGAGATTCTGATGTGCACTTGGATCGGGCAATCTTCGATCAAATTCCTAGGGGGTGGGGGGGGGGGGTGCATAGTGTAACAATGATTAGCTAATTGTTATATTATGGACTTCATGGTGGTTTTCATGGTTAACCACTCACCTTTGCTGGTTCTAACATCTTGGCCACTACCATGTAGATCTTGTTGAAAGATCTGTCCCACATGAAGGGACTAGAGCAGAATCCAAGGTAACATACAAAAATATATTATGTCTAACTAGGTATACAACCACATGGGGCCTAAACAAGTTAACTTACACCTGTTGATCACAAACATAACCATCATAAACTTCTCCATGCGTGGCATTTTCTTTACAAACACCCAAGTGCAATCACTAGAGGAACACTCCCGTGTAGACATATTCAAGATTCGAGATAAAATTCTAGGCTCTAATGATTATGCAAACAATTTTTAATAGTCAAACATAAGATTGTGGCCTTTGTGGGGGTGAATAAATTCTAGGAAAGGTATGCGATTTGAATTCATGAAGGGTTAAGCCTTGTGCACGCCTCTCGGGCCAAAGGAGTGAGACATCCGAAATGCATAAGGACCCCCCCCCCCCTTTTGTATTACTTTCTTATATAACTCAATCAAAGTAAGTAGGAACCGAAACATCCACCCCATCTCTTTCACTGATTTAAGGTGGATGGCAATGGTTTTTCAATGTGACAACAGTCACGAACAGGCGGATGATGACATTGCCCGGCCAGACACAAAGAAAATACTATATGGTAAATATTTAACAGACATATTACATTTATATAAGATATATATGAGACATATTCCACTCTTACACGTAAGATCAATGCACATTCCCACGTACCTTAAGCGGCTCATCGACACCCTCCGCATTCCCATTGAAATATATTTCCCCGTCTTTCATCCTCTGTTTTGCGCCAGCATTTCCGTCGCACCTACATTTTTTCCTCTTCATAGGTCGCAAACGAAAGAAGAAGAGGCCTTGACACACCACACTCTTCATCATCGAGTTGGTTTTTTCTCCCACTCTTTTTTCAAATTTTACACAAGTCCCAAAATAACAGACCCATCCAGCCACTGACCAATCAGAAATCACCACTAGTAGTTTATTGGCACATTGCCAGGCATGAATGAAGAAGCAAGGTTTCTTTCTCCATCTACATCCATCATTCCATCTTATTAGCTGCCACATCTTGTTGACATCTCCTCCTCAAATCTTCACTTTATTATTACCAGCACCACCACTCCCACACACACATCACCACTCCATTCCATTCCTTGCTCTCAATCTCATTCTCATCTTAAGCATCCATCCTTCCACCACCCTTGTGTTCTCCTCCCACCTTCCACCCCCCTTGTTCCTCACGTCCGAGGCCGGCCGATCGATGGAGGAGGACGCCGGCACGCCACCGGCCGCTCTCACGGCCATCGTCGTCAAGGGCAAGCGCAGCAAGCGGCGGCGCCTGCACGCGGTGCTCGCGGTGACCACGGCCAGCGCCGCGGGAGAGCTCGAGTCGTCGTCGTCCTCGGTGGCCGATGGCGGCGGGTGGAGGTCTGGGGCTGATGAGGCGGCCTCCGGGTGCGTGACGGAGGAGGAGGAGGACATGGCGCTCTGCCTCATGCTGCTCGCGCGCGGCGGCCAAGGAAGCAGCGGGGCCGGGCCGTCCTCCTCGTCGTCATCGGTGATGGTCGTCGTGGGCGCCCCGGACGCGGCGGAGTCTACGGCGGGGCTGGTGAAGGACAGGAAGTTCCGGAGCCGTCGCCCCGCGGACGGCGGCGAGGGGGAGTTCGTGTACGAGTGCCGGACGTGCGGCAAGTGCTTCCCGTCCTTCCAGGCGCTCGGCGGCCACCGCACCAGCCACAAGAAGCCGCGACTACCGCTCCCGCCCACCACCACCACGACCACGGCGACGTCGTCCGAGGAGAAGAAGCTGCCGCCGCAGGTCGCCGAGGAGAAGACGCCACCGCCGTCGCCGGCCACTGCCGTCGATCGCACGGTGCTGGCGATCCCGGTCCCGGCGACGCCGCCTAAGCAAGAAGGGACGACCGGCGGGTCGTCGAAGCAGCAGGGGCAGGGGCAGGGTCGGGTGCACGAGTGCTCCATCTGCGGCGCGGAGTTCGGGTCCGGGCAGGCGCTGGGCGGGCACATGCGGCGGCACCGGCCGCTCCTGCCGGCGTCGGCGTCCATGTCGTCGGCGGTGCTGGTGATCAGGAAGGAGAAGAGCCTCCTGGAGCTGGATCTCAACATGCCGGCGCCCTGCGACGACCCTTCCGGCGCCGGCGCCGAGGCGACGTCGCCGGGCGGCTCTTTCACGTTTGCCGCCAAGGAGCGGCCGTCGTCGGCGTCTCTGCTGCCGTTCCCGGCGACGGCGTCGGCCCTGGTGGACTGCCATTACTAGCCGTCGATGAAGCAAAGCACACACACAGACAGTAATTAGCTCCTCTGTTTCTTTCCCATTTCTTCCACAACTGCACACACTCACATACACATGCATAGTAGTACATGCCAATGCCAATGCCAATGCCATGCTGTGGTCTAAAACCATACATACATACATACATACATACATATTCTTTCTCCTTGTTCCTTTTTACCATTTGTTCTCTTCAAATTGATTGATTATTGATGATTGGAAACTGGTGGCCAGTGTAAAATTTGCCTGAAATTTAACATTGTTATGTGATTAAATTCATTCATTCACCGAGATTGGCTGATCAAGCAAGCAGTGTTCCCCTCTTCTTATGATACTACTCCCTCCCTACCTAAATACTTGTAGTTGGGTCCCCCAACTACAAGTATTTAGGTAGGGAGGGAGTAGTTAATTTGATTTGATTCCCCTTTGCAAGATTTGATTTTGAATTGCATTGTCTGTGAAAATGTGATGATTATGATGAGCTAGCTAGCAGTTCATGAGTGGCAGTTGAGCTGAGGCTGAGGGTGAGGGTGAGTGTGTAGTGCAATGCAAACGAGTGTAAATTGGCAAGCAAGCAAGCAAACAAACAGGGGATAGAGCTGGAAAAGGTGGGGGGGGGGGGGGGGGGGTAGCACTCCAGCTAGCAGACATTGTGCTCACGTAAAGGGAGCTCTCATCTTCTTCCTCTTCCTATTCTTATTCTTCTCTGTCTATGTCCCTTGTCTTTCTCTCTGCATCATCAGCATCGGCATCATCACCATGGAAGCAATCTAGCATCCATCTTTCTGCTGTGCAAGGCAAGAGAATATATTTGTGTGTACGTACGTGTGGTTAGCTTGGGTATTGGTGCTCTGGTGTGGCTGGCTGGCTGTTGCTCTACCACCAAGAAAGGAAGGACTCACTCCCCACACCATCCCCCCCTCCCCTGCTTCCTTTCTTCCACCCCAACCCCAAACCCACCTCACCTTCAATCAAATATGCTCCAAGATCTCATCGGAAACCATCTTCCGATTCCAAGGAGGAGGATTCAAATTCATCACAATCACATACCCAAAACCTAACACCATTTCGAATTTCGACGACGACGGGACCCCCTTGGTCACCTGCCTCTGCACCGATCGATGCACACACACGCACACATACGAGATCGATCGACGCGGGTTGATTGTCGCGGCTAATGCGAACTCTGCGGTGTGTTGCTGAATTTGGTGTGTGTTAGTAAGTGTGGAGTAGTGGTACTAGGAAGGAAGGAAGGAATGATGGATGTGTGCTGGTGAAGGAAGGAAGGAAGGAAGATTGTTGGTTGGACAGCTACCACTTAACAGTTTGATTAGAAGTAGTAGCAGCAGCTTAGAGAGTGTGCGTGCGGTGGGGCCACGGGCTAGTTTTTTTTTTTTCTGAGCAGGCAACATGTGAACTACCTGGCCGGCAGCCACCCTGGCTGACGCTGACAGGCCGGGCCCACACCCACAGCCAGCCCCCCTAACGAACTGCTCCACTCCACCCCTCTCCGCCTCCGCCGGGCTACCAACATTTTACATATAATCTCTCTGTTTGATTAGTACTCGCTCCGTTTTAAAATAAATGATTCATCTAATTTTAATAAATTTGTATAAAGTTAAGTCATTTTTAAGTCACTTATTTTGGGACGAAGGGAGTACTAGATGCTCCTTCCGTGTTAAAAAAAAGAACTTCTTACGTTATGAGACGAAAGGAGTGTTTAAAAATCTGTGTCAAATGTATGGCATTGTTCTTTTTTTATACTGGATTTTTGGAAAATGGGTACTCATGTACATATGTTTGTTGGACCTTTTTTTTAGGAAAGATTAAAGGCCATATGTTATGTTGCACAAACCCTTATACAAACATCTTTACCAAAAACAAAAAAATATATATCCAAATCCCTGGGGTGCGGAAGTCTTCTTGCTCTCGCATTCAACGTCCACGCGCCATATGAGCCTCGGTCTCAACCGAGCAAACTTTTTCAAACGCACGAGCTCACTGAAACACCAGAGCATGTATAAGAAGCGGCCAGGAAGAAGTCGATGTGGACTAGACGGACGCTAGCGGTTACGGTATCCGTAGCAAATCGCCACTCCGGGAATACAAATCTCTCACATTCCTGACGAGGCCAAGGTTGGCCAACCTTCGTCGGTCGAAACTGGATTCGGAGGACCAAGACGCACATCCGACAAGCCTATAGAATAAAACTAAACCCGAAGAATCAGATATGGCACAAGCGATTCCAAGGGCGGCGGCGAAGGCCAAGGTGGACTCCTGATAGCGTTTGCCGGTAGCATCGGCCAATGGCGATCACCGCTGAAGTGAGAAATTTGGGGGTGGTTGCATACGGGAGACGAGTCGAGTGAGTGAAGTGAAGTGTGAGTGGGAGGAAGAAAAGCAATGGGGCTCGCTGGTAGGACAATATGTTTCCCATGCGTGTCATGCGAGCGGGTGTCGTTCTGTCCCGAGGATGGCTGGGAGGCGGGGTGGTCGAAGGGGGGTGCTCGATGTGTTGGGTCTTTTTTTTCATATTCCACACGCCTCTCGATGATTCAAAGAAGCACTATCGAAAATAGAGCGAGAATGGGAGACCTTATTTCGTGCCGCCGTCGCCGCCATCATCAGAACCGCCGATTAGAGACAAATCCTAAATTTATTCGTAACCATACCACCACCGAACAGAAGCCCTGAGTCCCGATGTGCTTCCGAACTCAACTAATGCATGCCCAAGTTCTCAAATTTATGACTACATTTTATTTCTCGAATTTGTGACTACATTGTGGTCCTGACATATGAAATTTGGTATAATATCATTTGTGAACTATAGCGAGATTAGAAAATGATTTACCTTACAAAATGTCAAGGTACAAGTTAAAAAGCTCATTGTACAAAGATTCAATTTATGAGGTAAAAGATGGTTATATTTTTTTTAAAGAAGCTTGAAAGGCGAATCTTCTTATATCTTTAGAAAGTTAAGAATGTGATTTATGCTAAGTTTTGTAGAAGAGTAAATATCACGGGTAAGGTGGAAGATCTGGAATTACCCGGTTGATTGATTGGCAAATTAGCTTTGTAGTAGCACACTACTTCCGGGTATATAGCCCATAGCAAATAAACACCTAATAATAGTGCATGGGTTTGGTCAACATCACTTCACCTTCCCAACCACACCTCACCTTACCACACCGCACCGCTAAGTAGTCAGTAGCCTACATGCCATGCTACCACAGCTGCACTGAGAACTGATGAAACATGTGAGCACACATCACTTTGGTGTGTGCGAGTGAGATTCTGAGATTGGTTTCAAGTAGCCCTTCCTTTTCATAAACCAACTAGCTAGTGCTTTAATGCTAGCAACCAGGCACATTGTGAGGTCTTTAATCTAGCAACCCATCCATCATTATTCCTTCGCTGAGAAAACCCAAGAAAACATATCACTCAAGAGAAGGAAAAGTAATTTACAAACCAGAAAGTGCCATGGAAAAACCAAATTATAGCGCCTTCGCCCATGCACGTCCAGAGCATCCGCCCTGATCGTGTCGTGGGCGAACAAGTGCCTTTCCTTGGAGTGTTGGGGGCGGAGTGGATGGCCGGTTACCGCCAGTCCACGAAGTCCTCCTTGTTGACGGAGAGCTGGGATGTCGACCCGATCCACGAAAGCACCTCGTGCCACTGGATGCACGAGAAAGGGCCACAATTTATCCAACCTTGTTACAATCTTAAGTGAAACAAAATAAGAAGAACAGTAACATGAATAACTAAGCAAATTCAAAACTATAATTTGAATATTTGAAAACCGATGAGATTTTGTATCAAAGGCTAACTAGATAGTGCGCGTGACATGACCCTTTTTTAGACGGAGATGCCCATTGATTGGCACCCACTACTTTGAACAGGTGTGCACACTCCAATTATAGTTCACAGAGATGCATATGAAATTATAAATGACCCTTCAAGCTCACTAATCTAAGAACATAGCAGTGAAACCAATGTCCAAAATTAAACAGAAGAAGCGTCGAAGTGGGGGTGTTAAGTCAGACCTGAACATGCCTTAGTTAAGCCCCAAATTAAGTAAAGCCTTGGTTCATGTTCATCATCAATCAGTTAAGCGCATCTGTTGGGGATTAATTGTGAGGTGCTTGAGAGAGTGGCACATGGAGCTTGGGGCTTCTTAATTTCTTAATGCATATAAACTTTACCTACCCTACTGGCATCACACTCTCCAGCAGGAGGAGTTGAGCAACTATCATTACTCCATCACATCAGAGCTAGTGTTCAGTCCCCATCTTGCCAAGTTTCAACAAACAATGAACATTGGGTTTGTTTCTATTTGGTATACTCGTATCATGAAATAAGAAGATGCTTCTTGGCTGTTTTTAGTTATTTTTTTCCAGGTTTTGCGAACTTGGCTTGTTGTCAATATTATCCACAAGATATGCACTGACCTACCAATGACATTGTTTTTTGTTTTGAAAAGGAGGAACGAAGTACCCGGTCTCTGCATAGTCGCATATTCATATAACTCGACATAATTTCATTTAATTAATTGGTTTTTACAGGAGAGTTCCGATCTCACATTATGATTATGATTATGAATATGAACGACGATCTGTGACGGATGGGCCAAAAAAAGTGAGAGTTGTGGTGTCTGTCTGCTCAACCTCAAATTAAGTAGAGTCACCAACTAATCAAGAAAGGGAGGAGGAGCTGAGCCGATCTCCAGCCAGTGGCAAGAGTAGTGGTAGTGAAGTGGAGTGATGCACACTCTCAGCAAAGTGGACTTCACTTCCAGTGGCATTAAAGCAGCAGCCACACTCTCCCCTGTCTGTTAGAACCAACTGCCTTGTGGGCCCCACGACTAACTGCCCCCTCCATGACACACTATCTTACACCAGCACAGCAGCCCCCACAAGACCTGTTTTTTTTCTTTTTTATTAGGGGAAATATTTTGTGGATATATTTGGGAGATTCTAGCTAGCTAGTGTGGTACTGGGCCTATCGCATTATTATATAGCAATAGATAGATGCTTCTGTTGTACCAAAAGGTTAGTTTGGGGCTTAAGTTTGGTACTGTGAATGTCAACCTTGAGCACTAAATTAGAACTGTAGCTAGTAGGGTACAAACCATGTGTACCTCCCCTCATCTCCACTAATATACATCCTATGACATTTGGTGTACTATAAACTGAAGTGTCTGACGATATTGCAAATGGTTAATTAGAATGACAATAACACATCTCTCGAAAGAGCACCACCGAGGGGAAAAAAAGGTGTTTCTTCTGCTTAAAAACGGCAACTATTCTAATCATGAGATTCGTCATCGTCGAAGTAGCATAACAAGTACAGTACGTACATAGAAGAAGGAGGAGATATACATACGTATGCGCAACTAACACTACTAATCAACTACTACCCCGTTTTTAAATATAAGTCTTTTTAAAGATTTTACTAGAGGACGACGTACGGAACAAAATGAATGAATCTATATCCTTAAATATGTCTATATACATCGGTATGTATTTCTCCTAATAAAACTTCTTAAAAGACTTATATTTATAAATAAAGGAAGTAGTAGCTGCAATGATCGGCCATACCCTTTTTGTTTGTTCCTTTCTTTGGGTCCATTTGGTTGGATCCTTTTTTGTTGTTGATTGGATGGATGCTGATGTGGTTCGTTGGGCAGAAGAAGAAAATGCATTTCACATGCATGGTGCAAGCAATATGAACAAAAACGAGGTAATTAATAGGCTCTACGGTCCACAAAATTGGTTTGTAATGTAGATGCTCTAGAATAGATGTGTGCGAGTGAAGGAAGCTACTACTACTCCTACTTAACAAGGGTGATTAGTTTTTATTTTCATTTTGAGAGGACGGGGTGATTAGTTGGGAGATCAGGAGTGAGGTTAGGAGGGGAGTGTGGTGAGGTCGTGCGTGCGGCGGGGGCCATCCAAGGTGGTGGTCGGCCACGAACCGGCCGGTTAAGGAGTCAACATCGACCTGCCAGCCTGACCAATGCTGACAGCTCGGTCCCACAGCTGCAACCAGCACACACACACGCACACCTTTTAAGAACATCTCCAACCGCGCCCCAACAGACCCCTCGTGGCGTATTTTTTTTGTCGATGCCGAAAGATCGCATTAGTCGCGCTTCAGGATGTCGATATTCGTCGGTTGGGCCCATTTTTAGGCCTAGCGATTCCAGGCCGAACCCAACGCGCTGGGGGCGCTGGGGTTCCCGCGGAAGGGAAAACGGCGCATGGGCCGCCACTGTCACGCGAAAACGGTTTTCCACCTCCAGATCCGCACCTCTTGCGCGATACACCTTTCGCCACCGTGCCGATCCTGATGCCGCCCACCTACCTACCCCGCTACAAAGGCCATCTCCCCGGCGACAAAGGGGGGGGGGGGGGGGGGTTCGCCACGGCTTCGTCCCCTGCTTCTTGGCGAGTTTTTCCAGCACTCCGGCCACGCATGCGGCTGTGCGTCTTCCACACCTGCAAGGTGTTCGGCGATTTGCCTCGACGATGGACTCCGACCGACGAGGAGGCCTTCATGGTGCTACTGGAGGAGGAAGCCGATGCCGACGCCCAGGACAAAGAGCACCTCATGGTCCTCGCCACTCTGGACGGCCTGTTCGCGAGCAATGCAAAGTCGTGGCGAGGTGGCGCGGCGCCGAGCCGACCGAAGGCAAAGCAGATGCATCGACTGGAAGGCTATTGCTTGCTCTACACCGACTACTTCACCGACCCTCCTCTGCATGGCGACAAAGTATTTCGGTGCCATTATCAAATGAGCCGGAAGATCTTCCTCAGGATTGTGAATTCCATCAAAGAGTTCGACAGCTACTTCAAGTGCAAAAAGGATTGCACCGGCACACTTGGATTCACCTCACTCCAAAAGTGCACGACAGCTATGAGGATGCTTGCATACGGAGCTCCCGGTGATATTCTGGAAGACTATCGACGCATGGCCAAGTCCACCACCATTGAGTGTTTGTACAAGTTCTGCATGGCAGTGGTGGCAGTGTTGAAGGTCATGCTCCTCCGGTTAACTAGGAGGTCAATGGACACCACTACAACAAAGGATACTACCTAGCATATGTCACCTATCCAAGATGGTCCACATTTGTGAAGACTATCTCAAACCCTGCGTCAGGCGGCAAGAACCCCTACTTTGCCAAGCGTCAAGAAGCTTGCAGGAAGGATGTCGAGTGGACATTTGGTGTGGTCCAATCTCAAATTGCCATTGTCCGGTACCCCGCTCAGACGTCGTCAAAAGATCAAATGTGGGAAGTCATGACTTGGTGTGTCATCTTGCACAACCCGGTCATTGAGAGCGAGCAGGAAGAGCAAGTGTTTCACACTGAACCATATAACATGCGATCACCAGCTACCGACAACATGGACTGTCTTGAACAGCTACAGGACAACAACTTCTGGACGATCCGGTGGAGCACCTATGGAGGCTCAAGGGCAACGCCTAGCTCGATGTGTGATGAATTATGAGTTTTTATTTATTGAACTTTTTTGATATGTATTGATTTGTTAAACTATTTTTGATTTGTATTGATTTGGTGAACTATTTTTGATTTCTATTGATTTTTGTGATGAACAATGTGATAAAAATAAAGGGTCTATTCAATTTGTGCCGAAGCACGCCGAATGTGGGCCAAAATTGATCTCATATTGTGCCGAAAGTGGGCCAATTTTCACTAAAAATGGGCCGAAGTTGGCGGCTAAGGGGCGACCTTGGGAGGGGGGGGGGGTTGGGAACCCGAGCCCCTCATGTTGATTTTTTTGCCGACGCGTCCGCAGGCGGCGCTATTTCACGCCCCTGGGGGGCGAACGACTAGAGATGCTCTAACCTACTGGTCCTCCACTCCACTCCACTCCCTCTCCCTCTCCGCCAACTAGCCTGCCCGCCTACTAATATTGACCCGTAAAACGAATACCTTATTCGTTTGCGGACCGGAGGCCCAGTCCGTGAATACGGATATAGGAGCTAGCCATTCAACTGTGTCGTACGTATTTTAAACAATCGTCAAATTAGCCGGACAAATGGCATGCAAATCGGATGTTTTTAATACAAATCGGACAAAAAATATTTTAACTAAACTATACCGGGCTGCGGTAAAACTAGTGTACAACTGGCCGCGACGGATCACCACTCCCACGACACGCACGGACCCCCCCACCCCCTCCCAAACTTTGTCTGCGTTTACAGAAAATATAGCGTTTGGGCCGCCAAACGAACCAATGCAGGACCCTGTTGGATGACAAAACACATCCGGACCGCACGGTCCAAACGGTTGCCGACAGTTTGAGGATCGACATTGGATGGTATTATTCCTTTTTCTCTAGCGGATTTTGTGAAAATGTATCCTCATGTAGCCTTGGCTCAGTGGTTGGACATGCGGTTGTGCAGCCCAACGACCTGAGTTCAATTCCTAGAATTGACCTGTGATGCACAGGGAGTTTTCTCCCATTTATTGAGGATCAAGTTTGGCGTGTGGTAAACCATTCATCAAAAAAATCTTGATACTCATTTAAAAAATTATGAGGACCATGTTTATCTTGGTACTCATACTAAAATGGCCGTATGCATCCCTTGTTGGTGCAGAGGCCGGGAAGTGAAAATCTCTCCCATTTTTAAATGACAATGTCTTCAAAGTGGTGTTTCCTACCAAAGAGGATCTTTCTCGCTTGCTTAAGTTTGGCATGTGTAGAGTTCCTAGCACATCCTGCGTGTTGGAGTTTGATGCTTGGAAAAAAGAGGAACCGGTAGGGATTCCTTTGCCTCAGATTTGGGTTCAGATTTCTGGAATACCGTCAAAGGCGCTTAATGATTTTCTGATCACTTGGAGCTTGGGTTCTCTCATTGGCAAGACTGAGAAGGTGGATATGAGGTTCACGCGTGCCAAAGGAGTAGCAAGGATCCTAGTCAGTGTGTTGAGTATCGATCTAGTGCCGGATGAGGTTACATGGACTTACGCCGGTATGAAATACACACTTCAACTTGAGATCGAAAGTCCACCTTTTTTCGAGAACGCGCCCACGGATGAAGATGTTACTATGCATGATGGTGACGACGCGGATGGTTCTAAGGAAGCTGATAGGAAGGATGATCCCTCCAACTTCTTAAATAGGACGAATACTCAATCTAATAAAGAAGGTGGAGGGAATGTGAATTCTACTATGCCGCCAATGTCTCAACTCAAATTCGGTTCTTTCGAACGCCTTTAGCCATTCAATATCCACAGTTGTATCATATTGCGCAATGTCGACAAGCGTCCGTTGCTTCAATATTGCGCGAGACACCTCTAAATATTCATTTTCGTAGGTCTCTACTTGCTGACAGATGGATTAGTTGGCTGCATCTTGTCAGAAGGTTGATGGACATCAACCTTTCTCACAGACCCGATCGTATTCAGTGGAAGCTGACTACAATGGAGTTTTCTCGGTTAAATCTATGTATTTGCATCTCATATATTCTACGCCTATTCCAAAATCCGCACATATTTGGAAGATCAAAGTGCCTCTTAGAATTAAGATTTTCATGTGCTTCGTCCACAAATGAGTTATCTTAACAAAGGACAATCTTGCCAAGAGGAATTGGAATGGGCATCCTCGATGCAGTTTCTGTCCTAATAATGAAAGTGTTCAGCACCTCTTTCTTGATTGTCCTATGGCAAAGTTGGTTTGGCGCTCGTTGCACATTGCTTTCAATATCACTCCTTCTAATAGCATAAACACTTGTTTGGGATGTGGCTACAGGGGGTTGATACTTTAACTACTAAATGTATTCGCGTGGGAGTGTGTGCATTATTGTGGGCCGTTTGGAACCGCAGGAATGACATAGTTTTTAACCGCCGACGTGATTTTAACTTCTTGCAGGTCATCTTCAGGGTTACCGCACTGATCCGTACGTGGTCATTACTCACCCATGTGGGCGCCAGGGAGCCTATGGTTACTGGGTGTGTCCGTTGGGAGATGGTAGCTCAGGGTATCTTCAACCGGTTTGGATGGCGTCATATTAATCGTATAGGTGTTTAGGCATCTAGATATATTGTCATCGCCGGTTTTGGACGCATTTGGCGTCTTGTATCTCTTTTTATTCCTTTTTCCAGTTTTCTTAAACCAGATGTGCTCGGTTAAGACTTGAGCTTGTTTTAATATATGGCCGTATGCATCTTTCGATGTAGAGGCCGGGGCTAAGCCTCATTTTCTAAAAAAAAAAAAAAATACTGTCTTTTCAAACTTTTCCCCAAAAGGCTGCAGGAGGCCGTATGTTAAGTCGTACAAATCCTTACAAAAACACTCTTAGAAAATAGTAATTCTTTTACATCCTTGGTGTAATCTTTCTTCTTGTGCGTCTATCGACGGTGCCGCCTTGAGCAACAAAAACTTATAAGAAGCGGTCCGTAAGTCGTTGCCTGCTACATTTTTTTTAGCAAATCACCATCCTGAAAAAAACAAAAATAGTTGCACGGGAACACCACATGTCTGGCCAGAGGGAGTCAAGGAAACCGCCGTCTCGGGTAAAAAATATTATTGCTATTTTCGAAACCCTTGCTTACATTTCGGCGTGAACACCAATGATCTCAAATTCACATTTTTTCCCCCTCATGTCTGACAGTGTTCCTGCAACTTCTGAAGGTGCAAGCTTCATGGTTCCACGAGCATCCATGTGAATAGTACTTCCTCTGTAAAGAAATATAAGAGCGTTTAGATAACTAAAGTAATGATCTAAACACTCTTATATTTATTTACGGAGGGAGTAAATTTGAAGAAAAATAACTAGGAAAATCAGAAAATACTGAAATTTTGGGGTACTATCAAACTTGGTTGAGCATTATATTCATGTGTGAAGTTTTGAGAAGGAATTAATGACATCCGGGTCATTTCTTAGTGAAGAAAATACAATCTAACCTTGCTATTCATTCAAATAGTGTTTCTGCGTAGAGCTCCGATTTTGTTAGTTTTGCCAAAACACCACGGATGTCATTTCTTCGTGAAATTTCATACACGAGTGTAGTAGTCGACCATGTATGTCACATAAAAAATAAATCTTTTTATAGTATTTATTTCTATGACTTTAGTGTCCATAAGGGCTGAGTGTGGAATCATGTTTCACAAATCCGCACCCCCTTTTCTTTTTACTGTAGGATTAACTAGAATTGTCCAGTTGATTGATTGACAAATTAAACCATAGAAAAGAACCCCCTAATAATAGTGCATGGGTTTGGTCAACATCACTTCACCTTCCCAACAACACCTCACCACACCACACCGCACCGCTTAGTAGTCGGTAGCCTACATGCCATTGCTACAACAGCTGCACTGAGAGCTGATGAAACATGTGAGCACACATCACTTTAGTGTGTGAGTGAGATTCTGAGATTTCAAGTAGCCCTTCCTTTTCATAAACCAACTAGCTAGTGCTTTAATGCCAGCAGCTAGCCACATCGTGAGGTTAATCTAGCAAGCCACCCATTATTATTCCTTTGCTGAGATTTCTGCTAAAATCTCTCTCAAAGCTAGCTATCAAAGGGATCTGGAGACGAAACAACCCCGTGTCGCCCCCACTCGGACGACACGGGAGGTCCTCCCGATCTAGCCGCCGGAGCCCTTCTCTCCTCCCTTCCTTCCCTCTGTCGTCGTCGAAGGATGCCGTCGGGCAAACGGCGGTGGTGGAGGTCCTCCTCCCCTGCTCGCATGTGGGGTGGTGCGAGATCTCAATGCGAGTGGTGGCGCAGTCGAGATCGGATCGCTGCGCGACGCGGTGGCTGACAGGGATCGGATCTAGGCCGACGGCGGCGGGCTCTGGGCACGGCCTTGGCAGGCGACTGGATTTTTTCAGTCCAGCTTGGTAGCGACGACGTGGAGGGGCGTCGTGGAGGATCTGGTGGAGGCGATTGCATGCGGGTGTGGCCTTCGGTCAGTGGTTGGCCGGTGTGCCCTGCTCCATGCGGCGGTGGATCTGGTGGGCATCTCCTCCATTGAGGTGGCCGGCCTGACGCTAGGTGGTCGGATCCCGAGATCTGTCATCTAGTCCCGGCTACGAGTCGGGAAGACATAGTTGCCGGTGAAAACTGAGTCGATGACAGCGTTCTGCGTCATTATCTTGATGAAGGCATCGTCGTGTAACTATTGTCGACCCACTCGTACTGCTTCGGGGGAAACCCTAGGATCTGGTCTTTCAGATGGGACGATGTCTATACTATGGTGTCGTTTCTCTTTGGGGAGCATCGTTTGTGGAGCAGCGCTGGAAAATAGAGGCAGGATGTTAAGCGGCTTCATCTTGCACGAAGCTTCGGTGGTGATGTCAAGTCATGCCTGATCAATAGGTGCTATGCTGTGCCAAGCATGTTCGGCAAGTGCTACGCATAACTGATCTTTCAAAGACTTCAAGTTGTGTCGGCGGGTGGCACTTCGCGGCATGGTGCTACAGTGCGTGTTCAACAGTTTGCGGATGTAGATGCTTTAAGGTCGGGAAATACTATCGGCAGTGCAGATGATGTTTGAACGTTGTACCGCACACCGATTGGAAACTGGTGAGAACATGTAACAAAAGGCTTACTAGCTAGTGCGTGACATGACCCTTTTTTAAGACGGAGATGCCCATTGATTGGCACCAACTACTTCGGCAGTTGTGCTCACCCTCACAGAGATGCATATATATGACGCTTCAAGCAAGCTAGTCTATAAAAAATGTCAATGAAACTAATCTCCAAAATTAAACAGAAGACACAACATCTAAGTGGGGGTATCAAGTCTGACCTGAACATGCCAAGTTAAGCCCCAAATTAAGTAAAGCCTGGTCCATGTTCACCATCAATCAGTTAAGCGCGTCTCTTTGAGGATTAAATGTCAGGTGATCAATTTAACTGGCACATGGAGGTTGGAGGTGATCAATTTGTTAATGCACATACATCTTAACTACCCTAAACTGGCATTACATTCCTTCATTACATTAGGACTAGTCTTCAGTCCAGTGTCAAGAAATATGAAAATTTGGTTTGTTTCTATTTGGTAGTATTCATATTACAAAATAAGAGGATGCTTCTTAGCTGTTCTACTGTTTTTTTTGTCAGGTTTTGCAAACTTGGCTCATTCTTGATATTATTCACAAGATATGTCATAGACACACATTTACAGAGAACTTGACATAATTTTATTTAATCAATTACTCCCTCCGTTTTTAAATATAAGTCTTATAAGAGATTTCACTAGAAATCTACATACGGAGCAAAATGAATGAATCTATCCTCTAAAATACGTCTACATACATTCGTATGTAGTCTAGTAGTAGAATCTTTACAAAGACTTATATTTAGGAACGGAGGGAGTAGTTTTTACGAGAGAATTCTTATCTCCACAATCTTTTTTTTTAGAAAAGGAGGATGACCCCCGGCGTCTGCATCTGGGAGATGCATGCGGCTATTTTATTGATTATTTTCGAGGACCTTACAAAGCAGTACAACAATGTGCTTGAATCCACCATCTTGGCAACATCTGCCGCTACTCCTATCCATATGATGAAGGGGTGCCACTACTCCCGCACGGCTGCTAGCCTGCCGTGCCTCGACAATGAAGCCGCCGCTCCAGATCCGGGACTCCGCATGCAGAGGCAGGGCAGCCTAGGCCCCGCCGCCACCATCCTTGGCGCCCCGGGCTTGCCCGGCGGCTGCCTCAGGCGGCGGCGAGGAAGGGAGGGGGAGGGGAGGGGGAGGCGGCTAGGGTTGGGAGGGAGGGAGGGAGGGCAACAGAACATGTGTGTATACGAGCCACAATCTGTGATGGGATTGCCAAAAAAAGGTGAGTGTGGTGTGGTGTGTGTTGTACTTAGAATCAGGTGTGTGTCTGCTCAAGTTAAGTAGAGTCACCAACTAATCAAGAAAGGGAGGAGGAGCTGAACTGATCTGCAGTCAGTAGCAAGCAGTAGTGGGAGTGGAGTGGAGTGCTTCACACTCTCAGCAAAGTGAACTTCACTTCCAGTGGTATTAAAGCAGCAGCCACACTCTCCCCTGTCTGTTAGAGGTCGTTGGAACCTACTGCCCAGTGGGCCCCACAGCTAACTGCCCCATCCAAGCATCCATGGCCATGACACGCTCGAAATTGCACTAGCACTATCTTATACTAGCACTGCAGGCCCCCACAAGAGTTTGTGAGATGAAATATTTTGTTGTTTGCATATTAGGGGAAATGTTTTGCGAATATTTTGAGAGATTCTAGTGTGGTACTTAGGTTATGACATTAAATATCATAGATGTGTCTGTTGTACCAAAAGGTTAGTTTGGTTGGACTTGAGCTTAAGTTTGTGCTGTGAATGTCAACCTTGAGCACTAAATTGGTACTCCCTCCGTTCCTAAATATAAGTCTTTCTAGAGGTTTCATTAATGGACTACATATGGATGTATATAGACATACTTTAGAGTGTTGATTCACTCATTTTGCTCCGTATGTAGACCCTTGGTAAAATCTCTTAAAAAACTTATATTTAGAAACGGAGGGAGTAGTATAGTACAAACCATGTGCACCATCCTCTTCTCTACTAATATCATATGATATTGGAGTGTACTATTTCTTTCTTCTTCTTTTTGGATCACATGAGATTCTAAGATTATCTCATTTGAATAAAGGATATTTTTTAATGTATTTTGTGGTGTATCTTTATGGCTCCAAATAAATGCCTGTGAAGGCTATTCCAATTCACAGAGGACACGTGTCCGTTAAAAACAATAAACTCAAGTCTCCCAAGATATTGCTAATGGTTAATTAGGATGACAATAACACATCTCTCGGCAATAGTGAGCACACCTTCCAAGAAGGAAGGTAAATAGTTTGTGATTTTTTTATTGGAAAGAATCTCCCCTCCTGGGTCGCCGCCATGGGTGACAAGGGGCAAACCCTAGCACATCGCCGTCTCCTCCTCGCCCTGCTGCAGCTGTGAGGCTCCATCGGGCACATCGTAGGTGGCGACGGGGCTCTGCTTCCTCTTTGCTCAGGTCTTGGGCTGGTGCGAGACGACTACTCGGGCAGATGTGTTGGGCTGTTCATGAGGCTCTTCGGTGCGGTGGCGGCTAGCATGAGGCGACGGCATGGTGGAGTGTTGTTGCCTATCCTGGCAGCTGCGAGATATTCCTGCTCGAGCAGATGCTTGCGGTCAGGTACGATTGGATAGTGGAGCTAGTGACAATGTGTGGTGTTGTCGTCTGATGTAGATCAGTTACCAACTGTCACTTGTGAGGATGGTGAAGACCTCCGGAGTGTCCAAAACTCGAGATTTTTCGCAGTGCCACTGTTCTTTCTCCCCATCAAAGACTTCGTCGGGTGATCGCGAGAGCTCTTTCCATGTCCCGTGAGCCTGCTCGAGAGGGCATGGTCATCACACGCCATCAGGACTGAGCGCATATGCAGCTATCGGGATCGAGGCAAGTGGAGGAGATAATTAACATATATAGGGTGACTTTGATTGGGTGGTAATTCTCAAGTGCCCAGTCTCAAGTTCAGGGTGAAAACATTAGGTCCAACCCTCATTGCATTGGTTATACCTCACAGTGACGGCATTCTTTGTGTCGTTACCTTGATGAAGGTATTGCTTGAAGTTAGCTCGGATTTGATCTTTGAGGTGAAAAACCATGTTCTAACCTTCGACGATTGGATCTGACGATGACGGCGCTTGCTTGTCGTTTCCTTTTTGGAGGCGTTGTTTCTCGTAGACCTTATGTTATGAAAAGATGGTTGGCACTGATGGTCACTGCTATATTTCATCAATCGCCCTTGCTTCGGGTATTTGTTTTCTCCGTCTAGACATAGCTTTGGTCTTGTATGACTTTGCTCTTTGTTGATGTGATCGTGTGCGTGCGTGTGTGTTGTTTTAGTTGTGTCGGTCCTAATTATACGGGGGCTGAGTATGTACTCATCATGATTGTATCGCTTGATTCTACACTGGGAATCAATAAAATATCCTTTATAAAAAAATGTGTGGGTACTACTAGCTAGTACTCCAGCAGGTATTGTAAGGCATTGTGCTCACGTAAAGGGAGATACGATCTTCTTCTTTTTCTTTTTCTTCTTCTTCTTACCTGTCTCTTGCTACATCATGGAAATAATCTGTCTGTCTTTGTTGCAAGGGAGAAGTATATTTGTGTGTATGCGTGGTTAGCTAGCTTGGGGATTGGTGGTCTGGCTGGCTGTTGCTCTACCGCCAAGAAAGGAAGGACTCACTCCACGCACAATCCACCAGCTCATCGATCCACATTACCATACCTCAAAGGCAAGAGATTTCCATTTGATTTTCGACAGTGCCTGATCTGCTTGCCTCTGCATCGATCCAGATTGCCGATTATCACGGCGGCTAACACGTCTTAATTAATGTCAGGCAAAGAATGGATGCGTGCGAGCAAAGAATGGATGCGTACTTAACATGGTGATTAGTTGGGAGATTAGGAGTGTGTGCGGTGGGGTGACGAACCGGTTGAGGAGGTAACATGGTAACTACAGTACCTGGCAGCCTGGCTGACTCCACACCCACAGCCAACACACACCTGTTGTAATGTACTGGCCCTC
The DNA here is from genome assembly GCF_904849725.1 of Hordeum vulgare subsp. vulgare. Classification (NCBI taxonomy): domain Eukaryota; kingdom Viridiplantae; phylum Streptophyta; class Magnoliopsida; order Poales; family Poaceae; genus Hordeum; species Hordeum vulgare. The sequence continues at coordinate 763,724 of NC_058519.1, read as the reverse complement.
CACTCCACTCCACTCCGCCGGTCCACCCGCCGACCTACCAACATACTAATATAAACTTTCCTTGTTTTTATTTACTTCGCATATTATGTTGTATAAAGTTTAAATACTTTCAGCAAGATTGTAAACATATACACCATCAAATTAATACCATTGATTCATCATTCCATATATTATCACATCATATAAACTTGTTACTCTTAATGTTTATATATTTTTTTTATAAATTTGATCAAACTTTATAAAATTTGACTTCAAACAAAGCTAATATATACTGAGTAAATAAAAACAAAGGGAGTAATAACTTATGAACTCAACTAATGCATCGTAAGAGCATTTACAGCTGGACCTTACAAATCCGACCCCTCAAACGCCCGTGGACGCTTCCGGACGTGTCCGTAGACACTGACCGTTCACGCCTCAAATAATGCATTCTACATCCGGATACTTTAAATTAGAAACCTCAACGTGTGTGGACGCGTCCGCAGAAACTAATGCATCGTAAGAGCATCTGTAGTCGGACATTGCAAATATGACCCCTTAAACGCCCGCGGACACGCCCGGTCAGGGCGTCTCCCCTATTTGTCCATTCGCGCAGCCACCCTCCTCATTTTTTCTCATATGTACGGTCACTTGCACGTGATTGGTGGAGAGGAAGAGAGAGGAAGAAAAGAATGAATAAAGAAAATAAAAAGGTGGTTCGGGGTGGGATTGCGTCCTATGTGGCGCACTGGCCGGGCGTGCCGGGACGCGTCTGCGAGCCCTCATACCCTCCCCATATTTGAGATGGATATGAGGGTTCGCGGACATCCCAGACGTATAGGGATGATATGAGGGGTCCGATTGAGTCATTTTTCCTTCTCTCTCCTATCCGGTCACTGACCGGGCGCTTTCGCGGACGTATGACGGGTCATTTAAGGCGTCCGGCTGTAGATGCTCTAAGTTCTCAAAAGTTGTGACTGTATTGTGGTCTGCCAAATAAAATTTGGCCGAGAAAAGATCTTTTGCAAACTATAGGGAGATCAGAAAACGATATACCGGCCAAAATTTCAAGGCACAAGTTCTCAAAACAGGTTTTCGTCCCATTTTCACAACCAAATTCCGAGTGTCATAGAAGAATAAGTGGGTCAGGGCAACATCACAATCACTCCCAAAGAAATCATAAAATAAATATGAGAAAAAACCATGGTAACATGACTACAAATATTCAAGAATTTAAAAGTGATTGCTGCTAATGCGCGACATGACCGTTTTGTTATAGAGAGAGAGAGAGAGAGATGACCTGTTGATTGGCTCCCACTACTTCGGACAGTTGTGCACACCCCGATTATAGCCCACGTCCTTGAAGCTCACCAATCTGAGAAAATAGCAATGAAATTGGTCTCCAAAATTAAACAGAAGATGCATTTGCATCAAAATTGCGGTGCTAATTAAGTCAGACCCCAACATGCCTAGTTAAGCCCTGGATTAAGTACATGTTGGTTCATGTTCATCATCAATTAATTAAGCGCATCTATTGGGATTAAATGTCATGTGCTTGAGAGAATGGCACATGTATAGCTTGGGAGTGATCGTAATTTACTAATGCACATACACTGGCATTAGTCTCTGTAGGAGGAGTTGATCATTACCACACCTTCATTAATCTCTAGCTAGACTATCAACAACCGTGAACATTGAGTTGTCTTTATTTGGTATTTTCATATATACAAACTAAGAAGATGCTTATTAGCTATTTTGATTTTTTTGCCTCGGGTTTAAGAACTTGGCGATAACAATCATATCTTGTAACTCAATCTCTTATTTTTTTTGCTTCCATTTTGCTATGTACAAAAGCAACTCATTGCTCCCTCGCAAAACCCTGGCCAAATTGTCCCACACGCAACTTTTAGTAAGACATGCACAATAATATCCCCAATTTCATTTACTTGGTTAATTTTTTGTTGTTGTTGCCAGAGAAGTATTTCCTAAAGGTTAACACTTACTTAGAATCAGGTGTGGGTCTGTTCAAGTTAAATAGAGCTGATGAGTAGCAAGTAGTAGGAGAGGAGTGCAAAGTAGGCATCGCTTCCACCTACTACCCCGTCCAATGGTGCACCAGAAGTTGATATGTGGACACACTATCTATCACCAGAAGCCCCTACAAGAGCCATGCAAAAGAAGAAGAAGAAAAAATGCAGATTCCTGGACAAGTTTTTTAGTCAAGGGAAATCTTTTGTGGATATATTTGAGAGATTCTAGTGTGTGGTACTTGGGCTATCGCACTAAATAGAATAAGATGCTTCTGTTGTACCAAAAGGTTAACTAGTGTAGATACTGTGAATGTCAACCTTGAGCACTAAATTAGCAGTAGGGTACAGGCCATGTGCACCACACTCATCTCTACTAATATCCTATGACATTTCATGGAGTATTTCTTTTTTGGATCACATGAGATTCTAGGATTATAGTATGTAATGCAAGGATTTATTGTTTATTATGCATTCCGTGGTGCATCTTTACACTCCAAATAAAAGTCCACAAAGGCCACTCCAAATAAGAGAGGACACTTGTCCGTTCAAGAACAATAAACTCAAGTGTCCGGGGATATCATAAATGGTTAACTAGTATGAATATGATGCATCTCTCGAAAAAGAGCGTGCAACACAGAGGAAAAATGTTTCTTTTACTCACTACATCCCCGACAAAAAAGTTGGCCGGGAATACAAGTTTCGCAAACAGACAGTCGGACGGTAAAGACTATTCTCGACCGACAATGTCTGCTGGAAAAGTCTAGACTGAAAATTCCTTTCTCGTCCGACATAGCATTCCCGTCTGACTGCTTGACGGCTATGGAGTATCTTTCTCAGCATGACGCAGACCGTCCACACATCATGTGTGGCGCGACATCAGGGCCGGCGGACAGATGCAACCGAACGGGGTGAAGGTGAGGTGATGCAGGATCCTGATCAGATGAGGGTGACAAAGGGCGGGCAGACGCGCGAACGACGGCTGGGATGGGCGTTACGTCGCGTGAGGCCGTCGGGTCGAAGAAGAGGTCGGGTGGTCGCGCAGTTAGCGGTGATGGTCGATGGAGAGCGACGGGCGAGCAAACACGTGGGTGACGACCGTGACGAGATGACACGATGTGCAAGGCCGCCTTGTCGAACAAGAGGCCGGTGTCGCGTCTCCGGAGTAGAGGCACGCGGGTGTCGACGACGAAGGCGTACGGCGCAAACAGATCTTAAATTGGAAAAAACCAAAAAGAAAACACCGATCAAAACGACCGACGGAAAAAGAATAATCCTTATCAAAGGATCAGGAAAAAGACCCTCTAGGGCAGCCGGTGAACACGACCGGCGAACAAAACCTAGGTACGGGCAGGGCGGCCCCTGGTGGCGTTCATGGAGGCCGATTGCCCTGGGCGCGACGCAGAGCGGAAGCGACGGCAGCGGCTAGAGTTGGATCGATTAAGGCTGATACCATGTTAGAAGGGATAGAGAGGAATTGATGGAATTGTTGTTGTATTGCTTGAGCCTCGTGAGTATATATATATATATATATATATAAGTACATGATCAACTTAGAGTACAAGAGAAGGTAGAGCAAATCCTAATTTATCTCATATTTCCTAACTAATCACGATACTCGACACTTACTAGGATCAACTGCAATTACCCGGCTGATTGATTGGTTGATTGAAAAAAATAATTAGCTTAATTAGTGGCACAACGGGCATACCACATAGGAAAACTCTAATAATAATGCATGTGTTTGGTCAACATCTCTTCAGCTTCCCAACCCCACCACACCGCACCATTAAGTAGTCGGTAGCCTACATGCCATGCTACCACAGCTGCACTGAGAAACGATGAAACATATGAACACACATCACTTTGGTGTGTGAGTGAGATTCTAAGATTTCAAGTAGCCCTTCATTTTCATAAACCAACTTGCTAGTCCCTATGACATACTTTAATGCCAGCAACCCGTCCATCACCATTACTTTACTGGGAAAACGCAAAAAAAACAACTCTTGATGCTAAGGACACAGTCACACATTTGTAGAACATGACATAACTTAATTTAATTTAATTAGTTACTAGTATTTACAGGACAATTCTGATTCATATTATGAGTATGAACGAACGACGATCTGCAGATTGGACTGCAAAAAAAAAAAGGGAGTGCGGTGATGGTGTGTATTGTACTTAGAATCAGGTGTGTGTCTTGCTCAAGTTAAGTAAGGGCAGATGAGTCATCAACTAATCAAGAAGGACATATTTATGGAAATGTGTACACGATTGAAGTCTATGATGAAAATACTTTTATTCAACATGAATGTCGCATGATCTTAGGATTGATCCCACTCTAGTTTTGGTGTTATACTGTTTATGTTTTTTTTTTGCTTTTTTTTATTTGCTTGAAAACATTGTTTAGTTGTGTACATCTTAGTTATGTAGAGGAGGATGTAATACTTAAATGTAATAGAGCGCCTTTTTTAAAAGGAAAAATCTAATCAAGAAGAGGAAGGAGCTCAGTTGATTAGTAGCAAGTGGCATTAAAGCAGCAGCCACACTCTTCCTAGTTGTTTGTTAGTAGTCGTTGGAACCTACAGTCCAGTGGGCCCTACGACTAACTGCTCCCTTCAAGCAACATGACCATGACAAGCTGGAAATTGCTATGTGGACATGCTATCTTTTTTCTAAAAAAAGTCTATTTTAAACCATGAATTCGTAAAGGTCGGACGGAATGAATCCCAAGTCAAAATTCCGGTCGATTGCACCCTGAACTATGCAATCCCGGTCTAAATCAAACCTTCAAATCATTTTTCAAATAGGGATTGTCGACGTGGCAAAGGATGACCGGGATTGAGCCGGCCTAGTTCACAGGAACGCGTGTTGAGTGTTGTTGATTCAGTTTTTTTGGTTCCTTATTTGTTTTTTGTTCTTTTTTCGCTTCGTTTTATTTATTTATTTTGTTTTTCTTTTTATTTTCTATTTATATTATTTTCTTTTTATGATTTCTTTTTACTGTTCTTTTTCCTATATTATACAAAAATTCATTGTGTGTTATCCAAATGTTTATTTTATATTTAGAAAATGTTCACAGTGTATTACAAAAAAGTTTATCATGCATTATAAAATGTTAATGGTATAATAGAAATTGTTCAATGAATATAAAGTGTTTTCTATGTTTTTGAAAATTGTTCAATGTATATTAAAAATGTTCAATACATATTCAAAATTGTCCAACACACATATTTATAGAGTTTTTTTTTTCCAAAATGTCCGCTATATATTTAAAAATGTTCATTGTTTATATTCTAAAATGTCCGTCGTATGCTTAAAAATTATTCCACGGACACCACCAATGTGTTCCCGGCGGCGTGGGCAAGAAACAGATGCATGCAGCTCCTGCCCTCCGTGTCTGCATGCACCATTTTTGAACGAAAAAAATTCAATGCTTCTGTTGAAACCATGCTTATTTACGGATGTATGGACGGGAGTGACATTAACTTTTGGTGTTCTTTTTTTTTTTTTGCACAAGCCAAAATGTTTAACCTTTTTGTCTCAAAACTTGCAGGTAGCATTTGGATGTGACTAAATACATAAATAAATTTTGTCTTGATTTTTTTTTCATTTCAAACTCTTTTTTTTGCCCCGAGAGCCGAAATGCATTTCCGATGTATGGACACACTACTCCTGTTGTTTCGTTTATAAGAGGAATTATTCTATGTGGAAATTCAAGAGATTCTGGTATGGTACTTGCGCATTGAATAGCATAGATGCTCCTATTATACCAAAAGGTTAGTGTGGTTGGACTTGGGCTTAAGTTGGTACTGTGAATGTCAACATGGAGCACTAAATTAGTACTCCCTCCGCTCCTAAATATAAGTCTTTTAAGAGATTTCACTAGGAGCAAAATGAATGAATTTACATGCTAAAATATGTTTATATGCATCCGTATGTAGTCTACTAGTGAAATCTTTAGAAGGACTTATATTTAGGAATGGAGGGAGTAGTAGAGTACAAACCATGTGCACCACCATGTACTATATGCTACTTGCTCCGTTCCTAAATATAAGTTTTTTAAAGATTTCAATAGGGGACAACATACAGATGTATATAGACACCTTTTAGAGTGTATGTTAACTCATTTTGCTCCGTATGTAATTTTTTAATGGAATCTCTAAAAGGACTTATATTTAAAACGAAGGGAGTAGTAGAGTACAAACCATGTGCACCACCATGTACTATATGCTACTTGCTCCGTTCCTAAATATAAGTTTTTTAAAGATTTCAATAGGGGACAACATACAGATGTATATAGACACCTTTTAGAGTGTATGTTAACTCATTTTGCTCCGTATGTAATTTTTTAATGGAATCTCTAAAAGGACTTATATTTAAAAACGAAGGGAGTAGTAGAGTACAAACCATGTGCACCACCATGTACTATATGCTACTTGCTCCGTTCCTAAATATAAGTTTTTTAAAGATTTCAATAGGGGACAACATACAGATGTATATAGACACCTTTTAGAGTGTATGTTAACTCATTTTGCTCCGTATGTAATTTTTTAATGGAATCTCTAAAAGGACTTATATTTAAAAACGAAGGGAGTAGTAGAGTACAAACCATGTGCACCACCATGTACTATATGCTACTTGCTCCGTTCCTAAATATAAGTTTTTTAAAGATTTCAATAGGGGACAACATACAGATGTATATAGACACCTTTTAGAGTGTATGTTAACTCATTTTGCTCCGTATGTAATTTTTTAATGGAATCTCTAAAAGGACTTATATTTAAAAACGAAGGGAGTAGTAGAGTACAAACCATGTGCACCACCATGTACTATATGCTACTTGCTCCGTTCCTAAATATAAGTTTTTTAAAGATTTCAATAGGGGACAACATACAGATGTATATAGACACCTTTTAGAGTGTATGTTAACTCATTTTGCTCCGTATGTAATTTTTTAATGGAATCTCTAAAAGGACTTATATTTAAAAACGAAGGGAGTAGTAGAGTACAAACCATGTGCACCACCATGTACTATATGCTACTTGCTCCGTTCCTAAATATAAGTTTTTTAAAGATTTCAATAGGGGACAACATACAGATGTATATAGACACCTTTTAGAGTGTATGTTAACTCATTTTGCTCCGTATGTAATTTTTTAATGGAATCTCTAAAAGGACTTATATTTAAAAACGAAGGGAGTAGTAGAGTACAAACCATGTGCACCACCATGTACTATATGCTACTTGCTCCGTTCCTAAATATAAGTTTTTTAAAGATTTCAATAGGGGACAACATACAGATGTATATAGACACCTTTTAGAGTGTATGTTAACTCATTTTGCTCCGTATGTAATTTTTTAATGGAATCTCTAAAAGGACTTATATTTAAAACGAAGGGAGTAGTAGAGTACAAACCATGTGCACCACCATGTACTATATGCTACTTGCTCCGTTCCTAAATATAAGTTTTTTAAAGATTTCAATAGGGGACAACATACAGATGTATATAGACACCTTTTAGAGTGTATGTTAACTCATTTTGCTCCGTATGTAATTTTTTAATGGAATCTCTAAAAGGACTTATATTTAAAAACGAAGGGAGTAGTAGAGTACAAACCATGTGCACCACCATGTACTATATGCTACTTGCTCCGTTCCTAAATATAAGTTTTTTAAAGATTTCAATAGGGGACAACATACAGATGTATATAGACACCTTTTAGAGTGTATGTTAACTCATTTTGCTCCGTATGTAATTTTTTAATGGAATCTCTAAAAGGACTTATATTTAAAAACGAAGGGAGTAGTAGAGTACAAACCATGTGCACCACCATGTACTATATGCTACTTGCTCCGTTCCTAAATATAAGTTTTTTAAAGATTTCAATAGGGGACAACATACAGATGTATATAGACACCTTTTAGAGTGTATGTTAACTCATTTTGCTCCGTATGTAATTTTTTAATGGAATCTCTAAAAGGACTTATATTTAAAAACGAAGGGAGTAGTAGAGTACAAACCATGTGCACCACCATGTACTATATGCTACTTGCTCCGTTCCTAAATATAAGTTTTTTAAAGATTTCAATAGGGGACAACATACAGATGTATATAGACACCTTTTAGAGTGTATGTTAACTCATTTTGCTCCGTATGTAATTTTTTAATGGAATCTCTAAAAGGACTTATATTTAAAAACGAAGGGAGTAGTAGAGTACAAACCATGTGCACCACCATGTACTATATGCTACTTGCTCCGTTCCTAAATATAAGTTTTTTAAAGATTTCAATAGGGGACAACATACAGATGTATATAGACACCTTTTAGAGTGTATGTTAACTCATTTTGCTCCGTATGTAATTTTTTAATGGAATCTCTAAAAGGACTTATATTTAAAAACGAAGGGAGTAGTAGAGTACAAACCATGTGCACCACCATGTACTATATGCTACTTGCTCCGTTCCTAAATATAAGTTTTTTAAAGATTTCAATAGGGGACAACATACAGATGTATATAGACACCTTTTAGAGTGTATGTTAACTCATTTTGCTCCGTATGTAATTTTTTAATGGAATCTCTAAAAGGACTTATATTTAAAAACGAAGGGAGTAGTAGAGTACAAACCATGTGCACCACCATGTACTATATGCTACTTGCTCCGTTCCTAAATATAAGTTTTTTAAAGATTTCAATAGGGGACAACATACAGATGTATATAGACACCTTTTAGAGTGTATGTTAACTCATTTTGCTCCGTATGTAATTTTTTAATGGAATCTCTAAAAGGACTTATATTTAAAAACGAAGGGAGTAGTAGAGTACAAACCATGTGCACCACCATGTACTATATGCTACTTGCTCCGTTCCTAAATATAAGTTTTTTAAAGATTTCAATAGGGGACAACATACAGATGTATATAGACACCTTTTAGAGTGTATGTTAACTCATTTTGCTCCGTATGTAATTTTTTAATGGAATCTCTAAAAGGACTTATATTTAAAACGAAGGGAGTAGTAGAGTACAAACCATGTGCACCACCATGTACTATATGCTACTTGCTCCGTTCCTAAATATAAGTTTTTTAAAGATTTCAATAGGGGACAACATACAGATGTATATAGACACCTTTTAGAGTGTATGTTAACTCATTTTGCTCCGTATGTAATTTTTTAATGGAATCTCTAAAAGGACTTATATTTAAAAACGAAGGGAGTAGTAGAGTACAAACCATGTGCACCACCATGTACTATATGCTACTTGCTCCGTTCCTAAATATAAGTTTTTTAAAGATTTCAATAGGGGACAACATACAGATGTATATAGACACCTTTTAGAGTGTATGTTAACTCATTTTGCTCCGTATGTAATTTTTTAATGGAATCTCTAAAAGGACTTATATTTAAAAACGAAGGGAGTAGTAGAGTACAAACCATGTGCACCACCATGTACTATATGCTACTTGCTCCGTTCCTAAATATAAGTTTTTTAAAGATTTCAATAGGGGACAACATACAGATGTATATAGACACCTTTTAGAGTGTATGTTAACTCATTTTGCTCCGTATGTAATTTTTTAATGGAATCTCTAAAAGGACTTATATTTAAAAACGAAGGGAGTAGTAGAGTACAAACCATGTGCACCACCATGTACTATATGCTACTTGCTCCGTTCCTAAATATAAGTTTTTTAAAGATTTCAATAGGGGACAACATACAGATGTATATAGACACCTTTTAGAGTGTATGTTAACTCATTTTGCTCCGTATGTAATTTTTTAATGGAATCTCTAAAAGGACTTATATTTAAAAACGAAGGGAGTAGTAGAGTACAAACCATGTGCACCACCATGTACTATATGCTACTTGCTCCGTTCCTAAATATAAGTTTTTTAAAGATTTCAATAGGGGACAACATACAGATGTATATAGACACCTTTTAGAGTGTATGTTAACTCATTTTGCTCCGTATGTAATTTTTTAATGGAATCTCTAAAAGGACTTATATTTAAAAACGAAGGGAGTAGTAGAGTACAAACCATGTGCACCACCATGTACTATATGCTACTTGCTCCGTTCCTAAATATAAGTTTTTTAAAGATTTCAATAGGGGACAACATACAGATGTATATAGACACCTTTTAGAGTGTATGTTAACTCATTTTGCTCCGTATGTAATTTTTTAATGGAATCTCTAAAAGGACTTATATTTAAAAACGAAGGGAGTAGTAGAGTACAAACCATGTGCACCACCATGTACTATATGCTACTTGCTCCGTTCCTAAATATAAGTTTTTTAAAGATTTCAATAGGGGACAACATACAGATGTATATAGACACCTTTTAGAGTGTATGTTAACTCATTTTGCTCCGTATGTAATTTTTTAATGGAATCTCTAAAAGGACTTATATTTAAAAACGAAGGGAGTAGTAGAGTACAAACCATGTGCACCACCATGTACTATATGCTACTTGCTACGTCCCTAAATATAAGTTTTTTAAAGATTTCACTAGGGGACAACATACAGATGTATATAGACACCTTTTAGAGTGTATGTTAACTCATTTTGCTCCGTATGTAATTTTTTAATGGAATCTCTAAAAGGACTTATATTTAAAAACGAAGGGAGTAGTAGAGTACAAACCATGTGCACCACCATGTACTATATGCTACTTGCTCCGTTCCTAAATATAAGTTTTTTAAAGATTTCACTAGGGGGACAACATACAGATGTATATAGACACCTTTTAGAGTGTATGTTAACTCATTTTGCTCCGTATGTAATTTTTTAATGGAATCTCTAAAAGGACTTATATTTAAAAACGAAGGGAGTAGTAGAGTACAAACCATGTGCACCACCATGTACTATATGCTACTTGCTCCGTTCCTAAATATAAGTTTTTTAAAGATTTCAATAGGGGACAACATACAGATGTATATAGACACCTTTTAGAGTGTATGTTAACTCATTTTGCTCCGTATGTAATTTTTTAATGGAATCTCTAAAAGGACTTATATTTAAAAACGAAGGGAGTAGTAGAGTACAAACCATGTGCACCACCATGTACTATATGCTACTTGCTCCGTTCCTAAATATAAGTTTTTTAAAGATTTCAATAGGGGACAACATACAGATGTATATAGACACCTTTTAGAGTGTATGTTAACTCATTTTGCTCCGTATGTAATTTTTTAATGGAATCTCTAAAAGGACTTATATTTAAAAACGAAGGGAGTAGTAGAGTACAAACCATGTGCACCACCATGTACTATATGCTACTTGCTCCGTTCCTAAATATAAGTTTTTTAAAGATTTCAATAGGGGACAACATACAGATGTATATAGACACCTTTTAGAGTGTATGTTAACTCATTTTGCTCCGTATGTAATTTTTTAATGGAATCTCTAAAAGGACTTATATTTAAAAACGAAGGGAGTAGTAGAGTACAAACCATGTGCACCACCATGTACTATATGCTACTTGCTCCGTTCCTAAATATAAGTTTTTTAAAGATTTCAATAGGGGACAACATACAGATGTATATAGACACCTTTTAGAGTGTATGTTAACTCATTTTGCTCCGTATGTAATTTTTTAATGGAATCTCTAAAAGGACTTATATTTAAAAACGAAGGGAGTAGTAGAGTACAAACCATGTGCACCACCATGTACTATATGCTACTTGCTCCGTTCCTAAATATAAGTTTTTTAAAGATTTCAATAGGGGACAACATACAGATGTATATAGACACCTTTTAGAGTGTATGTTAACTCATTTTGCTCCGTATGTAATTTTTTAATGGAATCTCTAAAAGGACTTATATTTAAAAACGAAGGGAGTAGTAGAGTACAAACCATGTGCACCACCATGTACTATATGCTACTTGCTCCGTTCCTAAATATAAGTTTTTTAAAGATTTCAATAGGGGACAACATACAGATGTATATAGACACCTTTTAGAGTGTATGTTAACTCATTTTGCTCCGTATGTAATTTTTTAATGGAATCTCTAAAAGGACTTATATTTAAAAACGAAGGGAGTAGTAGAGTACAAACCATGTGCACCACCATGTACTATATGCTACTTGCTACGTCCCTAAATATAAGTTTTTTAAAGATTTCACTAGGGGACAACATACAGATGTATATAGACACCTTTTAGAGTGTATGTTAACTCATTTTGCTCCGTATGTAATTTTTTAATGGAATCTCTAAAAGGACTTATATTTAAAAACGAAGGGAGTAGTAGAGTACAAACCATGTGCACCACCATGTACTATATGCTACTTGCTCCGTTCCTAAATATAAGTTTTTTAAAGATTTCACTAGGGGGACAACATACAGATGTATATAGACACCTTTTAGAGTGTATGTTAACTCATTTTGCTCCGTATGTAATTTTTTAATGGAATCTCTAAAAGGACTTATATTTAAAAACGAAGGGAGTAGTAGAGTACAAACCATGTGCACCACCATGTACTATATGCTACTTGCTCCGTTCCTAAATATAAGTTTTTTAAAGATTTCAATAGGGGACAACATACAGATGTATATAGACACCTTTTAGAGTGTATGTTAACTCATTTTGCTCCGTATGTAATTTTTTAATGGAATCTCTAAAAGGACTTATATTTAAAAACGAAGGGAGTAGTAGAGTACAAACCATGTGCACCACCATGTACTATATGCTACTTGCTCCGTTCCTAAATATAAGTTTTTTAAAGATTTCAATAGGGGACAACATACAGATGTATATAGACACCTTTTAGAGTGTATGTTAACTCATTTTGCTCCGTATGTAATTTTTTAATGGAATCTCTAAAAGGACTTATATTTAAAAAAGAAGGGAGTAGTAGAGTACAAACCATGTGCACCACCATGTACTATATGCTACTTGCTCCGTTCCTAAATATAAGTTTTTTAAAGATTTCACTAGGGGACAACATACAGATGTATATAGACACCTTTTAGAGTGTATGTTAACTCATTTTGCTCCGTATGTAATTTTTTAATGGAATCTCTAAAAGGACTTATATTTAAAAACGAAGGGAGTAGTAGAGTACAAACCATGTGCACCACCATGTACTATATGCTACTTGCTCCGTTCCTAAATATAAGTTTTTTAAAGATTTCACTAGGGGACAACATACAGATGTATATAGACACCTTTTAGAGTGTATGTTAACTCATTTTGCTCCGTATGTAATTTTTTAATGGAATCTCTAAAAGGACTTATATTTAAAAACGAAGGGAGTAGTAGAGTACAAACCATGTGCACCACCATGTACTATATGCTACTTGCTCCGTCCCTAAATATAAGTTTTTTAAAGATTTCACTAGGGGACAACATACAGATGTATATAGACACCTTTTAGAGTGTATGTTAACTCATTTTGCTCCGTATGTAATTTTTTAATGGAATCTCTAAAAGGACTTATATTTAAAAACGAAGGGAGTAGTAGAGTACAAACCATGTGCACCACCATGTACTATATGCTACTTGCTCCGTTCCTAAATATAAGTTTTTTAAAGATTTCACTAGGGGACAACATACAGATGTATATAGACACCTTTTAGAGTGTATGTTAACTCATTTTGCTCCGTATGTAATTTTTTAATGGAATCTCTAAAAGGACTTATATTTAAAAACGAAGGGAGTAGTAGAGTACAAACCATGTGCACCACCATGTACTATATGCTACTTGCTCCGTTCCTAAATATAAGTTTTTTAAAGATTTCACTAGGGGACAACATACAGATGTATATAGACACCTTTTAGAGTGTATGTTAACTCATTTTGCTCCGTATGTAATTTTTTAATGGAATCTCTAAAAGGACTTATATTTAAAAACGAAGGGAGTAGTAGAGTACAAACCATGTGCACCACCATGTACTATATGCTACTTGCTCCGTCCCTAAATATAAGTTTTTTAAAGATTTCACTAGGGGACAACATACAGATGTATATAGACACCTTTTAGAGTGTATGTTAACTCATTTTGCTCCGTATGTAATTTTTTAATGGAATCTCTAAAAGGACTTATATTTAAAAACGAAGGGAGTAGTAGAGTACAAACCATGTGCACCACCATGTACTATATGCTACTTGCTCCGTTCCTAAATATAAGTTTTTTAAAGATTTCACTAGGGGACAACATACAGATGTATATAGACACCTTTTAGAGTGTATGTTAACTCATTTTGCTCCGTATGTAATTTTTTAATGGAATCTCTAAAAGGACTTATATTTAAAAACGAAGGGAGTAGTAGAGTACAAACCATGTGCACCACCATGTACTATATGCTACTTCCTCCGTTCCTAAATATAAGTTTTTTAAAGATTTCACTAGGGGACAACATACAGATGTATATAGACACCTTTTAGAGTGTATGTTAACTCATTTTGCTCCGTATGTAATTTTTTAATGGAATCTCTAAAAGGACTTATATTTAAAAACGAAGGGAGTAGTAGAGTACAAACCATGTGCACCACCATGTACTATATGCTACTTCCTCCGTTCCTAAATATAAGTTTTTTAAAGATTTCACTAGGGGACAACATACAGATGTATATAGACACCTTTTAGAGTGTATGTTAACTCATTTTGCTCCGTATGTAATTTTTTAATGGAATCTCTAAAAGGACTTATATTTAAAAACGAAGGGAGTAGTAGAGTACAAACCATGTGCACCACCATGTACTATATGCTACTTCCTCCGTTCCTAAATATAAGTTTTTTAAAGATTTCACTAGGGGACAACATACAGATGTATATAGACACCTTTTAGAGTGTATGTTAACTCATTTTGCTCCGTATGTAATTTTTTAATGGAATCTCTAAAAGGACTTATATTTAAAAACGAAGGGAGTAGTAGAGTACAAACCATGTGCACCACCATGTACTATATGCTACTTGCTCCGTTCCTAAATATAAGTTTTTTAAAGATTTCACTAGGGGACAACATACAGATGTATATAGACACCTTTTAGAGTGTATGTTAACTCATTTTGCTCCGTATGTAATTTTTTAATGGAATCTCTAAAAGGACTTATATTTAAAAACGAAGGGAGTAGTAGAGTACAAACCATGTGCATCACCATGTACTATATGCTACTTCCTCCGTTCCTAAATATAAGTTTTTTAAAGATTTCACTAGGGGACAACATACAGATGTATATAGACACCTTTTAGAGTGTATGTTAACTCATTTTGCTCCGTATGTAATTTTTTAATGGAATCTCTAAAAGGACTTATATTTAAAAACGAAGGGAGTAGTAGAGTACAAACCATGTGCACCACCATGTACTATATGCTACTTGCTCCGTCCCTAAATATAAGTTTTTTAAAGATTTCACTAGGGGACAACATACAGATGTATATAGACACCTTTTAGAGTGTATGTTAACTCATTTTGCTCCGTATGTAATTTTTTAATGGAATCTCTAAAAGGACTTATATTTAAAAACGAAGGGAGTAGTAGAGTACAAACCATGTGCACCACCATGTACTATATGCTACTTCCTCCGTTCCTAAATATAAGTTTTTTAAAGATTTCACTAGGGGACAACATACAGATGTATATAGACACCTTTTAGAGTGTATGTTAACTCATTTTGCTCCGTATGTAATTTTTTAATGGAATCTCTAAAAGGACTTATATTTAAAAACGAAGGGAGTAGTAGAGTACAAACCATGTGCACCACCATGTACTATATGCTACTTGCTCCGTTCCTAAATATAAGTTTTTTAAAGATTTCACTAGGGGACAACATACAGATGTATATAGACACCTTTTAGAGTGTATGTTAACTCATTTTGCTCCGTATGTAATTTTTTAATGGAATCTCTAAAAGGACTTATATTTAAAAACGAAGGGAGTAGTAGAGTACAAACCATGTGCACCACCATGTACTATATGCTACTTGCTCCGTTCCTAAATATAAGTTTTTTAAAGATTTCACTAGGGGACAACATACAGATGTATATAGACACCTTTTAGAGTGTATGTTAACTCATTTTGCTCCGTATGTAATTTTTTAATGGAATCTCTAAAAGGACTTATATTTAAAAACGAAGGGAGTAGTAGAGTACAAACCATGTGCACCACCATGTACTATATGCTACTTCCTCCGTTCCTAAATATAAGTTTTTTAAAGATTTCACTAGGGGACAACATACAGATGTATATAGACACCTTTTAGAGTGTATGTTAACTCATTTTGCTCCGTATGTAATTTTTTAATGGAATCTCTAAAAGGACTTATATTTAAAAACGAAGGGAGTAGTAGAGTACAAACCATGTGCACCACCATGTACTATATGCTACTTGCTCCGTTCCTAAATATAAGTTTTTTAAAGATTTCACTAGGGGACAACATACAGATGTATATAGACACCTTTTAGAGTGTATGTTAACTCATTTTGCTCCGTATGTAATTTTTTAATGGAATCTCTAAAAGGACTTATATTTAAAAACGAAGGGAGTAGTAGAGTACAAACCATGTGCACCACCATGTACTATATGCTACTTGCTCCGTTCCTAAATATAAGTTTTTTAAAGATTTCACTAGGGGACAACATACAGATGTATATAGACACCTTTTAGAGTGTATGTTAACTCATTTTGCTCCGTATGTAATTTTTTAATGGAATCTCTAAAAGGACTTATATTTAAAAACGAAGGGAGTAGTAGAGTACAAACCATGTGCACCACCATGTACTATATGCTACTTCCTCCGTTCCTAAATATAAGTTTTTTAAAGATTTCACTAGGGGACAACATACAGATGTATATAGACACCTTTTAGAGTGTATGTTAACTCATTTTGCTCCGTATGTAATTTTTTAATGGAATCTCTAAAAGGACTTATATTTAAAAACGAAGGGAGTAGTAGAGTACAAACCATGTGCACCACCATGTACTATATGCTACTTCCTCCGTTCCTAAATATAAGTTTTTTAAAGATTTCACTAGGGGACAACATACAGATGTATATAGACACCTTTTAGAGTGTATGTTAACTCATTTTGCTCCGTATGTAATTTTTTAATGGAATCTCTAAAAGGACTTATATTTAAAAACGAAGGGAGTAGTAGAGTACAAACCATGTGCACCACCATGTACTATATGCTACTTCCTCCGTTCCTAAATATAAGTTTTTTAAAGATTTCACTAGGGGACAACATACAGATGTATATAGACACCTTTTAGAGTGTATGTTAACTCATTTTGCTCCGTATGTAATTTTTTAATGGAATCTCTAAAAGGACTTATATTTAAAAACGAAGGGAGTAGTAGAGTACAAACCATGTGCACCACCATGTACTATATGCTACTTCCTCCGTTCCTAAATATAAGTTTTTTAAAGATTTCACTAGGGGACAACATACAGATGTATATAGACACCTTTTAGAGTGTATGTTAACTCATTTTG
The DNA here is from genome assembly GCF_904849725.1 of Hordeum vulgare subsp. vulgare. Lineage (NCBI taxonomy): Eukaryota > Viridiplantae > Streptophyta > Magnoliopsida > Poales > Poaceae > Hordeum > Hordeum vulgare. Next base: position 746,273 of record NC_058519.1, on the reverse strand, counting down.
CTCCGTATGTAATTTTTTAATGGAATCTCTAAAAGGACTTATATTTAAAAACGAAGGGAGTAGTAGAGTACAAACCATGTGCACCACCATGTACTATATGCTACTTCCTCCGTTCCTAAATATAAGTTTTTTAAAGATTTCACTAGGGGACAACATACAGATGTATATAGACACCTTTTAGAGTGTATGTTAACTCATTTTGCTCCGTATGTAATTTTTTAATGGAATCTCTAAAAGGACTTATATTTAAAAACGAAGGGAGTAGTAGAGTACAAACCATGTGCACCACCATGTACTATATGCTACTTCCTCCGTTCCTAAATATAAGTTTTTTAAAGATTTCACTAGGGGACAACATACAGATGTATATAGACACCTTTTAGAGTGTATGTTAACTCATTTTGCTCCGTATGTAATTTTTTAATGGAATCTCTAAAAGGACTTATATTTAAAAACGAAGGGAGTAGTAGAGTACAAACCATGTGCACCACCATGTACTATATGCTACTTGCTCCGTTCCTAAATATAAGTTTTTTAAAGATTTCACTAGGGGACAACATACAGATGTATATAGACACCTTTTAGAGTGTATGTTAACTCATTTTGCTCCGTATGTAATTTTTTAATGGAATCTCTAAAAGGACTTATATTTAAAAACGAAGGGAGTAGTAGAGTACAAACCATGTGCACCACCATGTACTATATGCTACTTGCTCCGTTCCTAAATATAAGTTTTTTAAAGATTTCACTAGGGGACAACATACAGATGTATATAGACACCTTTTAGAGTGTATGTTAACTCATTTTGCTCCGTATGTAATTTTTTAATGGAATCTCTAAAAGGACTTATATTTAAAAACGAAGGGAGTAGTAGAGTACAAACCATGTGCACCACCATGTACTATATGCTACTTCCTCCGTTCCTAAATATAAGTTTTTTAAAGATTTCACTAGGGGACAACATACAGATGTATATAGACACCTTTTAGAGTGTATGTTAACTCATTTTGCTCCGTATGTAATTTTTTAATGGAATCTCTAAAAGGACTTATATTTAAAAACGAAGGGAGTAGTAGAGTACAAACCATGTGCACCACCATGTACTATATGCTACTTCCTCCGTTCCTAAATATAAGTTTTTTAAAGATTTCACTAGGGGACAACATACAGATGTATATAGACACCTTTTAGAGTGTATGTTAACTCATTTTGCTCCGTATGTAATTTTTTAATGGAATCTCTAAAAGGACTTATATTTAAAAACGAAGGGAGTAGTAGAGTACAAACCATGTGCACCACCATGTACTATATGCTACTTCCTCCGTTCCTAAATATAAGTTTTTTAAAGATTTCACTAGGGGACAACATACAGATGTATATAGACACCTTTTAGAGTGTATGTTAACTCATTTTGCTCCGTATGTAATTTTTTAATGGAATCTCTAAAAGGACTTATATTTAAAAACGAAGGGAGTAGTAGAGTACAAACCATGTGCACCACCATGTACTATATGCTACTTCCTCCGTTCCTAAATATAAGTTTTTTAAAGATTTCACTAGGGGACAACATACAGATGTATATAGACACCTTTTAGAGTGTATGTTAACTCATTTTGCTCCGTATGTAATTTTTTAATGGAATCTCTAAAAGGACTTATATTTAAAAACGAAGGGAGTAGTAGAGTACAAACCATGTGCACCACCATGTACTATATGCTACTTCCTCCGTTCCTAAATATAAGTTTTTTAAAGATTTCACTAGGGGACAACATACAGATGTATATAGACACCTTTTAGAGTGTATGTTAACTCATTTTGCTCCGTATGTAATTTTTTAATGAAATCTCTAAAAGGACTTATATTTAAAAACGAAGGGAGTAGTGTTTGTTTTGGATCGCAGAAGATTATCTAAGTTAAACAATGTGAATTGTTACATATTCTTGGTGCATCTACTTGACACAGAATGTAAACACCTTGTTGCTCGAAAACAATAAACTTGGCCGTTTGATAGAATGAAAATAGTTAATTAGAAAGAAAAATAATAACAACACATCTCTTCAAAGAACACTGTACCGTCAAGAGAAGGATGCATAGCAAGTAGTGTTCATACGTCGAATTAGAGGGAGATAAAATACTTGGGCTTAATTAAGTAATGTACATGTAGCTAATATATTTTTGTAGCCGTGTTCCATTCCCTTTTTGTTTGTTCCTTTTCTGTTGATTGAATGCGGATGTGGACAGGATGCGAGAAACAAAACGCATTTCACGTGGGGAGTATGAAACTGGCATATTATAGTGGCTTGCAATAGCAGCCAAGTGAGGCAATTCCTAGGTGGGCACCGGGGCGCAATAACCTATATTTCATTCTCACAAAAATTCTCAAAGTTATATGTACATGCCTGATGATTAGGTACAGATCTTTTGTTTAGGTACAAAACTAAGTATTCTATTGCCATTTGGAAAAGAAAAGAAAAAAGACAAATCCATTGCATAAGAAGTCAATGTTCTAGTCACTCTTTTTTGCTGTTTTGTTGTTGAAGAAAACATATAGGTGTGTTTTCTCGTGAAAATTTCAAGCTACTTGTTACATGGTTGATTGTTTTCTTTTCCATATTTTTAGAAATTTTGAAACGTAGCTTTTGATTTCCTTAAACTAAAGGATGCATATCTGCTCCGGAGAATATGTTGTCTGCCTCAACCGATGCGGAGGCCGCGCATCCCTTTTCGGAGGAAAAAAAACCAATATGCTTGGGAGCACGAAATCCCCCTCTGAGCAAATGAAAGCTCATTAATACTTTCAGACTATCTATGTGTACATGTTCGTCGAGTCGATTGGAATCTTGTTCCATCCAGTTCACAAATAGTGACCTTTTACATTTTGACATAGTCCTAAAGATAAACATTTTGGCCAATAATTTATATTTTTCTTGCGCATAAATCCAAGAAATTATGGTGTTTAAAATGTATTTGAAGGCACATACATATTAGAAATTCACAATAATACAAAAAAAAACATTATTGACGGTACAAGTTTGACGGAAAGTGATCTAACAACACCTTTCAAGTTCAAAATAATACCTAAACAATTATTGAACATCCAAATTTGAATTTCTTGACTGAAAGTATTCCAAAATTCATATTTGTGAACTGTTTTTTTTATTTAGAAATTGCTTATTTCTGAACATATGAAGTGTACTCTGTAGTTTTTTTTAAACAATCTCGCGAAGCTTTTATTTAAGTCGTCACAATGTTTACAGGGACGATAGAAAGATCACCCGGGTTGTCTAAGCAAACATGACAGTCGATCCCAATGATAAAACATGCTTCATTAAATTATGAGCTTCGATATTCGAGGTCCTAAATTCATTGCTAAAAGTGCAAGAGGTAAAACATCTAGATCTATCCCAAATTTCTCGAATGATAGCTCCATAAGCACTCCTCTGTAGCTCAAGTTGGAAAGCAAGCTTGGGCTTGCGCTAACTAACTGAGCTCAAATAGCTCCGGCCCACTTGTTCCTCATACGGACCGGGCACCATGCCAATATCTGACTTTCGTGTCACAAAAGCCTTATATGTGTATATATATATATATATACTTTTTAAAAGTTTATATACTAATTCCGGAAATAATTTTGAAGTTTTTTTTAATACAGTACACACGCAAACGCTTATATATACGTGCATACACTCACTCTTATAAACACGCACACGCACACCCTACCTCTATGAGCATCTTCGAAAGACTGAACCGACATATTATCTTGAGATTTACAAAGTCACTGTAGACGCCTAGATTTAAGAACTCCACTTCTAAGCACATCAAGGACAAACAAGACATACGTACCGAAGAAAATCATTTTAGGGGACATAATTAACAAGTGATTTGTCCTAGCCTTCATTGTATATAAACATGGAAAGATGGTATGGACTATAAACTAACAACTTGCTCATGCAAATTATGTTAGGAAACATGATAAATTAACAAGTATTGGCCACGAAAGCACAAGCAATTGCACCCAGCCAGATCTTGAGCGCCCACATACATCAAGATCTTGCTCGTGCATGAGAAACACCACTTCGACCAATACTACCATGTCTTGTGCATGGTTGGGTTTTGATTACATTCTTTATTCATGCATTTGTGGTGCCGTTGTTCACCACCTTGTTTCTCACAAAGAACTAGCAGATAAACAAAGGCCATTCCAAATCTCGGTGGCCATGGTGATTATGAAGATGACACGGCGATGCAGTGAACGTGGACGAAAGGTGGTGAAGAGTCGCGTAGGAGACTTTCCCCAAAAACATAATCGCCCCTCTCCCGTACAGGATCCGGGGAGACAGGGTTTAGGAGGCCTGCTCTCCTATGAACCGTGTACACGGTGAACGGAGTGGAGTCGTCGACGGCAGCAACAACAAAAGAAACGACAGGGACGGTGCGCGTAAAGCAGATATGATCTATTCTCGTGGCGGCTAGGGTTCATCGACGCCTCACATATATATGCGCGTCTGGATGGTGAGACGTGGGCTGGACCCACATCCGAGTCGACGATTCCCATGATCCGACGTCTCGAATACGTGGCGCGTCTGTTACGGACTCTCTGTTTCTGGCCGGCAAAAATAAGGGCATAGGTATGAGCTTGGCTTGACTCAATTCCGTAACCCGTGGCGCATCTTGATGAGGTTGGCGGCGGAGAAGGAGCGCGTTGGAACTACTTCTCTTCTCAATGAATGGCATATGAAAGATAATCCGTTAAAGGAGGTCCAACTCCTTTTCCACTAGCGGGGGAACTAAATATTCCAGTACCCCCTTGTCATGACATCTACATGGGCCTTAGACATTTTTCTAAAATTGTTGGATGGGTGCTACTTGTAAACTGCATTTCGAATTTTTTCGAAGAGGGGAGGAGATGCGGACCAAGGTTATCGAACCATTGGTAGAATCACACAAACTCCCAATCGTCAGCACCTACACACACAAGAATAAACACCTGCACCCACCACGGGCAAGAGGGTTGTCAAGCCCCTTAAACTCGTTACTTGCAAGGATTAAGTAGTGATAGAAGGATTAAATAAATATAAAATAAAATAGTAAAAGATAAATGGTAGCAGTATTTTTGGGTTTTTAATAATATGTTTTATGTAGACCTGGTGGCCATAGTTTTCTTTAGTGGCATCTCTCTCGAAGATAGTATACGGTGGATAGACAAATTACTATCGAATAATTGATAGAAAAATATATAGTTATGAAATATTTATTCACGACAATGATCATGTATATAGGCCTCACGCCCATAAACAAGTAGACCGACTCCTACTTGCATCTACTACCATTATTTCATTCATCGACCGATATCCAACATGCATCTAGAGTATCAAGTATGAAACAGAGTAATTCTTGGAGCAAAATGACATGATGTAGACAAAGTAAACTCAACTAATATGAATAAATCCCATTGGTTTATCCTTGATGGCAGCAATACAATATGTGTCATGTCCCCTTCTGTCACTAGGATTGAGCACCGCAAGATTAAACTCATCACAATGCACCACTCCCACTTAAGATAAACCAATCTAGTTGACCAAACTAAACCGATAGATCGAAGGAAAATACGAAGCTATAATAATCATGCATATAAGAAACCATGATAATAACTCAGAGAGATCATGATAATAACTCAGAGAGATCATGATAATAATTCCGAGAGATCATGTTATTAATCTAGTTGTACAAAGTAAACCGATAGACCGGAGAGAAGTTCTCAGAGTTATTATCATGTTAATTATCACTAATTTTAAAAGTGTGATAGAAATAGATCATGAGATTTCATATAAGTTCATGAATTTTACAAAAGTTTACAATTCCGAAAGGTCCACGACATTTGAAAAATATAATGAAAAATGGAAACTTGTATACAATTTGAAAAACAATCAGGGATTTGGACGAAGTCGATCGATTTAACTAAAACGGTTCACAAATTTAAAAAATGTTGGCAATTTTGAAAAAGTTCATGGGTTTTGAAAAAAAGTTTGTAATAGTTGAAATACATTCATGGATTGGAAAACATTCATGTATTTTTTTAAAGTTCACTGATTTTATATTTCTCACGAATTTATGAAATTATACAAAGATTTAAGACAAAGTTCATGGATTTAAGGAAAGTCCACAAACTTAGAAAAAAATCACGAATTTGAAAAAAAATGAAAAATACAGAAAGATAAAAATAAATAAATAAATAAGTAGTAGAAAACCAGCCAAACAAAACCAGTAGAAAAATAACAGCACATTGCCTTTTTTTTTAGCGTCACATCTGTCGCGGGAACAAGGGGACCCAAAAGTTATAGTTGGCACAACAGCCCTAGGTATCCCAGTTGGTTACTCTCATTGGATTCAAACAAAGAAGTACTCCCTCTGTCTCTAAATAACTGTCTTAACTTTATAGTAGAACTAATACAAAGTTGTATTAAACTTAAGACACTTATTTTAAGACGTAGGGAGTAAATAATTCGAATCTCACTACCCACATATATTTTTGAAATTAAAAAAGAATATTAATGAGCCGAGGCTAGGACACGTGAATCTTAAAGAAAATATTACTAGGTCGAGGCCAGGACGCAAGGAGGTGTGCTTTAACATAAAGTTGGGCTTTCCAAATGAACCTATCACATCTTTTTGAATCTTAGGGAAATCATTAATGGGCCGAAACCAGGACGTGTGGGGGCGTTTGTTAGCACAAAGTTGGGCTCTTTCGATGAACCCAGCGTACATATAAAAGTGATACAATGTCTGAAATGTCTATATTACCCTTTATATGTTTAGTAGGGTTGTACCGAAGCGGTACTCTATAATTTAAAAGAAAATGCGGCTAATCCAGTAAGATGTACCGGGTAGTAATCTCATGGTAAGGCGTGTGTCTTATTGTTTTGGTTCAATACTTGCATGAGAATGATACACTACAAATTAGAACAAAACGTGGCCAATCCCACAAACATGTATCAGCCATTAGTCCCCCAACAAGGCGTGTGTCCTGTCGGTTCGGGTCAAGATTCACTGGGAATTAAACCATAAAAAAGTCTTAGTGAAAATACACATGTAGCTAATCTGATAAACGTTTACTAGGTGTGTCTCATCTCTATTTCCAGCAAATATTTTGTCCTTATTTGGTTTCAAGTGTTTTATTTTTATAATGTCATGGTTTCTAGAAAAACCCATAGCAATAAATAGAGGTGTTTGGATACAGCAAATACCTTGGTTTTTTAAGTTTGGTATTGCGAAAGCTGTTATTACTGTATACTAAAATGATTTGCTCCTAACTTCTATTTCTAAAAGCCGAAATACAATGTGTTGGAGATTAGTTTTGTGCCTACAAGAAATATCTCAAGAATACAGTTCGAAGTTGGGCGCACCTACAACCTGGCCTCTCTCCTATGGCCAAGATACACACGCAGGGTACAAGAAGGACACTGGAGTTACCCAAGTTCGGACCACCTTGCCATGTAGAACTCGTGCTCCTGCTTTGTGTCTTTTCTCTTTGTTGGCTGCACACGTGTTACAAGCTACGAGGAACAAGAGACCTTCTTCCAAGAGGAAAATGGGGAGTCAATCATCCGTTCTCCTCTACAGTGGTCGTCTGTCCCTTTATCCATGCCATGGGCCTCTCTTCCCAAAACTCTGGCGGGAAAAGGGCAACCACAGGGCGGCAATTCGAAGCGGGATAAACATGCAGTCTTCCCTGACAAAGAAGGTCCTCGTCCTGACAAAGGCACCATCCATGACACGCTCGTGGTCTCGCCGGTGAAAATAAAATCCAAATAAAAATAAAATCCAAAAAAAGATGAAGGGGCCCTCCAAGCAGAGGGCCTCACGGGAAGCAACCTTGCGCGGGAGACCTTGTAAGGCCTCTTGCTGCTGGTAGACGAGCACCCAGTGGATCCCTCTTAGAGAGAGGTGGATCCTTACAGCCCCGGAACCTCGCGGGGTGACCTCCAGAGTTTTTCAATGGGCCAAGTGCCACACTGGGCCTTCTTCGCGTGGGCGACTAGGCCGGCAGTAGATGGGTCGTGGTACCGTTGGTTCCATTGGACATACACAATGAAACATGTAGAGGTCGTGTGGGAACTAGAGGACAATGTTTGACTGTATACATATTAGCTATGCAGAGGTCGGATGTAATGCTTAAATATTTTATAACGCCCTCTTTCGAAAAACTTTAATTTCTAAAACTGGGACAGCAACACACACACTCTCTATCCATACAAAACTATTTCACTATTTTCTTTGGATTTTATTTTTATTTTCTTGCTGTGTCTATTTTATACTATTACCTTCATCTTTTTTTTGGCTTTTTCTCGTCTTTGAATATTATATACAAATAAAATATTTTAAATACAAGTAGCAATTTAAATGAACACGTTTCTAAAGTCATGAATAACAAGTAAAATCATACGGACATTTTGCCAAACATGTGAACACTTTTTTGAAATGTGTGAACACTAAAATACTTGCCCATTTAAACAAACACATTAACACTTTAAATAAAAATAGTAGTGTGAAATAGATCACAACTTTTATAATTACATGAACGTTTATTAAAATATGCGAATATGTTTTCAATTACATGATAACTTCTCAGAATAGGATAATAATTGTTAATTCCATGAACCTTTTTTAAATTATGTAAACAAAATAAACATATGTCTAAGTACTTTTTTCAACAAATACTTTTACCTTATTTTTATTAAATTACTAATGTGTGAATTAGTGCTACCATAAGTATTCTCGTATTTATGATAAAGAACAGATGTACATACTTCGTAATGGTCCGGCTCACGGCTAAGTGGGCTGGGGGTACTTCCGTTCGGTTCTTCTGTGTATGTTTTGTTTTCCTTTTCTTGTTCCACTATGTTTTTGTTCTTCTGTGTATGTTTTATTTTCTGTTGTTTTATTCGGTCTTTGTTACTCTTTTTACCCTTTTATTTAATTCTATATTTTATGTTTTAATTTTCAAATTTTGGGTTTCCTTTCTATTCTTATATTTATATTTTACTTGTTGGTGTTATATTTCAATTTTTTAAATAAAAAAATTAAAATATGTGAAATATACAAACATTTATTAAAAATGCAACACATTGTGGAAAACTACATGAACCTTTTCAAAAATAGTTGTTCAGTTTTTATCACTTTATTATATTCTGAATTGATGATAAACTATTTTAATACATGATAAATATTCTTCGAATATAATTTCACTTTTTTATGTGATGAAGTTTAGTTAGTATACTATGCATTTTTTTAATATGAAACAAAGATATATTATTTTATTTTATTTTACTTTTCATGGTTTGGTCTTTTTTATGCTTATTTGTTTTTCTATTGTTGTTATTTTTAAAAATGCAGGAACATTTATAAGAATACATAAAAATTTATTAACATTGTACGAACTCTTTACAAACATCATGTGGATAGTTTTGGAGTAAATAATGAATAATTTATCAAACATGATAAATTTGCAATCACATGATGAATAGTCGTACAAGTACATGATGAATAATTTTGTTATACTCGATAAGTATTTTTAATACATGATGATTTTTAATATATGTTGAATATTTTATTGAAGCTCAGTGGAATGTTTTTGAATATCAAATGCACATTTTTAGTTCACAAATTAATAAAATGGAAATATTTTCAAATTGAAGAAAAATTTGCATATATTCTATAAAGACTTTTAAATACATGTTGAACAATATTTAAAATATTCGATAAGGCGTCGAGTATTGCAATTCTAACATTCTGGTGCAGTCTTGCAAGCGCGTCTTATGCCCTCTGGGTTGGTGCCAACGGTGAGGACCGACCTCAACAGTGAGGGCAACCCTCATCCTTTGGGTGAGGCCAGCCATGTGCTAGAGCCGGCCATCTGTGTCTTGAATAAGAACATCATGGAGAATGCGCGCGAAAGAAAAACATAAATTGAATATTCCAGTACACGGTTCACCCGATAATATACATAATATATATCTAGAGAACTTGCTCAAGATGCTGGTACCATTCATCGCACACAATTCGTTCCTCGGCTCGTGCTGCGTAATCGTATGTGTCATTACGACTTATCGCACACGGATGATCCGACAGAACTGTGTGCGCCATATCCCACACGCTTGTCCTTTCTAAATCATGCCCATGGGTTGTACACTTTTCATTCTCGGTCATACGGCTATATTTTTGTAACGTGTGTGATGACTTCATCGCACACAGTTCGACTCAAGGGTGTGCGATAGGTGTGTCTTCATGAAAAGATTTTGCACCAGTTTGAATTCTGGTTTCTCCCCGGGCACATAAAATCTCAGGACTGATCCTGGGTGCGATCCTCATGTATGTCATCGGGGAGAGGAATCACAAGATTTTTCCAGGGCGAGACCATGGATGTGCTACAGGTTGCTTACGGAGTGAAAAAGGAAACATGTGACAACATGCATGCATGTCCAACGATTGAAGGTTGTAGTTACCCTCTGTATGTAAATACTTATAGTTGGAAAGAACTAATCTAATTTTTCTCAACTACAAGTATTTAGGTATGTAAATACTTGTAGTTGGAAAGAACTAATCTAATTTTCCTCAACTACAAGTATTTAGATACAGAGGGAGTATATCTCTCACGACAACATAATCCAACTTATATATATATATATAGTACTGTGTGGTGGGTGGAATAACTGTAAATACATATTGTATCGAGAACAGTGGCAGTGACAAGAGCAGGTACAATCAGTTCAGATAATAATAGTGTCGTGTGCATTCACACAAGCATACAAATACATAGCTCGATCGCGTAGTCGATCATTATTGAAGTTGAAGACATACATTCCGAAATGACATACACACTGAATAAGTGCAACCCTGAGGATCAGTTGGTGGAAGCCCTAATTAACCCTCAGGAAGTCTAGCTCCAGCAGATAGGCATCGACGTAATGCGCTTTTCCTACAAGATTCATGCTTCCATCGTCCTTGTAGACGCGGCACCCGTAAGGACCAATTGCAATGGTGTAGCCAAGTTGGGCGAGCTGACCAGTGGAGACGAGGTTTGCGTCAAGCCCAGGGACGTAGAGAACATCTCCCAGGGTCATGTTGGCAGTGTTCACTGATCCGCGGCCATGGACCGCCATACGCCCCATATTTGGCGTGTCAATGATAACTTGATCGCCGGAGGCTGGCGTGTAGTCCACCAAATGGTTGAGGTAACCTGTCATATGTTGTGGAGCAGCAGATGCCACACGCCAAGTTTGCTCAGGCGTCAAGCTCGCATTGTCCGCAGCTATAGGATCTGACCTGGTAATCATTCCGAAACAAGAGTTAGCATGATAGATGGACAATGCTGACATCTTAGTTCCATGAGAGACACACAGTAAGAAATCGTCAATTTTAAACACTACGGCAGTCCATCAGATATTTATTTAATTGTGCACATCAAGGTGAAGTTGGAGTTGGCCATATTGGGGAGTAGTTCCTCTCGATCGCAAGGTTTTGGTTACCGAATGGGGACCGGTAAACGTGGTTACCGAGAAATACTAAGCATATTTCAAACGAATTTATAAATGAATTTTGGATTCAAGTTCTTTGCACATAGTATATATAGGTGGAACATAAACTTGTATTTGTCAAAAACGAGTTACTAGTCCAGTGGAACGTTGTCAACGCGCAAGCTGTGAGGCCGCGTATCCGCCGCTGCTCCACTTGCGGCCCACACTCAATCTATCTCCTTGAACTAGAAGCATCGTGTGTTTGCTGCTGTGAACAGCCACACCGGAGGTGCTTTGCAACAAGTGTTTGTGTTGCAATGAGTTTTTACAACAGGACCTATGTTGCAAAAAGATTCTGCAAAGAAAAAGATTTTAAAAAAAGTTCCGCAACAAGACCTCTGTTCCAAAAGTGTCTGCAACATGACCTCTATTACAAAAGGTTCTACAACACTGTTATTGTTGCAACCATAAGGACGATATTGGGCTATTGGTTGGCACGAGATCTAAAGTACAAAAAAGTGCAAGAAGGATCACTCGAACCAGCGGACTATCAAAACAAGAAATATTGAGATGCTACCGTCTTTTACTATACATTGAGCGTTTAAATTTAAGAATTTCGGTATTTTTTGTTTGGTATATAGGGGTTTACCTGGGGCAATGAAATGCTCGGTAACCAGGGAAAATCTCGAAATTGACACTTTGTTTTTGCAGCAAAACCCTCATGCTATCCTGCAATTCTGTCCGATTTTCCTTTTTCTAACCTTTTCTGTGCGCTGAATTTAGACTTTATTGTTGCCATTATGTCGTTTTGATTATTTTAGTCAGACTTATTATTTTTGGCTGTGTGCATCCTACCTACATAGAGGTTGGATGTCGCTCACAATGCTTTGTATCTACTTGATGCTACATTTTGATTTAATAAAAACGTCCTTCATAAAAGAAATACTACTAGAAATACTGCTTATTTGCGACGGGACACAGAGACAGTGAACATATACCTGGAGAATAGTCCTCTGTTCATGCGATTTTGATCTTGAGTCTTCTGAGCCAAGCGTCGTCTTGGTACCACCACCTTGTTGCGTACCTTATTGCGTCTAATCTTCCTAAGATGGCGGCGTGTGTCTATTGCGGTCTTGCTGCTGCGGTCACCAGCTGGTAAAGTCTCCCATAGGTGGCATTGTGTACAAATAGGATGAACCCGGTATAAACCATGGTTAAAGCTACCCGTGGAGCAAATATGTGTCTCAGTTATTTAGTTCAAGCAATGGGAAAAGAGTTGCAAAAGGTTCATGTAAAAATAAAAATTGAGTCATGCATGCACCTGCTACACCATCTCACGCAGAATCGATCAAAAGTTGTAGGGCGAGGAATGCCACGACCATGGGCATGCTTACACTTTTCATGGAGGGCGCCTATGATGCGCCGCAAGGTGTACATGTTGATTCCTCTTTCCCTTTCGTATGAGAACAAGAACAAGTTTGTGAGAATGAATATCAAGGCAGCATACTGAATAATTAAGTTCGCAAGTCACTTAAATCAAGTACTTTTTGAATCGGGAGAATTGTATAATTTTTCCTAAACTGTCTACCTTCCTCCCCTAAACAATGCTTATGATCTTACTGTCGGATATTCTCTTTGCTTCTAGATTTTTCTGAACCAATTTTGCCCTGCTATGTAACATCAAACTACTTTGTTTTCCCCACCACTGAAATCAAACCAGAACCAGAATAACCCATACCTAATGATATTTTGCTTGTCCATGCCCAGCACTAAATCAATTATATCCTTTATTTTCCTTCTTGCACTTCCGTCTGAGGCATATAATGGAGTCCAGGATTGGTCCTTGAATATATTATATATGCTACGTACTAGCTTCTTCCTGTCGATGTTCCGAAACATTGTGTTCGAGTCAAAATCCGGGAGCCCATGCATCAAGAGGTTTGTCTTGTTGAACCTTCCAATTCCAAAAAAGATGGGCACGGTACGCAAGCTTTGACGCGCGCTGCAGGCATAAAATCGTAGAATGTGTCAACTATGCATACATATATACAACACTAAACATGTGCTTATGCAAAAAAATTGGAAAAGGAGGATAATCCCGGCCTCCGCATCAGCGTGATGCATGCAGCCATATTATTAAGCAAAATATACGGAAATATCTATGATCTAGCTAGTACACGCTCTGTCAGAGCTAAAACGAAAGCAAATAAAAGGGTAAAACGCCATAACCGGCGAAAATAGGACGAGATGACTAAACACCCAACGTATTATTGGACTGCCATCCAAACCGGTTGTAGATATCCTGAGTTATCATCTCCCATCGGATAGACCCAGTAACCAAACGCTCCCTTTCTTATGCAATATGCATTATCATTTTCTTGTTTCATTTAATCTTCTTCTTCCAATCAAAATAAATAAGAATTTAACTATTCTCAGCTTTCATATGTTGTTTGCCGAGAAATGTTTCGTTCATCCCTTTCAGTACTTGCATATTTTTCTTTTGCGAACAAAAAAAATACTGTTTTGAGATCTTCGCTACCCAACTAACTTAGGACATGGAACTTTTTTCCTTTTTGTTTCTCTCAAAATTAAAAATATATGGACTTCAAACTTTGCAGATCAACAAAACTTCAGAATTTTTCAGATCCTTTTGGTCTGGAATAAATATAGGAAATGAGATTTTTTTTGGTTAAGAAATATGATTTATACTCCCTCCGGTCCTAAATATAAGTGTTTTTAGAGATTCCACTATGAACTACATACCGAGCAAAATAAGTGAATCAACACTCTAAAGTATGTCTATATACATCCGTATATAGTTTATAGTGGAATCTCTAAAAAATATATTTAGGAATGGAGGGAGTATTATTTATGATGTAGAAAAAATCCAAAAGTTTTTCCACACATTGTAGTTCCAATGTTTTTTTTTACCTACAAAAATTGAATTTCATATGTTGTGTATGTTGTATCATTTGAGAGAAACAAAAACGGAAAAATTTACGCATGGATCGTGAAGGAACAAATGGATGTTTGGATAAGGAGGCATGGGTATAGCCACAACTTTCCCTTTCAGTATTTTCATATGAACAGGAAAAAAAGATAAGACTACTATTAGTCACAGTTATATAACTAAAAAATAGACGCATAAATATCTAGGTTTCACCGTCGCAATGACAGACAATCAATTTGATCCTTTTCCATACAAAGTGACTATCATTTGTTGCAAACATTCAATACTATGCCTAGCTCGAATAGTCATCTTCATTCCTGCCCAAATTATGTTCCTACACCACTAATAATGATAATTATTTTTGCAATAGAATGGGGGTCTTCTAGTTACCCTCTACAAAAAAGCCAAATGATTTTTAAAAGGGATATGGCAGCACAATTGACAATTTATGTCGGATTACTTGATGCGCGTGTATTTGGCAAAAAGAAAACAAGGTACCTGTTTTTCTCAAGATTAGCATTAAGTTTATCCAACCGGAGCTGCAGTTCCTTGACTTTCTTCTTGTACGACGATGCCAGCCTAAAAGATGTGCAGACAATATACAAAGTATTTACTGTTGTATAAATTTCTAACTTGGATTTCAGGGTTGAGTAAACTAAAGAGAAGAAAATTAAGACGAGATCATGCTGCTACTATGTTCCATGCAGTGTTGACATGTGAAATTATGTGTAATGTGCGCATCAGTCATAAACCTAAATCATGAGATGCAGATCAGCTCTATAAACAAAATATGTGAAATCATGGGAAAAAACTCCTCATGATAAAGAAAGAGGAAAAACAGGAAAACAGAATCAGTGTGATACTTCTTTCACAGAGTAATTACCATGTGTTGCAAACAGTCAATACTATGCCTAGCTAGCTCAAGCAGTCATTTTCCTTCCTTCCCAAATTACGTTCCAACACGACTAAGAATTGTAGTAGCAAAAAACAGTGGACCTTTAATTATGCCCGGCACAAATACCAAAAGAAAAGAAAGGGTAAAAAGCTAGCACGATACCAAACATTGTACAATTTATCTATTATTATTGAGTACCTGTATTTCATAAAATAGACTTTGTACCTGTTTTCCTCCTGACCAGCAATGAGTTTAACCGCTCTGATATTTATCTTCTTGAGACTCTCTGTCCATGAAATTCCCAGCCTAAAAGATTTGCAGAAAACATAATATAGTACGTACAGTTGTACAAAGAGGAGAAAATTAGGACGAGATGGTCCTGCTATTGCGTTCCTAGCAGTACTTACAAATGAAATTATGTGTATGTGCACATTGTCACATGATCAGTCATGCACAGGTCTCTCAATAAAATATGTGGGATGAGGGTATAACCCTCCTCAAGTTCTCATTGTAAATAAAGATATAAAATAGCAAAAACAGAAGAGCAAGAAAACTGAATCAGTGGGATTGCGCTGAATAAAAGTAATAATCGTGCATGTCAGTACGATGGTGAGAAGGCTTGAGGTTCCATGGGTTACAAGTTATCTATGTTGTCTTGTGAACAATGCTTGCTCACTCGTTTTGCATATAAACAGAATAAATAGACTAGTATTGGTCACACAATTTTACATCTAGACCATAACCCCATAAATGTCTTGGTTTCACCGACGCAATGGTACACAATCTATTTGACGCTTGTTTTCACATGGACTAATATTGCAAACATTCAGTACTATGTCTAGCTCAAAAAGTCATCTTTCTTCCTGCCCAAATTATGTTCCTACACAACTAAGAGTTATTGTAGATACAAATTTTTTGTCTTCCAATTACCCGTTGTGTGCATCACTCTATGAACAGGCCAAGGGTCTACCCCTTTTTTCGAAAGAAAGCAAAAATCGTCTGTACAAAAGCCGAAACAAATTTACAAAGGATAAGCCTTTACAATTTATGCAATATTATTCTATACTGTATAACGCGAAAAAAGGTACCTGTTGTTGTAAAGATCAACGACAAGTTTATCCCTCATTGTTTGGCCATATAGCTCAGTCATCTTGGAGTGCATCATCAGCCGGTTCCCCTGTCTGTAATTCACACTTCATTCTCCAAGGAGTTAGAGCTCGTCTGAGGCTGAGGCTGACCATGGAGGAGCTGCGAGCCAACCAGGAGCCGGATACCCCTGTTCCTGTTGCCAGGACCTACTCTTCATTTGGTCACGTGTTCTTGGGTAACCATATGGAACAGCACAAAATCGTTTCCCTGTCTCTGGTCGGGGCTGTCCTACGCCATCGTTCCCATGTCATCGTCCAAGGAGCTAGAGCTCGTCGGAGGCCCACCATGGAGGAGACGGATAGCCGCGTCGTTGGCTCGAGGTAGTACTACTCACTTTCCAATTGATCATGTGCTCTTTCATTTGGTATAATTAAAATCGTGATTCATCTATCCGATCCTCAAACTCATCGTTTATCTCAGGTCAATCCCATCGTTGATTTAATCATTTTTCTTACTATTTCCATCGTGCAGTCTCTTCAACATCTTGGACAATCATTCCGCATTATGGTCCAAGACGTATCCTATACTTACATCAACGGAAGTGTGTGATACCATTTTCATTTCGCCGGGTTTCACAGTTGATCCCTTGTTCCGGAAAATACATAGGGGCATAGATCCCAAGGACTGCCGGCAAAATAAGGAGATCGACCGTCTTGAACAAGATCTCGGTGGATTACTACTATTCATAGTCAATTATACCAAGTGTCGGATCCGGGCGCCGGATCTTTCTTACGACGCCGCCGAGTGCACGTGCAGGTTTGGCCAGCTGCTCAATGAAGAATTGAAGGGGGTGGTAAGTGATGTATATAGCTCTAGTTTCCCTGCTGGTGCATGTTTGGGAAGCCAATACTACTTGCAAAAGGCCTTATATATATATAACTTCTCGTGAAAATTTCAGTGCCTAGATTTTTTAAGGGTGCCACAAGATCCGCATGCGAGCTCGATTCTCAACAGCATTCTCTACGGGCCAAAATGGATTTCTCATGTGCGCAGCATTATTAGCATCATCATCAAACATCTGAGAGGAAAAAGGTCATTCTTTTTATTTACATATATCATCTGAACTACAACGTTGGGTCTATCACTCTATTTGGAAGACAAATTAAATAGTATCAGGTGTGGTGTGGCATGATTGTCAATTTCACTTAACCATGCATGCACGAGTGCGCGCGTACAAGTCTGGAGAAAAGTCCAGTATTTGTTTTAACTTGAAGCAAAAATATATACACATAATAGTTTAAAAAACAATCAAATATTTCTGTTTTCCTACAAAATGTACAAAAACACCAATTGTGTCTATGGCATGTGGGCCACCATGAGTTATGATGTATGGACTTCAAGTTTTTATATTGGTACAAAGTAATTTTTGTAAGGGGGAAATAATGTAATATCGTGTGATGTGTCATATATACAAAGCCATGCAAGCGATGCGTAAATAATATATCAACCAGTGCAGATTTGTGAATTTCAAAAGATTTTGAATTTTTCCCCAAATGTAGGTTTGACAATACATTTTTCATTACAAAATATTTGTTAGTAGTCTGTACAGATAATAACCGAGGGTTCATCAACAATAGCGAATTCAATCTTGAATTGCTAGTTGAAATATATCATTCTTGCACCATTTATTAAGTCAAATTGTGTCATCATAATTAACTAGTAGGTGTTTTCTTAATCCTTTCTAGCAAACATATTGTTTCGTTTTTAAATAAGGTCTTCTTTGGCTTGTAGGAATTTCATAGGATAGGATTTTCATAGGAAAAATCCCTATGAAGCCCTTTGGTTTGTAGGAATGGATTCCTATTCCTATGTAGGATAGGAAACAATCCATCACGTATTTCAAAGGAAAGAAAACATTAGCCTAGACTCAGTGGAAAAATTCCTATCCTATGCATCAAATGACATGTCTTTTTTTATAGGAATTGAGATGGATGTCATCTCGCTTTCTATGATCTTTCTATTCCTATGATCATTCTATCCTCTGAACCAAAGGAGGCCTAAAAGGAGTGTTGTTGGACCTTGGGGGTCCACATTAGGGATTATAGATGTAGGAACTATGTATGTCAAACTTGTATTTATTTATATGTACAACTCACCATGGGCATATTTGTGATAATTTTTCTAGTACAGGCATATACACGGATTATTTATTTTGTTACAACCTATAACCATGGGTAGTGTTCCATACATTTTACGTACTAGAAGGTAATATTTTTTGTACGGAAATATCAAGTGTATAAAAAAATAGATTATATAAAGACAATTTTTTACACTGTCATGGTGCAACAAAACCCTTATATTAAGTTAAGGAGGGATTACTTTTTAATTATATATATGTTACATACCATATTCTTAGCATACCCATTTTTATGTACAAATATGAAGGTACTTTAGAAATGTACTAAAAAAATTGTGTTGAAATGCAATATTTTTCTTGTAGTTTACTTTGAGAAGTATCTTAGAAATAGTATGTGTCCATATTCAAAACGACGAAGTAGTATATATATACTATCCTATGGTAGCTATAAGACATGGGTGCATGTAACTACACCGGGTATTAGGATGTCGCTATGTAAACGGTATGATGCATTTATCGCTTATATATGTTTGTAATTTATATACAACGTAACATAGAAAGTGCTTGATTGAGTCTGAACATGCAGAGAAGAAATCAGCAAGGACAAATTCTTATCTATGATTGAATGCGGTCCTGTTCATATTGTCTACAGTCCTAATCGAAATAGTCTTGAACTGAATGTGATATCGTACACTGGTGGGCTGTATTTTACTCGTGCCGAGTGGCACACAAGGTATGTGTAATCGCATCCACATAATCCAATTTTATTTTTATTTTTTTGTAATCCCCATGCAACTTCCCTCCTTGATTATCTGAACTGAACGAAGGAGGAGGATTGAATGTCTTTTGTACTTGCCAGCGTGCGAAACAAACTTGCGCAACTGCTACTGTTGGAGGACCGGAGTGGCATGGAAGGTGGTGGTTTTTTTCCGGCAACTCTTGAAGCTCAGGAGGTGAAAGGTGAGACTTGAACCGTCGAGTCTTCCATATTTCCTGCAAAAAGAAGAATCTTGCTAACGTATTTTTGAAACAACATTTCAAACACCAAATTTGTGTCGTAGATGGCATAACAATAAGGGTTGTGTTATGTTGCAGAGCCGGTTTGCTATGTCAGCCGAACCATTGGCGGCACTGGTGGTGATGGAAGTATTATCCCTCCTTATGCTGGGCGCATCCGACCTGTGCGTACCTTGAAAAAAAGACTGCGGCGGCGTGTTGTGGCGACCGGCAGCAGTCCTCCTCTCGTCACTTTGGAAAGGAGCATTGGACAAGTCTCGAACGGCAATGGGAGCTTTCATCCACCACCTCTCTGGATCCATGACACTGGATCTAGCTTCTCTATGACGGGGGACCTGAGCCTCCTTCAAGGCGTGCACGATGCTGCTGAAATGCGCTCGCATGGAGTCAGTGGGGCAGAGCTAGTCTCCACTAAATGCGGTCGCATAGCCGGGGCAGTGAGTCTCTCAGGGGTCAGGTATTTCCCTGGAGCCATGGCCAACCTCATATGCGGCGGCCTCTTGGGGTCCCTAGGCTGCGACATCATACAGAACGCCAAAGGATGCACCATCATCAAGGGCGGCCAACTGATCGGGGGTGGCCGCCTGCTGCCGAACCGCACATACTCCGTCGACTTCCTCAACGACAGGTTGCTCAGCGGTACAATTTGCTCCGGCTGCCAACACCAGTATTCATGAGCTTCTTCTTCATTCAGGGACTACAAGTTAACGTTTATCTTCTCCCTCCCTGGTACATGTTGTAATATATATTGAGTGCCGTCGGTTGGTCGTTCGAAACTGGTCTGGTCATCACCTTTGAACCGCTCGAGATGCACTTTGCAGTTGAGGTGGGAATGGATTGTAGAGTAAACTTCAGAACGTTGCTCTCTATTGGCGTGCAATGGTTGCGACAAGACTTTGTTGTTGGATGCAGCTGTGGGATCTTGAAAATGTGAATTTCAGTTTGAATCATTGATATCCAAATTTTCCGTGTTAATTGGAAAACTTAATTTGTTCCGAGCGCTGGTGGAAGCTCATTTCATGTTGCTGTCAATATGACCTTGTACTTCTTCGCGGGTTCGATATCTATTATGAGTGGGGTAATGTTAAAAATTCCCTATCGAGAAAGCCTACGGCAAAGTCAAATAGTCTTGACCAAGTAACACTAGTGGGGACAGGGCCTATAGTCCCGGCCCGTAAGGGGCTTTAGTCCCGGTTCACCAACCGAGACTAAAGGGGCGGGACTAAAGGCCTAACCTTTTCGTCCCGGCCCTCTTACACGCCGGGACTAAAGGTGCTCCACGTGGGCGCCTCGTAACGCCCCAGGGGCAGACCCTTTAGTCCCGGTTCGTTACACGGACCGGGACTAAAGATTTTCAGATTTTGCTGGTTTTTGGGTTTTTTTTGAATGAAATTATTTTTTGGGTTTTAGGGTTTTAGGGTTTAGGTGTTCGGGAGATTAACGTGATGCCTCGTTTGGTGTTCGGGAATTAGTTTTCATATAATTTAAAATAGAAATAATTATGCATATATATATATAAGATTAACTTATCTTACAAGCGATCATATATATACAATTATATGGAGATGTGAATTATCGGGACTAGAGCCCGTCTATTCGATTACATTGACGAACATCAGTAATGGCCCTTAGCTACACTAAATCGTCCTTTGTCTTCTATAGCTTCCGTCCTCAGAAATCCCGCAAGCTCCTCTGCAACAGCAATCGCGCGTTGCTCTGGTAGGACCTTCGTCCTCATGGCCGTGTGCTATATAAGAAGAGGAGATGAATATGAATATCAATCATGATAACAAAGAGTGACGGGTGAAAATAGAGGTGTGGATGTTCATTGCTTACGTCGAATCTGTGATCCTAAGGTAAACGTGCGAATGGTCTCGCAAACATAGTATCCGCATAGATGCGTTTCCCGTGGCTGCTGGTCGCACTTTACGAGAATAGAATATATATAATCAAAATAATAATCTAGCATCATAAATGTATTGAAAATTAATAGAAGTATATCATACTACTACTTACCTGAGCCGCTCTAAAGGTCTGCTTCTCAGGCTAGATACCGGGAGTCACGCACTTGAACCGATTCCAAACCCTGCCCGACAAGGATAATGATTTGCTAAGTTCTTCATTAATTGATATATCAGAAAATCATCGAAAGAGACCGATAGAGCGCAAGAATGATTAAAATTACCCTTGGAGCATGTCCTGCAGGCTTTGGAACTGTTCCAAGGGTCTCGATAATGGGTCGAAGGCATCAACTCTTTCCTTATCAATTTGAATGTCCAAGAGAGTCCAATGAAAGCTGGACATGTATATATATATATATATATATATATATATATATATATATATATATATATATATATATATATATATATATATATATATATATATATATATACATACATATACATATACATATATATACATATATATATATACATACATATATATATATATATATATATGTGTGTGTGTGTGTGTGTCAGTAACTTATCAATTACACTTATATGTGAATGGACACAACAGAGTAAAGACCCTCACCTGAAGTTGTATGGAAACAGTATGTGGTCACAGAAATTTTGATCTATTAGAAACCTTAGAAGGTTTTCCTCCGTCTCCTTGGGATAATTAGTTAGCGTCGCTATATGTATTTTATCTGGGTCAATAAACCCAATATTTAGGATGCTCTTACTTTTACACTCCAGAATCTTCATTCTGCATAATAGAGTACAAGTTATATATAGACAATGAATTGAAATAACTAAACAAGTTATATGTAGACAACGAATTGAAAAACTTACAGACAATAGCAACTCATAAGCGATTTGTCGAGGGCGTCGCCATTGTACATCTGGAAGAGTTCATCAAAGTCGATATGGATTTCTTCGGTGCGGCCGTAGTACTCCCGTGGGACACTCAGCACGATCATCGTTCTCCCATTCTTTGATTCACTTAAGTACCATTTATGCAAGTAACGCATATTTGTTGGGAGATCATCTTTGCTGACCAAAGGCTCTCCCATGACAAACTGTGGCTTAGGGGCTACCACAGCCTTGGGTATCCTGTCGTCTTGGGAAGCCAGCAAATCTTCAACCGAGATACCACATTCATCCGCCAACTCCTTTGCTTTTTCAAAAGCTTGCCCCTGCACCGGAGGGGGAACATTCTTGGTTAACACCTTGAGTGGGATCGACTGTTTGGCCTGTTGTCCAAGCTGAGGAACGTCTGATTTTTTCTTGCTTGTAGTTGAACTTGATTTGCTCCCACTTGCACTTGCACGTGAGCTGCTCTTTTTCACTTCCTTCTGCAATGTGCGTGTATAGTCATCAGGCTTATAGTCTAAGTCATACTGTGATGGAGTGGTTAAGAAGTCTTTTGCCCATGCTATGTGCTTCTCGGTGTATTCCGGGCGGGGCTCGGGTTCCTTCCTTTTCATCTGTGCATCATGCTGTTCCTTTGCTATCCTGGTGTTTTCCTCGGGGGTACGATCATAAGGTCTGATAGGAAGATTAGCATGAGGTACCTTTGGGAGGGGCGACAGTTTGCGCTTTGGGGAGCTCTGTCGGTTAGAAATCATCGACAGAGCGTTCTTGCTGGCACGCTTCCGCTTAGTATCCGGAGCGGGCGGCGGCAGAGACGGACGACCCAAGTCGGGCGGCGGTGATCGAGATGGACTCGTGTTGTGCTGGTCGACGTCATGTGGAAGGCTTGGAGGTAATGGAGGTGTAGGTGACCTGCGACGACTCGGAGGCGGTGTTGTCCTTGGGCCGAGCCTGGAAGCTTGATGTAGTTCTTGTCCCATAGGATGACTCCACCCAGTACTTCTCCGAGTGCCCTCTCATCTTCGGGTCCAGCTATGTCGAGCTCCATATCATTAAACCCCGTCATGATTTCATCCACCCCGACTTTA
Source organism: Hordeum vulgare subsp. vulgare (assembly GCF_904849725.1). Lineage (NCBI taxonomy): Eukaryota > Viridiplantae > Streptophyta > Magnoliopsida > Poales > Poaceae > Hordeum > Hordeum vulgare. The sequence continues at coordinate 722,765 of NC_058519.1, read as the reverse complement.
GCAAAGCCAGCTGGAATCTCACGGCCATGCCAGCGTGCATGAGGGCCAGAAGGTAAAGCTTGTCCGACGACCACCTTCATGGATATGTTCTTGAATTTCTGATGGAGTTCGCATGATGTTGACTCCTTGATTCCATCCACGGGTAGCCGGGACCGCCCTCTATCATTCTTCGTTCATCGTTGGGCGGGGCCTCAGATTCAGCCATGCTGTTTTTCCGCTTAGATGGGGCGCCGGTAATATCAACTGCAGGATCTTCCTGGCGCGGTACTCCTCTAAGCTCATCAATCTGCTTCTGTTGCTCGTTAATCCTGGCAAGCAACTGGTTGAACTTGTCATTCTCCTCATCCTGTTGTCGCTTCTTTGCTCTCTCTCGGCTTCTGTAAGTGTCTTGGTCTTTGGCAAACCCAAGCCACCACGGGTAAGAAGGACCGAAGCCTCGCGTTCGTCCTCCATGTTCGTCATTGCCGAGGACCAGTGTGAGCAAATCTTTATCTCTATCTGCAGTGAACTTTCTTTGTCCCTCCTTAATTTCTTTCACTATCCTTTTCCAATTCTCCCTGGGTATCCTAAGATCGTAATTGCAGATGAGGTCCCCTGTTGTTTCGTCGTACAACCCACCATGCGCAAGGAACCAATTTCTTGCTCTCAATTCCCACTCATCGCGGAGTGGTTCAGGTACGACGCCTTTATCTATCAGATCTTGCTCTTTCTTATCCCACTTTGGGATGGCAGTCTCATAGCCCCCTGGCCCCAGCTTGTGGTGATATTTCTTCTTGTCGGCATTTATCTTGTTCTTTTCTGATAATGCCTGGGCATCTTCTGACTCCTTGTACTCTTGAAATGCCTTCCAGTGATTCGCCTGCTTGGCTAGATACCCCTCGAATACTGGCACTTTCTCAGATCTTGCTCTTTCTTATCCCACTTTGGGATGGTAGTCTCATAGCCCCCTGGCCCCAGCTTGTGGTGATATTTCTTCTTGTCGGCATTTATCTTGTTCTTTTCTGATAATGCCTGGGCATCTTCTGACTCCTTGTACTCTTGAAATGCCTTCCAGTGATTCGCCTGCTTGGCTAGATACCCCTCGAATACTGGCACTTTCTGTGTCTTCAGATAGTTTTTCCATAGCTTCTTCTTCCAGCTACGGAACAGTTCGGCCATCTTCTTCAGAGTCCACTGCTTGACTTTGGCCCTCAGTTTGTCTGCGGCGTCTTCATTCTCACATTATGGCAGGTTGAAATGTGACATGAGATCATTCCAAAGATTATCTTTGTACCTTTCGGCGACATAATCACTATCGGCTGCCCCTTTGCACTCGTTCCACTCCCGAACGCTGATCGGGACTGTTGGAAATATGCCCTAGAGGCAATAATAAATTAGTTATTATTATATTTCTTTGTTCATGATAATCGTTTATTATCCATGCTATAATTGTATTGATTGGAAACACAATACTTGTGTGGATACATAGACAAAACACTGTCCCTAGTAAGCCTCTAGTTGACTAGCTCGTTGATCAAAGATGGTCAAGGTTTCCTGGCCATAGGCAAGTGTTGTCACTTGATAACGGGATCACATCATTAGGAGAATCATGTGATGGACTAGACCCAAACTAATAGACGTAGCATGTTGATCGTGTCATTTTGTTGCTACTGTTTTCTGCGTGCCAAGTATTTATTCCTATGACCATGAGATCATATAACTCACTAACACCGGAGGAATGCTTTGTGTGTATCAAACGTCGCAACGTAACTGGGTGACTATAAAGATGCTCTACAGGTATCTCCGAAGGTGTTAGTTGAGTTAGTATGGATCAAGACTGGGATTTGTCACTCCGTGTGACGGAGAGGTATCTCGGGGCCCACTCGGTAATACAACATCACACACAAGCCTTGCAAGCAATGTAACTTAGTGTAAGTTACGGGATCTTGTATTACGGAACGAGTAAAGAGACTTGCCGGTAAACGAGATTGAAATAGGTATGCGGATACTAACGATCGAATCTCGGGCAAGTAACATACCGAAGGACAAAGGGAATGACATACGGGATTATATGAATCCTTGGCACTGAGGTTCAAACGATAAGATCTTCGTAGAATATGTAGGATCCAATATGGGCATCCAGGTCCCGCTATTGGATATTGACCGAGGAGTCTCTCGGGTCATGTCTACATAGTTCTCGAACCCGCAGGGTATGCACACTTAAGGTTCGACGTTGTTTTATGCGTATTTGAGTTATATGGTTGGTTACCGAATGTTGTTCGGAGTCCCGGATGAGATCACGGACGTCACGAGGGTTTCCGGAATGGTCCGGAAACGAAGATTGATATATAGGATGACCTCATTTGGTTACCGGAAGGTTTCCGTGCATTACCGGAAAAGTTTCGGGCTCATCGGTAGTGTACCGGGAGTGCCGGGAGGGGTGCCGGGGACCATCGGGAGGGGTGTCACGCCCCAAGGGGTCTCATGGGCTATGGGAAGAGATAAACCAGCCCCTAGTGGGCTGGAATAAGTTCCCACTAAGGCCCATAAGGTTTGAGAAGGGAAAAACACAAGGTGGAAAGAGTTTCCAAGTGGGAAGGTGGAATCCTACTCCAAGTAGGATTGGAGTAGGACTCCTCCACCTCCAATTTTGGCCAAACCTTTAGGTTTTGAGGCTGCCTCCTCCCCTCCCTCCCACCTATATATGCGGAGGTATTAGGGCTGATTTGAGACGACTTTTTCCACGGCAGCCCGACCACATACCTCCATAGTTTTTCCTCTAGATCGCGTTTCTGCGGAGCTCGGGCGGAGCCCTGCTGAGACGAGATCATCACCAACCTCCGGAGCGCCGTCACGCTGCCGGAGAACTCTTCTACCTCTCCGTCTCTCTTGCTGGATCAAGAAGGCCGAGATCATCGTCGAGCTGTACGTGTGCTGAACGCGGAGGTGCCGTCCGTTCGGTACTAGATCGTGGGACTGATCGCGGGATTGTTCGCGGGGCGGATCGAGGGACGTGAGGACGTTCCACTACATCAACCGCGATCTCTAATCGCTTCTGCTGTACGATCTACAAGGGTACGTAGATCACTCATCCCCTCTCGTAGATGGACATCACCATGATAGGTCTTCGTGCGCGTAGGAAAATTTTTGTTTCCCATGCGACGTTCCCCAACAGTGGCATCATGAGCTAGGTTCATGCGTAGATGTCTTCTCGAGTAGAACACAAAAGGTTTTGTGGGCGGTGATGTGCGTTTTGCTGCCCTCCTTAGTCTTTTCTTGATTCCGCGGTATTGTTGGATTGAAGCGGCTTGGACCGACATTACTCGTACGCTTACGAGAGACTGGTTTCATCGTTACGAGTAACCCCCTTTGCTCAAAGATGACTGGCAAGTGACGGTTTCTCCAACTTTAGTTGAATCGGATTTGACCGAGGAGGTCCTTGGATGAGGTTAAATAGCAACTCATATATCTCCGTTGTGGTGTTTGCGTAAGTAAGATGCGATCCTACTAGATACCCTTGGTCACCACGTAAAACATGCAACAACAAAATTAGAGGACGTCTAACTTGTTTTTGCAGGGTATGATTGTGATGTGATATGGCCAATGATGTGATGTGATATATTGGATGTATGAGATGATCATGTTGTAATAGAAATATCGACTTGCACGTCGATGGTACGGCAACCGGCAGGAGCCATAGGGTTGTCTTTATACTAACATATGTGCTTGCAGATGTGTTTACTATTTTGCTAGGATGTAGCTTTAGTAGTAATAGCATAAGTAGCACGACAACCCCGATGGCAACACGTTGATGGATGATCATGGTGTGGCGCCGGTGACAAGAAGATCGTGCCGGTGCTTTGGTGATGGAGATCAAGAAGCACGTGATGATGGCCATATCATGTCACTTATGAATTGCATGTGATGTTAATCCTTTTATGCACCTTATTTTGCTTAGAACGACGGTAGCATTATGAGGTGATCTCTCACTGAAATTTCAAGACGAAATTGTGTTCTCCCCGACTGTGCACCGTTGCGACAGTTCTTCGTTTCGAGACACCACGTGATGATCGGGTGTGATGGACTCAACGTTCACATACAACGGGTGCAAAACAGTTGCACACGCGGAACACTCGGGTTAAGCTTGACGAGCCTAGCATGTGCAGACATGGCCTCGGAACACATGAGACCGAAAGGTCGAGCATGAATCGTATAGTTGATATGATTAGCATAGGGATGCTTACCACTGAAACTATTCTCGACTCACGTGATGATCGGACTTGAGATAGCGGATTTGGATCATGTACCACTCAAATGACTAGAGAGATGTACTTTTTGAGTGGAAGTTCTTAAGTAATATGATTAATTGAACTAATTGTCATGAATATAGTCTAATGGTCTTTGCGAATTACGATGTAGCTTGCGCTATAGCTCTACTGTTTTTATATGTTCCTAGAGAAAATTTAGTTGAAAATTGATAGTAGCAACCTTTGCAGACTGAGTCTGTAAAACCGAGGATTGTCCTCGTTGCTACGCAGAAGGCTTATGTCCTTAATGCACCACTCGGTGTGCTGCACCAAGAGCGTCGTCTGTGGATGCTATGAACATCCGACATACACGTTACTGATGACTACACGATAGTTCAGTGCAAGATACTTGATGGCTTAGAAGCAAGGCGCCGAAAACGTTGTAAAACGTCACGGAACATAAGTGATGTTCCGAAGAGATGAAATTGTGATTTCATGCTTGTGCCCTTGTTAAGAGGTGCGAGACCTCCAAACAAGATTCTTTGTCCACAAAGTAAAGGAGAAAAGCTCAATTGTTGAGCGTGTGCTCAGATTGTCTGAGTACGACAATCGCTTGAATCAAGTGGGAGTTAATCTTCCAGGTGAGATAGTGATGGTTCTCCAAAGTCATTGCCACCAAGGTATGAGAGCTTCGTGATGAACTATAACATATCAAGGATAGATACTATGATCTTTTGAGCGATTCGCGATGTTTGACACTGCGAAAGTAGAAATCAAGAAGGAGCATCAATAGTTGATGGTTTGTAAAACCACTGAGTTTCAAGAAAGGCAAGGGCTAGAAGGGATACTTCGTGAAACGGCAAAGCAGTTGCTGCACTAATGAAGAGACCCAAGATTAAACCCAAACCCGAGACTAAGTGCTTCTGTAATGAGGGGAACAGTCACTGAGGCGGAAACAACTCTAGATACTTGGTAGATAAGAAGGCTGGCAAAAGTCGAAAGAAGTGTATTTGATATACATAATGTTGATGTGTACTTTACTGGTACTCCTAGTAGCATGAGGGTATTAGATACCGGTTCGGTTGCTAAGTGATTAGTAACACGAAATGAAAGCTATGACATAAACGGAGACTAGCTAAAGGCGAGGTGACGATACGTGTTGGAAGTGTTTCCAAGGTTGATATGATCAAACGTCGCACGCTCCCTCTACCATCGGGATTGGTGTTAAACCTAAATAATTGTTATTTGGTGCTTGCGTTAAGCATGAACATGATTGGATCGTGTTTATTGCAATACGATTATTCATTTAAGGAGAATAATGGTTACTCTATTTTCTTGAATATTCACCTTCAATGGTTTATTGAATCTTGATCGTAGTGTCACACATGTTCATGATATTGGTGCCAAAAGATACGAGTTAATGATGATAGTACCACTTACTTGTGGCACTGCCGCCTGAGTCATGTTAGTATAAATTGCATGAAGAGGCTCCATGCTGATGGATCTTTGTACTCACCTGATTTCGAATCACTAGTGACATGCAAATCATACCACATGAGCAAGGCCTTGTTTTCATTGAGATGAAATAAGATAGTAACTTGTTGGAAGTGATACATTTTGATGTATGCAGTCCAATGGTTGCTGAGGCACGCAGTGGATATCATTATGTTCTTACTTCACTGACGATTTGAGTAGATAATAGAGTATTTACTTAATGAATCACAGGTCTGAAATATTGAAAAGTTCAATTCTGTTTCAGAGTGAAGTTCGTCGTAACAAGAGGATAAACTGTCTACGATATGATCATAGAAATGAATATCTGAGTTACGAGTTTTGGTACGCAGTTAAGACAATGTGGAAGTTATTTCGCAGTTCATGCCACCTGGAACATCATAGTGTGATGATGTGTCTGAACATCATAGCCACGCACTATTTGGTATAATACATACTATGGTGTCTCTTATCGAATTACCACTATCGTTTATGGGTTATGCATTAGAGACAACCACACTCACTTTAAATAGGGCACCGCGTATTTCCGTTGAAGATGACACAGTATAGACTGAGGTTTAGAGAAATCTAAACTGTCGTTTCTTGAAAGTTTGGGGTTTCGACACTTATGTGAAAAAGTTTCAGTCTGATAAGCTCGAACCCAAAGCGGATAAATGCATCTTCATAGGATATCCAAAACAGTTGGGTACATCTCCTATCTCAGATCCGAAAGCAAAGTGTTTGTTTCTAGAAACGGATCCTTTCTCGAGGAAAGGTTTCTCTTGAAAGAATTGAGTGGGAGGGTAGTAGAACTTGATGAGGTCATTGAACCATCACTTCAACCAGTGTGTAGCAGGGCGCAGGAAGTTGTTCATGTGGCGCCTACACCAATTGAAGTGGAAGCTGATGATGATGATCATTGAGCTTCGAATCAAGTTACTACAAAACCTCGTAGGTCGACAAGGTCGCGTACTGCTGCAGAGTAGTACGGTAACCCTGTCTTGGAGGTCATGTTGTTGAGCAACAGTGAACCTAAGAGTTATGGAGAAAGCGATGGTGGGCCCGGGTTCCGACAAATGGCTGGAAGCCATGAAATCCGAGAGAGGATCCATGTATGAAACCAAAGTGTAGACTTTGGAAGAACTACTTGATGGTCATAGGACTATTGAGTAAAGATGGATCTTTAAAAGGAAGACAGACGATGATAGTGATAAGTCACTATTAAGAAAAGCTCGACTTGTCGCAAAGATGTTTCCGACAAGATCAAACAGTTGACTATGATGAGACTTTCTCACTCGTAGCGATGCTGAAAGTCTGTTAGAATTATGTTAGTAGTTGCTGCATTATTTATGAAATATTGCATGTAGGATGTCAAAACATTGTTTCCTCAACGGTTTCCTTGAGCAAACATTGTATGAGATACAACCATGAGGTTTTGTCGATCCTAAAGATACTAGCAAGTATGCAAGCTCCAGTGATCCTTCAATGGACTGGTGCAAGCATCTCAGAGTTGGAATATACACTTTGATGAGATGATCAAAGATTTTGGGTTTTTTACAAAGTTTATGAGAAACCTGTATTTCCAAAGAAGTGAGTGGGAGCACTATAGAATTTCTGATAGGTATATGTGGTTGACATATTGTGGATCAGAAGTAATGTAGAATTTCTGTAAAGCATACAAGGTTGTTTTGAAAGAAGTTTTCAAAGGAGTACCTGGATTACGCTACTTGAACGTTGAGCATCAAAGATCTATGGAGATAGATCGAAAAGCACTTAACGGAAGTTTCAACAAGATGCATGCCTTGACAAGTTTTTGAAAGGAGTTCAAAATAGGTCAGCAAAGAAGGAGTTCTTGGTTGCGTTGTGAGGTGTGAATTTGAGTAAGACTCAAAACCCGACCCCGGCAGAATAAAGAGAATAGACGAAGGTCGTCTTCTATGCCTTAGCCGTAGAATCAAAAGTATGCCATGCTGTGTACCGCACCTGATGTGTGCCTTGACGCAAAGTATGTTGAGAGGTACAGAGAGTGATCCATGATTGAATCACTAGCAGCGGTCAAAATTTATCCTTAGTAACTAATGGACTAAGGAATTTTTTCTCGATTATGGAGGTGGTTAAAGAGTTCGTCGTAAAGGGTTACGTTGATGCAAGCTTTGACACTAATCCGAATAACTATGAGTAGTGAAACGGATTCGTATAGTAGAGTAGATATTTGGAGCATTTCCGAATAGCACGTAGTAGCAGCATCTATAAGATGGCATAAAGATTTGTAAAGAACACACGGATCTGAAAGTTTCAGAACCATTGACTAAAACCTCTCTCACGAGCAAGACGTGATCAGACCCCATAACTATATGGGTGTTGGATTCGTTGGAATCACATGGTGATGTGAACTAGATTATTGACTCTAGTGCAAGTGGGAGACTGTTGGAAATATGCCCTAGAGGCAATAATAAATTAGTTATTATTATATTTCTTTGTTCATGATAATCGTTTATTATCCATGCTATAATTGTATTGATTGGAAACACAATACTTGTGTGGATACATAGACAAAACACTGTCCCTAGTAAGCCTCTAGTTGACTAGCTCGTTGATCAAAGATGGTCAAGGTTTCCTGGCCATAGGCAAGTGTTGTCACTTGATAACGGGATCACATCATTAGGAGAATCATGTGATGGACTAGACCCAAACTAATAGACGTAGCATGTTGATCGTGTCATTTTGTTGCTACTGTTTTCTGCGTGCCAAGTATTTATTCCTATGACCATGAGATCATATAACTCACTAACACCGGAGGAATGCTTTGTGTGTATCAAACGTCGCAACGTAACTGGGTGACTATAAAGATGCTCTACAGGTATCTCCGAAGGTGTTAGTTGAGTTAGTATGGATCAAGACTGGGATTTGTCACTCCGTGTGACGGAGAGGTATCTCGGGGCCCACTCGGTAATACAACATCACACACAAGCCTTGCAAGCAATGTAACTTAGTGTAAGTTACGGGATCTTGTATTACGGAACGAGTAAAGAGACTTGCCGGTAAACGAGATTGAAATAGGTATGCGGATACTAACGATCGAATCTCGGGCAAGTAACATACCGAAGGACAAAGGGAATGACATACGGGATTATATGAATCCTTGGCACTGAGGTTCAAACGATAAGATCTTCGTAGAATATGTAGGATCCAATATGGGCATCCAGGTCCCGCTATTGGATATTGACCGAGGAGTCTCTCGGGTCATGTCTACATAGTTCTCGAACCCGCAGGGTCTGCACACTTAAGGTTCGACGTTGTTTTATGCGTATTTGAGTTATATGGTTGGTTACCGAATGTTGTTCGGAGTCCCGGATGAGATCACGGACGTCACGAGGGTTTCCGGAATGGTCCGGAAACGAAGATTGATATATAGGATGACCTCATTTGGTTACCGGAAGGTTTCCGTGCATTACCGGAAAAGTTTCGGGCTCATCGGTAGTGTACCGGGAGTGCCGGGAGGGGTGCCGGGGACCATCGGGAGGGGTGTCACGCCCCAAGGGGTCTCATGGGCTATGGGAAGAGATAAACCAGCCCCTAGTGGGCTGGAATAAGTTCCCACTAAGGCCCATAAGGTTTGAGAAGGGAAAAACACAAGGTGGAAAGAGTTTCCAAGTGGGAAGGTGGAATCCTACTCCAAGTAGGATTGGAGTAGGACTCCTCCACCTCCAATTTCGGCCAAACCTTTAGGTTTTGAGGCTGCCTCCTCCCCTCCCTCCCACCTATATATACGGAGGTATTAGGGCTGATTTGAGACGACTTTTTCCACGGCAGCCCGACCACATACCTCCATAGTTTTTCCTCTAGATCGCGTTTCTGCGGAGCTCGGGCGGAGCCCTGCTGAGACGAGATCATCACCAACCTCCGGAGCGCCGTCACGCTGCCGGAGAACTCTTCTACCTCTCCGTCTCTCTTGCTGGATCAAGAAGGCCGAGATCATCGTCGAGCTGTACGTGTGCTGAACGCGGAGGTGCCGTCCGTTCGGTACTAGATCGTGGGACTGATCGCGGGATTGTTCGCGGGGCGGATCGAGGGACGTGAGGACGTTCCACTACATCAACCGCGATCTCTAATCGCTTCTGCTGTACGATCTACAAGGGTACGTAGATCACTCATCCCCTCTCGTAGATGGACATCACCATGATAGGTCTTCGTGCGCGTAGGAAAATTTTTGTTTCCCATGCGACGTTCCCCAACAGGGACGTGATCCCTAACGAGAACTCCGCATTTCTTCTTGAATGTGTCAGCAGCATTCTTAGGAAGCTTGGGTTCGCCCGTAGGAAATATCACCTCAAATGTGTAATGCGTCTGTGCATCCAACTTTCTAGTCGGGCCTCGTTTCGTAGTTTTGCTCGATGTGGAGGCCTAAGAGGGAGAAACATTCGTCAAATGAATGTATATGTATACAATATAGATCTATCTCCAATATTTTTCACATATTACAAGTGTTAGAGCATATATCTCCATATGTGGTTTTGGTAATTGATGACGACTCCTATGGACTAATGGTTGCTTTAAGTTATATTTATAGGACTTGTCCATAGGCACTTCTTGAAGTCCATCTGTTGGGTTCAAGGAGTTTATATGTTGACCAAGATGTTATTCAAGTTATTATCCAAAGAATGGTCATAGAAACACTAGGTTGATCAAGATCTCAGACAAAGAGTAAATCAAGATGATCAACACACAAAGCGTATAAGATGTACCGAGAGGGATCAAGTGATCCCATGGTATGGTAAGCATTGTCCATTACGTGTTTGTGTACTAACCCATGGTCTTTGTGAGACTCCTATGTGGGGGTTAGGTGTGTTTCCATTAGGCTTGCGTCAAAAGGAAGATCTCATACAACCCATGAAGGATGACGTCAAGTGGTGATCGTCATCAAGATTGTGGTGTGCAAGTTCAAGTGGATCAGCACGAATATATCATTGAAACTATTGTCAATGATCATGTGTTGATAAGGGCAATCTCATGTGCTAACAAGGACAAGATCAATATAAGCATTCCTGAGCACTACATGCTTGATTCTTGTGGATGTTCACATGGTGGATAGGACAAGATCAAGATAAGCATTCTTGAGCACTACATGCTTGATTCTTGTGGATGTTCACACACGGTGGACAAATGAAGATAAATACATAAGCTAGGCTTTCCGCATTGTGTATGGGAAAGCTACTTGAAGACTTCATCATGTCTTGCTTTCAACTTGAGCCAAGAAGGAACAACAACATCAAGCTCAGGTGAAAGGGCTAACTCAAAGGTATCAATTCCTTTGACGTTAGTTGTGCAGAGTGATGATCAGCGAATAAAAGTATACACTCAAGTATGGATCATCAGTACTCTTTTATGATTCTTGAGTCCTTAGGGATCCCGCACTATTAAGAGGGGATCACAGGTTTTGCGATGAACTTGCTCAAACTACATCATCACCTTCTGCTCAGACCACACCCCCACTGCTTTGCTGTTATCTGTAAACAGAACCAGTGCCTCGGACATCCGGCTTACTCCGGACGTCCGAGGGCCGGACGACCGACTACCTCGGAAATACGGAATCATATACCGGAGAAATCAGAGCCATTTAACTCGGACTTCCGGCTCTCTCCGGACGTCTGAGGCCCGGATGTCCGGCCAAGTCCCGGAAATCCGGAAGCCTGCACCAGTAGAAGTTGAGTTCTATATCTCGGTAATCCGACTCCCTCCGGACGCCCGAGGGCCGGACGTCCGGCCAGGCTCCGGAAGTCCGGAGGTCAACACCAGTAGAATGTGTGCACTATATCTCAGAAATCCGGCTTCCTCCGGATGCCAGACCACCGAATGTCCGACACTCATCGGAAATCCGGAAGCCACCACCAGTAGAACTTGTGCTGTATAACACGGACTTCGGGGCCACTCCGGACGTCCGTATACTGATGAATTCAAATATGTTCAGGCACACCTACAGGCCTCGGACGACCGACCCCTGTCGGACGTCCGGTCGCTGTTTAATTCAAAATAGTTTCAGTCGTATCTACAGGCCCCGGACGACCGACCCGTGTCGGACGTCCGACCCCTCGCGGTCGCCCGGACTTCCGACAACTGTCGGACGTCCAGACCCTGTGTGACTTAAAGTGTCCCCAACGGCTCTTTTTCTCTCCACTCTAGGAATACCCCCCTCCCACTTCGTGAGAGGGTTTCCCAACACAGCCTTATCCTCATAAGAACACATTTCCACCTCACACACATTTGCTCACTCCAAATCTTAGACCCCAAGAGCATTTGTGAGCCCCTTTGAGAGTTGTTCCAATCAAAAGATAGATCTTCTCCCTCTCCTTCTCTCAACCCAAGCTATTTGTGATTTGAGCAAGTTTTGAGCATTCCCCGTGACCTTGTTACTCTTGGAGGTTGGAGACTCCTAGGCGATAGGAGTTCTTCGGAGAGGAATCAATCCGTGTGATTTCCCCCCGGAAAAGTTTGTGAGGGTTTGGAAGCCACCTCAAAGGCTTACCACTAGTGGTTGAGAAACGCCTTCGTGGTGTTATCTCAAAGGGAGAATAGGGTGAGCCTTCGTGGCGTTGGTGTGCCTTCGTGGTAACATCCACCTCTCTAACGGTGACTAGCTTCCCTCCAAGGAAGTGAACATCGGGATACATCTTCGTCTTAGTGACCTTGGTTATCCTTAACCCTAACTCCTTACTTGTGGTTTACTTGTGTTATTTGAGCATACATACATTGCATATTGCTTGTGCTCATTATATTGTGTTGGCCATTTCTTGTACAAGATTAATCATTCAAGCATACCCTCTATATCCACACGTTCATACTTGCAGCCCTTGATATATCGTGTTGATATAGTGTGATCTAGTATCTTGTGTTGTTCACCTACTTGTCGTGTGATATAGCTCAAGTAAGTTTGTGTAACTTACTTGTGCTTGTTAGTAACTGTATTGTGTCCATCTTGGTAGATCGTGTTGTTGATACACGTTGCAGTGCCTAGTGCATTTAGGATTTGTGCTTGACAAGTACCCTCTTAGTTTATTTCTGCATTAGGTTCAAGCCAAATCTGAAGAAGTTTTTAAATAGCCTATTCACCCCCCCCCTCTAGGCGTCATCGAGGTCTTTTCAATTGGTATCGGAGCTAGGTCTCTCTTTAATTAGGTTTCACGACCTAGAGAGTATCGATGTCGACTATTGGATTAGTGCACAATGACATCTTTGACTTTGATGGCACAAATTATATCCTATGGAGAATTCGTATGCTTCATCACTTTCGGGCCATGGGCCCAAATACTTTACGAATTGTTCTTGTAGGGATTGCCGACAAAAGGGATGATGCATCTTCATCTACTAATGAAATGTATCTTGATTGTGAGGCCTTTCTTGCCATTCATCGAACCATAAGTCCTGAAGTGTTCAAGCCTATCCCGACTTGCAAGTCAGCTCATGAAGTTTGGACTAAACTTGAAGATATATATGGTGGGTCCAATCTTGATGAAGACGGTATTATGATGAAGGAGTTGGTGCATGAGCTCTTCACTCTTTTCGATCTTAAAGAGTCCACCACTACTCCCATATCCGATTGCTTGCACACCTCGGCATCTTCAATCTCACAAGGTAATGACATGGTGAGTGAAGAAATATATGTTGATGAAAATGGCATAGCCTCTATGGACACGAGCATATCTAGCACCACACATAGTGTAAATTATTGTGCTGATAGGTCATGCATTTCACCTAAAGATTCCTTGACAAATGTGTGTGGTGATATGTCTGCTTCCTCGTGTCCTCTTGATCAAAATATCTTGGTTCTCCCTAGTTTCTCTATGACTAACCATTTAGGGGAAATCAAGAAATATGAAGTACTTTTGACTAATGAAGAATCTGATTCACCAAAAGAATCATCATCAACTCCTCCAGTTCACATGTGCCTCATGGCAAGAGGTAATAATGAGGTATCATCTTCCCTGTGCAATAACGGTGATATTTGCGATGAGGATGATGATGATGAGTTGACTGAAAATATCTATGTGATCAATAAAATTCTTCATAAAGCTAAAAATAATGCTCTTCAAAGATTCCAAGATGTTCTTGCTTACTTTGAAAATTGTAATGATTCACTTAATCATGAACAAGCTAAAAGTGAACAACTTGAACATGAACTTGAGAAGAGTCATCAAGCATGTAGAGACTTAAGATCTTCAAAAGGAGAGATTGAAGTTGCTCATGATAAACTTAAAAAGGATTTTGAGGTCCTTCTCCTTGAATGCAATAATGTCAAGGGAGAGCTCATCAATACCTCTAAGATCTATGAGGAGCTTCAATCTACTCATGAGAAGTCTCTATTTGCTACTTACTCCTCTCATATTGTTGATGATACTTGTACATCTAACTCTACCTCATTTGAAGTATCAACATTGAAGGAGAATGTTGAGCTACGTGCTCAACTTGATTTACTAACTAGCAATTATGGGAAGTTGGAAGAAAACCATGTAATGCTCACAAGCTCTCATGCCGATCTTCTAACATCCAATAATATGCAAAAGTTAGCTTATGAGGCTATCATCACCAAGGTAACATCAAGCGAGCCTCATGTGGACAATGGCACTACTTCTAGTCAAAGTACTATATTTCCATGTGCTAGTCCTCGTAATTCGTCTACTCATAATGTTGCTACCTCGTGTGATGAATTACTTTCCTTGCCTTGTTGCTCTAACATTAAAGCTTACACTTCCTCTAGTACTTGCATTGATACTAACCGTGCACACGAAATCAAAGAGCTCAAGGCCCAAGTCACTTCTTTGAAGAAAGACTTGGAACAGTGTCATGAAGGGATGCCCACACTCAACAACGTCCTGTGTGAACAAACATCTCCGAATGACAAAAATGATTTTGGAGTAAACTCAAACAAGAACAAGAGGGGCCTAGAACAAGTCAAGAATTCGGCCAAAATCATTTGCTTCAAGTGCAAAGTTAAAGGGCACCATGTTAGATCTTGCCCTCTGAAGACGAAGTCTCAAAGTCACAAGCAACAAGGGAAGCGGCCACAAACTCAATCACATATTCAACTACAAGTTGAAGGAAGGCCTCTTCCCAATAAGACCTAAGCCAACACTCCCCAAGGTGAGAAATCAACTGGGAAGAAAACAAAGGGTAGATGTTGCTACTTATGTCGTGAGAAGGGTCACGTCGCTTCGTCTTGCACGAAAGGTAACTTATCCAACCCAATCACTATTGATGATACATATTCCCTTGGGAAGGATAAGGTTGGCAATGTGTTTGCCAAGTTTGTTGGTACTCAAAATGGTGTCAAGAAAAGAACCATTTGGGTTGCCAAGCCTATTGTGATTAACCTCTTAGGACCCAACGTAGTTGGGGACCAACAAGCTCAAACTTGATCAATAGGTGACCTTGGAGGACATTAGAGACTTGGATACATAATGAAGAATTAAGGGGTCTTCATCATTCATATTATCTCAAGCCAAGTCATTTGGATTATCGAGTTCCTATCTTATATCCAATGTGCCTCCTTACGGTAACTTATACTTAAACTGTTTACATTGTTAGGTGCTTGCCCCTTTGCATGTTGTGGTTTTGTACCTTGCATGTGTTTGTATATGTTGTGCTTTCAAACTTGCTTATCTTGAGTAATCGAGTATGTGTATGTTGTTTTGCACATCATGTACATGTGAGTCCTGTATTGAGCCTATTTGCATCTTGTCTGTATTTTTGTTGGCTCTTGTGAGAGATTAATGGATTATCCAATTGTGGGGGAGTGATGTGCTTTGCACACCTCACAATCCTATAAATGCGTATACATGGGGAATACCACTTAGTTTTGATGCTTCAAGATTATCTAGTGTCTATGTGGTATGTCTTACTCATGAGAAATTCAAATTCTATATGGTCCATTAAGTACCTCTTGTTGGTTTTAATTTGCCACTTGTTAATGTTATTGGTTTATCACATTATGGGGGAGTAATATGCTATGTGCATATTACAAACCTAGAAAATGTGTACATTTTACGTATTGCCACTTAGCGTTGATATTGTAAACTATCTTGTTCCTAGGTGGCATGCTAGCTCTACAAGTGTCATTTGCTTGCGTTTTATGGGTAAAGATGATCTTGGATATATTTGTGATCTACCAATGAGTATCATTTCAAAAATACTTCTTGTCCTTGACAATTGGTATTCCCATCATATGATTGGAATTGATAATCATCTTTACATTGGATTTTGTGTTTCGTTTGTCTTTCTTGCCTCTTATGAATCTATTTTTAACATGTCTAGTGTGGTTATAGATATAGAGAAAGTGATGATCCCATCGTGTGCGTTTTGTATTCAAATGCAAATTCTATATAATGCACGTCCCTTGGGGGAGCTATCCTATTCCCTTTAAAAACACTCTCTTTATTCACCCATCATAAAATCATTTGATCCCCATCAAGTGTGTGTTGATGGGAGGCAAGTCTTGCTCTTTATGATGCTTTGTGCCATCATGAAAATTTGTAGAGGGCTTTGTTTGTTGGAACCTAGCTCTCTCTTAGAAACTAGATACCACTGTTTGTTTTCCTTCAAATGGTTTCTTGTTGCCTTCTATTTGACATGTGTCAATGGATATCTCATTCCTTGATGTATCTTTCAATTGATATCTTTCAAGTGATAGTTCTTTTGTTTTAGGATCTTATTGTCACTTGATATCTTGTCTTTTGATGACTTATCAACTTTGTGTTGAGTTGATTCTTGAGAGTCTTGAGCATGCATATCTAGCTACTATATACAACTTCTTTTGCTTGCTTTCCTCCTTTGACCCAATATATAAGGGAAACTCCACCCTGTCATAAATTGGCTAAAGTGTGCATGAAATTCAAATTCATATCTATATGAACATATGTGTGTGGAGTTTGTCCTATGTATTGCCGGTTTTCTAACTCTTTGGTCCCAATGAGTTTGGGCACCATTTTGTTTGTTTTGTTGTTCCAGGAACAACTGGAGATGCATTGGATGCTCGGATCACCTATAAGGAAGATGTTGAGACCATGTGATTATTGGAGCCAAGTTAGGATGATCAAAGAACAACTATCTACTACATCAATCCAATGTTGTCTCGGTAACAAGTATCCACTTCATGCATTCTTTTCTTGCAAAGGACCCAACCTGTCTTTTCTTTTCCAGGTTGCATCATGGCATGAATCTCTTGATTTGTTCTCATAGTACTTGTTTGCTTTCTCAAAGCATCCGAACGATGATGTATTACTGCTAGTTGGGATGTCTTTGATGTTCGTATGTTGGAAGTTCATATTATACAATAAGAAAATATTAGGCCATGTGCTATGCTTCCAAGCAAAAGATCTCATTGATATATTTATGACTTCCCCTTTTGGATATCTAGTGTTCTTCCTTCTTGTAACCATTTCGTGTGTACATCCTTCTTTGTGGATATATATATCATAATGATTGTCTTCTACTTAGAATCTTGGTCACATGAGAGAAGTTACATCTCTAATTGATATCCTCTTTTCTTTCACGTCCACCGCTACATTTCCTTTTTCGGTTTTGGTGGCAACGTGAAAGGATTTGTTTTGAGTGCGTATCTTATTTTCCTACATCTTGGTGCACTCTTTGGCCGTGAAGATTATTTTTCCTCATGCCTGTCTTGATGAGGGTTTTGCCATTTTCAATTAGTATCCCTCCTCTTGACAAGATTCTTACTTCCTATCTTCACAATGGGTTGTCACAAGCGTTGGTTCTTATTTTGTTTATTAGTAAGCTTGTGAACCCATTTTCTAGTATGTGTGTGTGGGAATGATATGTCTTGCACTTTGTATCTCATATTCATCAAGACTATGTTGATGAGCAATGCTCATCCTTATCTTAAGTCTTCTCAAGTGCTTTGCCATGACTCACACACATTACTTTGGTTGAGCTTATTCTTAAGTTGCTTCCTTTACATGTTGCTCAACCATTAGTTTTGTGCAATTGATATGCCTATTGTCTCATCTATCTTCTTGCACTCATTGTGTGTGTCTATTAATTCTGGGGGAGCAACGATCCTATTTTGTGCACCTGTGTCAAATACAAAAATCTCATATTAGTGCACAAATCATGGGGAGCTTCTCTAGTTTTTGATAAAGCACTATGTTGCCTCTATCATAATATCTTTTATTCATGTGGTTCGAAGGACCATATGATTGTTTGTTCCATCTGGAATTCTTTGATTGCTTGCCTTCATCTTTGTATGTCTTTGTGGCATACGATCCTTTTATTTGCAATCTTTGGGTCCTCAATATAGTTTGTTTTCCTCCAACTACTTATCATTGTATTTGTGTATTTTTCTGCACTCATTTGCTGAGAAGTACACACTTTTTGGAGGACCACCTACTATTTTGGCTTTCTAAACTTGTTGTCCATTTTGTCAATTGATGCCAATGGGGGAGAAGTTTAGAGAGTTTACTTTGGATATGTTTAGAGGGTTTTTGCTTTTATTGTGTAAGCATTTACATCTTGCACACATGCATTATTACCTTGTATGTGTGCGCTTGGTTATGCTTATTTCTTTACATAAACTCTCTTGAAGTGGTTGTCTTCAATTACCAAAATGGGGGAGATTGTTAGAGCATATATCTCCATATGTGGTTTTGGTAATTGATGACAACTCCTATGGACTAATGGTTGCTTTAAGTTATATTTATAGGACTTGTCCATAGGCACTTCTTGAAGTCCATCTGTTGGGTTCAAGGAGTTTATATGTTGACCAAGATGTTATTCAAGTTATTATCCAAAGAATGGTCATAGAAACACTAGGTTGATCAAGATCTCAGACAAAGAGTAAATCAAGATGATCAACACACAAAGCGTATAAGATGTACCGAGAGGGATCAAGTGATCCCATGGTATGGTAAGCATTGTCCATTACGTGTTTGTGTACTAACCCATGGTCTTTGTGAGACTCCTATGTGGGGGATAGGTGTGTTTCCATTAGGCTTGCGTCAAAAGGAAGATCTCATACAACCCATGAAGGATGACGTCAAGTGGTGATCGTCATCAAGATTGTGGTGTGCAAGTTCAAGTGGATCAGCACGAATATATCATTGAAACTATTGTCAATGATCATGTGTTGATAAGGGCAATCTCATGTGCTAACAAGGACAAGATCAATATAAGCATTCCTGAGCACTACATGCTTGATTCTTGTGGATGTTCACATGGTGGATAGGACAAGATCAAGATAAGCATTCTTGAGCACTACATGCTTGATTCTTGTGGATGTTCACACACGGTGGACAAATGAAGATAAATACATAAGCTAGGCTTTCCGCATTGTGTATGGGAAAGCTACTTGAAGACTTCATCATGTCTTGCTTTCAACTTGAGCCAAGAAGGAACAACAACATCAAGCTCAGGTGAAAGGGCTAACTCAAAGGTATCAATTCCTTTGACGTTAGTTGTGCAGAGTGATGATCAGCGAATAAAAGTATACACTCAAGTATGGATCATCAGTACTCTTTTATGATTCTTGAGTCCTTAGGGATCCCGCACTATTAAGAGGGGATCACAGGTTTTGCGATGAACTTGCTCAAACTACATCATCACCTTCTGCTCAGACCACACCCCCACTGCTTTGCTGTTATCTGTAAACAGAACCAGTGCCTCGGACATCCGGCTTACTCCGGACGTCCGAGGGCCGGACGACCGACTACCTCGGAAATACGGAATCATATACCAGAGAAATCAGAGCCATTTAACTCGGACTTCCGGCTCTCTCCGGACGTCCGAGGCCCGGATGTCCGGCCAAGTCCCGAAAATCCGGAAGCCTGCACCAGTAGAAGTTGAGTTCTATATCTCGGCAATCCGACTCCCTCCGGACGCCCGAGGGCCGGACGTCCGGCCAGGCTGCGGAAGTCCGGAGGTCAACACGAGTAGAATGTGTGCACTATATCTCGGAAATCCGGCTTCCTCCGGATGCCCGACCACCGAATGTCCGACACTCATCGGAAATCCGGAAGCCACCACCAGTAGAACTTGTGATGTATAACACGGACTTCCGGGCCACTCCGGACGTCCGTATACTGATGAATTCAAATATGTTCAGGCACACCTACAGGCCTCGGACGACCGACCCCTGTCGGACGTCCGGTCGCTGTTTAATTCAAAATAGTTTCAGTCGTATCTACAGGCCCCGGACGACCGACCCCTGTCGGACGTCCGACCCCTCGCGGTCGCCCAGACTTCCGACAACTGTTGGACGTCCGGACCCTGTGTGACTTAAAGTGTCCCCAACGGCTCTTTTTCTCTCCACTCTATAAATACCCCCTCCCACTTCGTGAGAGGGTTGCCCAACACAGCCTTATCCTCATAAGAACACATTTCCACCTCACACACATTTGCTCACTCCAAATCTTAGATCCCAAGAGCATTTGTGAGCCCCTTTGAGAGTTGTTCCAATCAAAAGATAGATCTTCTCCCTCTCCTTCTCTCAACCCAAGCTATTTGTGATTTGAGCAAGTTTTGAGCATTCCCCGTGATCTTGTTACTCTTGGAGGTTGGAGACTCCTAGGCGGTAGGAGTTCTTCGGAGAGGAATCAATCCGTGTGATTTCCCCCCGGAAAAGTTTGTGAGGGTTTGGAAGCCACCTCAAAGGCTTACCACTAGTGGTTGAGAAACGCCTTCGTGGTGTTATCTCAAAGGGAGAATAGGGTGAGCCTTCGTGGCGTTGGTGTGCCTTCGTGGTAACATCCACCTCTCTAACGGTGACTAGCTTCCCTCCAAGGAAGTGAACATCGGGATACATCTTCGTCTCAGTGACCTTGGTTATCCTTAACCCTAACTCCTTACTTGTGGTTTACTTGTGTTATTTGAGCATACATACATTGCATATTGCTTGTGCTCATTATATTGTGTTGGTCATTTCTTGTACAAGATTAATCATTCAAGCATACCCTCTATATCCACATGTTCATACTTGCAGCCCTTGATATATCGTGTTGATATAGTGTGATCTAGTATCTTGTGTTGTTCACCTACTTGTCGTGTGATATAGCTCAAGTAAGTTTGTGTAACTTACTTGTGCGTGTTAGTAACTGTATTGTGTCCATCTTGGTAGATCGTGTTGTTGATACACGTTGCAGTGCCTAGTGCATTTAGGATTTGTGCTTGACAAGTACCCTCTTAGTTTATTTCCGCATTAGGTTCAAGCCAAATCTGAAGTAGTTTTTAAATAGCCTATTCACCCCCCCCTCTAGGCGTCATCGAGGTCTTTTCAACAAGTGATTGTCGAACTTCATATGTATACCTCGCCGGACTTCTCCTCTTCACCGGCTTCTCCATCAGTGGAGCTATCACCTTCTCCGTCATTGGACCTATCTCCTGCCCCATCGGCTTCATCTTCGTGTCGCTCGACCTCCATTCCAACATCCTGGTTTAGATATGACGACGGAGATTCAGCTGGTTCAACGTCGGGGCCGTCTTTGATTATATCTTCCAGAAGTTCTTCCTCTTCGAGGTTCCTGATATGTGGATCCATAGTTCTGCAAAAAACGGATTCTCTTAACCTTTGTACCAAAAAATAATTATTCTATCAGGAACTCCGTTCCAAAACAACTTAAGTCTCGGGTCTTGCTAAAAATAAACTATTAACACTTAAGCATATACAATGGCAAAATTAAACTATTAACACTTATTTTCATTTTTCTTCTCCTCCTCTTCTTTTCTTCTCTTCTCCTCCTCTTCTTTTCTTCTTTTCTTATACACTATACACTATAGCAAAATTCCTCCTCTCCTTATACACTATACACTATATACACTATACACTTACGTATATACACTATACAATATACACTTTTTCTTCTTTTCTTCTCCTCCTCTTCTTATTTTCATTTTTCCTAATCTTATTTTCTTATTTTTGTTCATATTTCTTCTTCTTGTAACCCTAACCTAATTCTAAATATTACTAACCCTAATAATCTAGCACAAACCTAATAACAATAGGAATTAAATGACAAAAAAAATCTTTTCTTTTTCTTCTTTTCTTCTCCTTTTTCTTCTTTTCTTCTCCTTTTTCTTCCTTTCTTCTCCTTTTTCTTCTTCTCTTCTCCTTTTTCTTCTTTTCTTCTATACTGGCCGGAGTGTTGGGGAGGAGGGGGCGGGGGGCTTACCGGCCGGAGGTGTCGACGGCGCGTGGCGAGGAGGAAGGCGCGGAGGACGGCGCGACGGCGAGGAGCACGGCGCGACGGCTAGGAGGACGGCGCGACGGCAAGGAGGACGGCACGGCGGCGAGGAGGACGGCAGGCGGCGGCGAGCAGGACGGCGGGCAGCCTGACGACGTCGGTTAGTTCGTCGATGTGCCGCGCCGGGCAGGAGAACGAGAGGAAGAAGAAGAGAAATGGACGAATTGTGTTGGAAATTTTCGAAGTCCCGCTTATATAGGTGGATCTATAGTCCCGGTGCGTGGCTCGGGCCGGGACTAAAGACCCCCTTTAGTCCCGGGTGGAGCCATGACCCGGGACTAAAGGCCTCTTTTCGGACAGACCAAGAGGCGGGAAGCAGGGGGTCTTTAGTCCCGGGGCGTGGCTCCAACCGGGACTAAAGGGGTCTGTAGTCCCGGGGCGTGGCTCCACCCGGGACTAAAGCCCCTCCTCGGCTGCACGATAAGTTTAGTCCCACCTCGCCCAGCGAGGGGGACTAACACTTGTTTATAAGCCCCGTCGCAGCTTGTCCATCGACCTCCTCTCTAAAGCAAGCTTACGGCCTAAACTTACTGAAAATTGAAACTATATTCGAAATTGTGGATAAAATTCAATCTGAATTCAAAGTGAATTCAGGTTGAATTTTGTCCATGATTTCTCATATAGTTTCAATTTTTTTCTATTTTCAAAATTAATTATTTTGACTATCCAAACTATTAACTTATTTTGTTATTTTCAATTAAAAACTATGTTTATTAAAAATTCTTTTTGCATTTTTGAGAATTTGACAAAACTATGATAATGAAAAGTGTTTGAAATTTGATAAATAATTCAAAACTATTTTCTATTTTCATAATTAATAATTTTGACTATCCAAACTATTATCTATTTTGTTATTTTCAATTAAAAACTATGTTTATTAAAAATTCTTTTTGCATATTTGAGAATTTGACAAAACTATGATAATGAAAAGTGTTTAGAATTGAATAAATAATGCAAAACTATTTTCTATTTTCATAATTAATAATTTTGACTATCCAAACTATTATCTATTTTGTTATTTCAATTAAAAACTATGTTTATTAAAAACTCTTTTTGCATATTTGAGAATTTGACAAAACTATGATAATGAAAAGCACTACAAATGAACTCTGAAGATGTTGAAAGTTGGCATGCTATCATCATTTCACCCACATAGCATGTGTTAAAAAGTTGAGAGTGCTACGACAAAAACTGGATGCAGTTCGTGTACAAAACTGACAATCTCTCTCGAAGTAGCACGGTTTCGAACGAGAACTCATCTCTTACAAAGGGATTTCATTTTTTTGAACTTATTTGAACTCCATACTTTTTGTGTGCTCAAAATGCACCATTCAAAGGCACATCTCAAAAATTCAACAATTTCTGACTTCATTTGGTATATTTCGTGCATTTACTTATTTTTTTGAGCTAGTTGACCCTGAAATTGAAAAGCACTACAAATGAACTCTGAAAATGTTGAAAGTTGGCATGCTATCATCATTTCACCCACATAGCATGTGTTAAAAAGTTGAGAGGGCTACGACAAAAACTGGATGCAGTTCGTGTACAAAACTGACAATCTCTCTCGAAGTAGCAGGGTTTCGAACGAGAACTCATCTCTTACAAAGGGATTTCATTTTTTTGAACTTATTTGAACTCCATACTTTTTGTGTGTTCAAAATGCACCATTCAAAGGCACATCACAAAAATTCAACAATTTTTGACTTCATTTGGTATTCTTCGTGCATTTACTTAATTTTTTTGAGCTAGTTGACCCTTAAATTGAAAAGCACTACAAATGAACTCTGAAAATGTTGAAAGTTGGCATGCTGTCATCATTTCACCCACATAGCATGTGTTAAAAGGTTGAGAGGGCTACGACAAAAACTGGATGCAGTTCGTGTACAAAACTGACAATCTCTCTCGAAGTAGCAGGGTTTCGAACAAGAATTCATCTCTTACAAAGGGATTTCATTTTTTTGAACTTATTTGAACTCCATACTTTTTGTGTGTTCAAAATGCACCATTCAAAGGCACATCACAAAATTTCAACAATTTCTGACTTCATTTGGTATATTTCGTGCATTTACTTTTTTTTTTGAGCTAGTTGACCCTGAAATTGAAAAGCACTACAAATGAACTCTGAAAATGTTGAAAGTTGGCATGCTATCATCATTTCACCCACATAGCATGTGTTAAAAAGTTGAGAGGGCTACGGCAAAAACTGGATGCAGTTCGTGTACAAAACTGACAATCTCTCTCGAAGTAGCAGGGTTTCGAACGAGAACTCATCTCTTACAAAGGGATTTCATTTTTTTGAACTTATTTGAACTCCATACTTTTTGTGTGTTCAAAATGCACCATTCAAAGGCACATCACAAAATTTCAACAATTTCTGACTTCATTTGGTATATTTCGTGCATTTACTTTTTTTTGAGCTAGTTGACCCTGAAATTGAAAAGCACTACAAATGAACTCTGAAAATGTTGAAAGTTGGCATGCTATCATCATTTCACCCACATAGCATGTGTTAAAAAGTTGAGAGGGCTACGACAAAAACTGGATGCAGTTCGTGTACAAAACTGACAATCTCTCTCGAAGTAGCAGGGTTTCGAACGAGAACTCATCTCTTACAGAGGGATTTCAGTTTTTTGAACTTATTTGAACTCCATACTTTTTGTGTGTTCAAAATGCACCATTCAAAGGCACATCACAAAATTTCAACAATTTCTGACTTCATTTGGTATATTTCGTGCATTTACTTTTTTTTTGAGCTAGTTGACCCTGAAATTGAAAAGCACTACAAATGAACTCTGAAAATGTTGAAAGTTGGCATGCTATCATCATTTCACCCACATAGCATGTGTTAAAAAGTTGAGAGGGCTACGGCAAAAACTGGATGCAGTTCGTGTACAAAACTGACAATCTCTCTCGAAGTAGCAGGGTTTCGAACGAGAACTCATCTCTTACAAAGGGATTTCATTTTTTTGAACTTATTTGAACTCCATACTTTTTGTGTGTTCAAAATGCACCATTCAAAGGCACATCACAAAATTTCAACAATTTCTGACTTCATTTGGTATATTTCGTGCATTTACTTTTTTTTGAGCTAGTTGACCCTGAAATTGAAAAGCACTACAAATGAACTCTGAAAATGTTGAAAGTTGGCATGCTATCATCATTTCACCCACATAGCATGTGTTAAAAAGTTGAGAGGGCTACGACAAAAACTGGATGCAGTTCGTGTACAAAACTGACAATCTCTCTCGAAGTAGCAGGGTTTCGAACGAGAACTCATCTCTTACAGAGGGATTTCAGTTTTTTGAACTTATTTGAACTCCATACTTTTTGTGTGTTCAAAATGCACCATTCAAAGGCACATCACAAAATTTCAACAATTTCTGACTTCATTTGGTATATTTCGTGCATTTACTTATTTTTTTTTGAGCTAGTTGACCCTGAAATTGAAAAGCACTACAAATGAACGCTGAAAATGTTGAAAGTTGGCATGCTATCATCATTTCACCCACATAGCATGTGTTAAAAAGTTGAGAGGGCTATGACAAAAACTGGATGCAGTTCGTGTACAAAACTGACAATCTCTCTCGAAGTAGGAGGGTTTCGAACGAGAACTCATCTCTTACAGAGGGATTTCATTTTTTTTGAACTTATTTGAACTCCATACTTTTTGTGTGTTCAAAATGCACCATTCAAAGGCGCACCACAAAATTTCAACAATTTCTGACTTCATTTGGTATATTTCGTGCATTTACTTATTTTTTTGAGCTAGTTGACCCTGAAATTGAAAAGCACTACAAATGAACTCTGAAAATGTTGAAAGTTGGCATGCTATCATCATTTCACCCACATAGCATGTGTTAAAATGTTCAGAGGGCTACGACAAAAACTGGATGTAGTTCGTGTACAAAACTGACAATCTCTCTCGAAGTAGCAGGGTTTTGAACGAGAACTCATCTCTTACAAAGGGATTTCATTTTTTTGAACTTATTTGAACTCCATACTTTTTGTGTGTTCAAAATGCAACATTCAGAGGCACATCACAAAATGGACAATATCTCTCGAAGTAGAAGCGCCTCCCACAATAAGAGACGACATTCTTCTTCTCTCATATATGGTGGACACTAGCTCACCTGATTTTTCAACCGTCGATGATGGTCGTTACTCCTACTTTCCCTAGTGCATAATCAATATCTAGCACAAGGACAAGAAGGAGAAGCGACCCCCACAACAAAAGTGGTTCCGCAGCACGCCACGTGGTTCCGTTGCACGCCACGTGGGACTAATGGTCTTTCATTTTTAAATGATTGTTTTAATCAAAAACAGATCTGTTACAAAAGGGATTTCATTTTTTGAACTTATTTGAATTGAAGACTTTTTGTATATATATGTGGTCGAAATGCATGATACCGTGAAGTTAGAAAGGGCTAAACCATTCAAAAGTAGCAAATGAAGTTAGAAAGGGCTAAACCATTCAAATTTGGAAACTATAATGGCACAAACAGAAACTAGACATATATAAATTGGTCCAAGAAGTACATGATACTAGTCCAAACAGTACATAATAATAGCTACCATAGATATATATACAAGTGTTCGACGTTCAGAACACTACTCGTCTGAATCATCTAAATCAGAATGTCCACGTTCCTCGAGGTGACGCTGGCCATAGTTGACGACTCGAATTTTGCGGTACAACTCGTATGAAACGTATGCATCTTTTGCTGCATACTCAATGTTGATATCATCAAGTGGGCCCTTCTCCCAAAGTTTGTGCTGATACTTTGGGAAACTGGTCTTCATATCACCATATGACTCGTCGATCAAGGCAACTGCCATATGAGCCATCGAAGTCCTGTCATATCGAAGCCTGAATATCGTTTGGAGATCAACGAGGCAACCAGCTGGTATCTCAATACCGAAGCTGTGCCTCATCTTCAGCTTGTCGTTCCTTATGTCAACGGAAGCAAAAGTGATGCCGCTGCAAAGGAACTCCATGAGTTCTGGACAATGCTTGTCACTCCTGCAACATAAACAAATTAAAATGGAACAAATGTTACATACTGCTGTAATAAGGAAACATGTTTCACTACAACTAAAGAGAAACTTACCTTTAGGATTTAAATAGAACATATGCAATGGAACCTAGAGGGGTCACTATAGCTATCCAATGGAACCTAGAGAGATCACTAGCTATATGCAATTTTCATGACTATGACATATCATATTGCTATCCAATGGAACCTAGAGAGATCACTAGCTATATTCAATTTTCATAACCTTGGATCAAAGAACACCGCATAAAATTGTATCACTACAACTATGATTTCAATGGAACATATTGAACCAAACAGATTTTTCAGATTGTGGAACACTATTCCAATCAGATTGTGTTCCCTTCAACTAATCAAAATTGTTTCACTACAACTATTTGAAGCGAACCAACTATGATTCCAATGGAACATATTAAACACTAGTTGATTCTAATACGATTTTTCAGATTATGGAACACTATTCCAATCAGATTGTGTTCCCCTTCAACTAATCAAAATTGTTTCACTACAACTATTTGAAGGGAACCAACTATGATTCCAATGGAACATATTAAACACTAGTTGATTCTAATACGATTTTTCAGATTATGGAACACTATTCCAATCAGATTGTGCTCCCCTTCAACTAATCAAAATTGTTTCACTACAACTATTTGAAGGGAACCAACTATGATTCCAATGGAACATATTAAACACTAGTTGATTCTAATATGATTTTTCAGATTATGGAACACCATTCCAATTAGATTGTGCTCCCCTTCAACTAATCAAAATTGTTTCACTACAACTATTTGAAGGGAACCAACTATGATTCCAATGGAACATATTAAACACTAGTTGATTCTAATACGATTTTTCAGATTATGGAACACTATTCCAATTAGATTGTGCTCCCCTTCAACTAATCAAACTTGTTTCACTACAACTATTTGAAGGGAACCAACTATGATTGAAACAAATAAACTTACAATGTCATTATCTTGGATCAAAGAAAGCCTCAAAACTTACCTCGCCCATTGGAAGATCAAGACATGGCGTGCGAAGCATAGTTGGATGACGGCAACACCGCGTAGATCGACCGTGTACTCCAGATCAAGCCCGAAGAACTTCTCATGATACGCTGCATGGTCAAACTATCGTTCCTTCAACTGTTGAAGAAAAAACGGCACCTCCCTGCTCAGGTTCGTGTACACGACACGGAGCTTGGTCGTGCCATGTGCGAGCACCTCACGAAAGATAGTTGGCATGGTGGAAGAAGAGAAGGGAAGAAGAGAGGAGAAGAACAGAGGAGAAGAACAGAGAGGGCGACGCGAGAGAGAAGAAGAACAGAGAAATGGCGACTGTACGCTTCGGTTCGTGCTTTTCATCGCCCGAAACGATGCGGGATGCAAACCGTTTGGGCCTTTAGTCCCGGGTTGAGCCACCAACCGGGACTAAAGAGGTATACCAACCGTCGCCACAACCACGGCAGGCCACGTGTTAGGCCTTTAGTCCCGGGTTGAGCCACCAACCGGGACTAAAGGGGGATACGAACGGTTGCCACCACCACTGCCCGCCGCGTAGCCCTTTAGTCCCGGTTTGGGACACGAACCGGGACTAAAGGCTCCTTAGGGGCCGGGACTAAAGCCTCGAGGGAGGCATTGAGAATTGGGGCGACGTGGTCGGGCCTTTAGTCCCGGCCCAGAGGCAGGCCGGGACTAAATGGTCCAGGCCAAAGGCCCGTTTTCTACTAGTGTAAAGTGGTCTTTTCTTTAGCATATCGTAAGAAAGAAGAACTGTTTCGAAAAATGACATGAGTGGGTCGATAACTTCGTCTGTAGAGCACTGGTGGAAGCTCATTTCATGTTGCTGTCAATGTGACCTTGTACTTCTTCACGGGTTCGATCTCTATTATGAGTGGGGTAGTGTTAAAAATTCCCTATCGAGAAAGCCTACGGCAAAGTCAAATAGTCTTGACCAAGTAAAGTGGTCTTTTCTTTAGCATACCATAAGAAAGAAGAACTGTTTCGAAAAATGGCATGAGTGGGTCGATAACTTCGTCTGTAGAGCACTGGTGGAAGCTCATTTCATGTTGCTGTCAATGTGACCTTGTACTTATTCACGGGTTCGATCTCTATTATGAGTGGGGTAATGTTAAAAATTCCCTATCGAGAAAGTCTACGGCAAAGTCAAATAGTCTTGACCAAGTAAAGTGGTCTTTTCTTTAGCATACCGTAAGAAAGAAGAACTGTTTCGAAAAATGGCATGAGTGGGTCGATAACTTCGTCTGTAGAGCACTGGTGGAAGCTCATTTCATGTTGCTGTCAATGTGACCTTGTACTTCTTCACGGGTTCGATCTCTATTATGAGTGGGGTAATGTTAAAAATTCCCTATCGAGAAAGCCTACGGCAGAGTCAAATAATCTTGACCAAGTAAAGTGATCTTTTCTTTAGCATACCGTAACAAAGAAGAACTGTTTCGAAAAATGGCATGAGTGGGTCGATAACTTCGTCTGTAGAGGGATTTGAAAAAAAGGTTAAGACCCCCGGCCTCTGCATCAATCGATGCATGCAGCCATCTCGTCTCTCGAGGTTGTGTGACTATAAAAGTAAATGATGGCGTTGGTCTTTACTTCTAGACATAAAAATGACTCTATCAGTTCTTTTGGTGTTTTTTATAGGCTTCTAGAATAAGCCGTCATCTATCCAGCTTATTCTAAAAAGCCTACTAGTAAAGTCTTAATTAGTAGGTTTTGAAAAATAAATTGGTTGGCCTTCTAGAATAAGCTTAGCTTATTCCAGCTTATATTCTAGAAGCCAGCAAAAGAACCGGAGTGTGCCAAACAGGATGACCGGATTACAAGAGTTGTGCCATATATATTTGATGGGGGCTCTACATTCTACAATACATCGGTGGCATGATTCGTTTTGTGGAACATGAGCTCAAAAAGTCTAAAAATGTGAAACTTTTTCTTTCAACGTTTTTAGTGGATGTTGGGTCTTGAAATTACTTTTACATGACACAAGTGAATTGTCCTGATTTGAGAAGCCAATGAGTCACCAATTAACCACACTGCGCGCTTGCTTAGTCCGTAGCCTACATGGCATGCTACAGTTGCACTGTGTGCTGATGAAGCATACATAATTAGTTTCATCGTGTGATCTTTGAGGCTTTAGGTGGCCTTTCCTTTTCATAAACTAGCTAGCTAGCTAGCCCTCATAAGATATTTAGTTCAGTGCCAGTACGCTAGGCACATCGATCATGAGATTAATTTAGAAACACAAAACAAACATCGTCCATATATATTAAGGTAAAACCCAACCATAGCATTAAAGCATCTAGAGCGCAGAGACCATGACGGGCGTGCGCAGGTGGAGCGCGAGCTGGTTCCTCTTGTTGGTGCCGGCATTGAGGAGGCGTGGTGCGCGGCCAGCGTGGGTGAGGAGGCAGGCAGCCTCTTGGACGACCCAGTGGAAGGGTGGTGCCCAGTGGCGGAACTAGTACAAGATTACATCTAGGGATAAACAAGCTTAAATGATGCATTCTAATGATTCTATATATTTTATAAAAAGGAATTACAAAGGTTATTGTTTCTAGGCCTAGGGTTATAGCCCCAACTATCCTAGGCCTGTCTCCGCCACTGGTGGTGCGGCTGGCCATGAGATGCTCTGGTTTTAATCATAGTCCTTAACTACTAATTATCGTATGAGCCAGGCTACCAAACAACATGGTGAAAAGATTAAAACCACTAATCATCATAGTACATGCAACCAAACAATATGCCAACGTGGTATTTTACCCTGTATTTCCTCGAACAGACTCCACTCAGCCTCTTTCATTTTTTCGATGCAACCAACCAAACACGCCCTAAGAGCATCTACTACCACACGTACCTAAAACGATTGCCCAGCGTCCGGGACGCGTCGATGACCGAGCATATCTCAAATTGTATCACACACAACCACATGCATATCCAATTAGCATTTTCATAAAAAAACGTGCAAGAACATAATCTATGTAAACCACTACTACGAACTACTAAACTACGTATCCTCGTCGTCGGATATGTTGAGGATGTTGGTGCGGAAGCCATCGGCCTCGTGGTCATTGGCAGCCGAGCACACGGTCGGCTTCTCCTCCTCCTCGAACTTGGTGAAGAGCTCTTTGATATCCACCTTCCGTTGGCGAGGACGCGATGGTTCACCTTCACCTCATGCTCCGACTCGAAGGACTCAAGGAGGGACTGTTGCTCCGCCAGCTCGTTCACCTAGGCCTCCTAGAACTCCGTAATAGTGTTGGTCTTGTCAAAGCCCACAAGGGCCGGATCTACCGTCGCCACCTCCCGATGTCCTACAAGTGCACATAACTGTTATAGCACTTTAATGATAAGTAAAATGTCGAACCCACAGGGAGCTCATAGGAAGGCATCATAAACCCTGCAACTGCATTGTCACTTCATGTAGCTATGTACGCACCCAAATTAAACCGGAGTTTGGAAATGGCCTATTTGATAAGTTGCTAGTGAAACTAAATAAAAAGGGCAATTAACTGAACTACTAACAAGAAGATAAAAATAGGAATTAAATGACACTAAGTTAGTAAGGATGACGGTTGAGTAGCAAGGCGTTCTCAAGCGTTCCGGAATCACTATCACATATATGAACTATCGTATCCTCTATTCACTAGTCTAATGGTTAAGTGAACGGAGCCGGGTACAGAACATGTTCTACTCGAGGTAGACTTCGTGTCATGCATGCCATCATTATAGTCTCCCCCGTAGTATTAGAACTCATAATAATTAAGGTTTTACCCCATGGACGCGGCCTCTCTATTGGTTCTCCGTTTATCCCCAGTCAATTGTAAAGGCGAGGATTCGAGGCTTTTACTGTCACCTCAGATTATCCGAATATCCCCAACCATAACAATGACTTCACGGCAACAAGAAACGAATGTGAGTGAGCCCTCCTCTCAACATTCACAAAGGCTACTAACTCGAATCATGAATAGGTAATATTGGATCATATCAAGAATCATAAAGGGTTCAACCATATTCTCAAAAACTAGTACAACTACTCAAACAAAAACATGAAGGTTAGGGACAAGTTACAAGCTGGCATCAATTCGGTGAAGGGAGAAGGCATGGTGATGATGATGGAGACGGCGACGCGGTGGAAATGGAGATGATGGTGGTCGTGCCAGTAATGATGGATATGGGAGCAGCGTCGGTGATGGGACCATAATACTTCTTGTCGGAACCCCGATCCTAAGCCATACGAATCTATCATGTAACACATCACATTACTTTGCGGCCTCACGCACGGTAAACCGCACGGTTGTCACCTTACCTTGGCCGGGACCGTTTGCATCTTTTGGCTCACGTATATGAATATGTCACTAGAAATCATATGTCACAGAACCCGGGTCAACATGACTAGTTATAAACCCAAGTGGCACATCCGTACAGGAACATGCATACGTAACCCGGCAATGCAGGTCATCAACTGTGCGTAGGCGAGTCATAGCAAGCTACACGGACTCCATTACACCGTGGGACATTTCTGTCATCAACTACGTGTAGACGAGTCATAGCATGCTACATGGACTCCATTACACCGTGTGACATTTCCCCGTGGGACAGACACAACATCAAAGAAAGATACACGCCGGTCAATCAGTGTGTCCGGAGCAGTAGCAAGCTACCATGGCTCGGTGGAAACACAAAGAGACATTTTTCTATAAAGATGGCTACTAAAGGCACACAGCTAAGTGTCGAATCCCACTCATACAATGCATTTCAAAACATACACGCAATATGCACGATATGTGTAGATACAACATGGCATCACAACACAACTCTACGACTCAAGCATTTATTAAAGACTCATAGGAATCAACATAGTGTGATACTACAAACACGGGTCACATGGCCCAACACTCATGTCATACAAACAACAAGCGGAAGCAAAACATGTCTCAGTACATACATCTACTAAAAGTGGCTGCAAGAGCCTGAAAATCTACAACGACCCTCCCAAAGGAGCCAGACCTCTGTCTGGGATTCCCAAGCTAATCCGGTCAACATCAAACTTCGCGTAGAAAACCAATAGTGAGAATAAAGTCTCCTCTGCAAAAACATAATCAAGCAACCGTGAATACAAAGGTATTCAACAAGACTTATATCAGAACTACCTGCATATGCATCAGTATCAACAAGGGGGTTGTGGAGTTTATTGCAGAAAGCGAGCTTTGAGTCTTGGCTAACCTGTACTACGACTACAAGTACTTTATTTGAGGTGGGATAGATCACACGAGTCTACATATTCACTACATCAATACACCACTATCGATCCTCTCTCGTCTCCCTACGAGAAGGCCATCCATAGTACCCATTTCAAGTTGTCTATGTACCACATAAGCTTTCCAAGTAGTCCATATCCGAGGAGGCGGTTATTCAAACAAATTAGCTAACCTTGTAGGGGTATACTTCTTCACACATGCTCTCATCACTTATCACCATATGCACGTCATGCATCTCGACAACCTTCAAGCAGAAACACTCACGTGGGCGTCGGCCACGACCGTTAACCACACAAGACCCTAGTCCAAGTTTATCGCCTATTTGAGACTGAACCCGCACAGAAGTCGAGCCAAAGTTTCCTCTACAGCCTCAAATGAGGTGTGCGGGGTTCCACAAGCCCACCATTCGGTTGCCACTTGGTACACCGTGCCATTGTTCATTTACCATACTAAAGCCCACCCTGTCGGGCAGTGCTAAACATGGCCGCCGACACTTTTCCTACAAACACTAGAAACTAGTTGCGACTCTTGGACAAAGATCTAGGCGATTAATAAGCCGAGAGGGTCCATTGGTTTCGGGCCCAATGCATGGTAGTATCTTGTCTTGGATAACATACACAGAATTTAGTTCTTAAGGATAGTCTTAATGAGACAACCCACCATGTACTCCTACATGGCCTCTCATCGCTACCTTTACCAAATCATATTCACACACTTAACTCTCACACAGTAGGACATGAACACATCCATTCCGGTTCATCGCCAAATGGACCAGACACGACACGACCCTAAGCATAACAGGCACAGTAAGCAAGCATGGACGAGTAAGCACAACAAGGATCAAGCAGTTCCTACCCATGCTAAGTGGTTTCAACTATTTACTGTGACAAAGACAGGTCATGCAAAGGAATGGGTTCAACTACGGAGAACATGTAACCGTTTAATCATGATTTTTCTAATCCAATAAAAGAGAGCAAGAACAAGAGACACTACAAAAAGTTGTTAATCCATGACGGATTTCTCGTAACATTCTCAAAAATCGTCACCAAAAATGACGTTTTTTTCTAGTTTGTCATGGAAATCATCACACACCATCATGTACGGATGCCACTCAAATCGGCAGCCTCATTATGACGGATAAAGAGGGAATGTCACAAAATCCGTCATGGATCGACCATCTGGGCCTAGCTTATACACCATTTTGACCGTCACGGATGGATGGTGCTGATGTGTCATGTGTGCCTCTTGTTTACCCCACATATCCGTCACGTACAGTCATTGCCCATGGCCCAACTATGAGGAATACAGGTAATTGTTGATGTTAACTGATGTCTACTACACAACTTGGTCTTGTAGACTCGTGTTGGGCCTCCAAGCACAGAGTTTTGTAGGACAATAGCAAATTTCCTCAAGTGAATGAGCTAAGCTTTATCAATCTGTGGCAGGCGTAGTATGAAGATGGTCTCTCTCAAACAACCCTCCAACAAAATAATAAAAAGTATCTTGTGTCCCCAGCACACTAAATACAATGGTAATTTGTATATGTGCACTAGTTCAGCGAAAAGAGGGTGATACAAGTGTAGTAGTGATAGTAGATATAGTTTATTTGTAATATAAAAATATAAAAACAGCAAGGTATCAAGTAACAAAAGTGAGCATAAACGGTATTGCGCTTGAAAATGAGGCCTAGGGTCCGTACTTTCGCTAGTGCAATCTCTCAACAATGCTAATATAATTGGATCACATAACAATCCCTCAACGTGCGATGAAGAATCACTCCAAAGTTCCTATCTAGCGGAGAACATAAGAAGAAATTGTTTGTAGGATACGAAACCACGTCAAAGTTATTCTTTCCGATCAATCTTTCCAAGAGTTCGTACTAAGATAACAAGTTATCCTTTCTGATTGATCTATAAAGAGTTCATACTAAAATAACATCATAACAAATTCAGATTTATAATACTCAATCCAACACAAAGAACTTCAAGGAGTACACCAAGATTTCTATCGGAGAACATAGTATGAAAACATGCAATCAACCCATATGTCTAGATTACCCAAATGTCGCATCGGGAATCCGCGAGTTGATGCCACAACATATATCAAGTGAATCACTTGAATACCCCAATATCACTACGGATATCCACATGCAAGACATATATTATGTGCTCTCAAACCTGAATATTCAATCCAACATAACGAGATCTTAAAGTGAAAGATTCAATTCATCACAATAATAGCATGGGACAAACACCATATGATCCAACTATATTAACAAGGCATGTGATGTATCAAGATCATGACATCTCAAGAACACGAGAGATAGAGAGATTGAACACATATGTACTGGTACAAACCCTCAACCCCGAGGGTGGACTGCTCCCTCCTCGTCATGGCCTCCACCGGGATGATGAAGATGGCCACTGAAGATGATTTCCCCTCTCCAGCAGGTTACTGGAACATATCCAGATTTATTTTTCATGGATATAGAGGACTGTGGTGGCGGAACTTATCATCTAGGGTTATTTCTGGAGATTTCTATATTTATAGGATTTTTTGTCATTGGAATCACGTCAAGATGAGCCACGCTAGGGGGGGCTGGCATGCCCTGGTGTCTAGTGGGCACCATCCCCCCCCCCTCTGGTGGTTCTTTGCTCCAGTATTTCTATTTCCTTCAAAAAACAATCGTCCAAAAGTTTCGTCCAATGTCGAGAACTTTTATTTCTGTAAAAAAAGAACACCACGGTAGTTCTGTTGAAAACAGCGTCAGTCCGGGTTAGTTCTAAATAAATGATATAAAATGGAGCAAGATCATATAAAAATATTGCAAACATAATGAAAGATGACATGAATAATTTATAAATTATCGATACGTTGGAGACATATCATTAAAAAAACACAACTGTTGATTTTAACAAAAATACACATAATTGTGGATTCTAACAAAATTGGGTGCATAAATACACCTAGCAGTTGTTTTATTAAAATAACCACTAATTTTTAACAAAAATCCAACGCACGAGCACTCGAGCTCCTCACCAAATGTAGCAATTTCTCTTTGTACATACATATAGTATCAAATTACGGGGAAAACTGGAGAAGGCGTCAAATTTTGTTTAAAAAAAGGTCGTGGGTACTCGTACCAGTAATTCCTTGTGTTCGGTGTAGCTACTTGGGTGTTTTATTTAGTACTGTAGTATAACTACAATAGTACCTCCGTCACGGTTTAAAAGGCACGGTTAAATTTACGTGCATTTTCACAATAGATAAGATTTAAGACGCATTGCATTTACTCCTAGCAGCTAATTAATACTCTGTTGTACTACTTCTATATGCATGCGTAGTGTGAATGCTACTCCCTCCGTTCCTAAATATAGGATGTATAGTTTTTGGCACGGAAATTAAAGAATGCACGTGGAGAGAAAATTTCACAAGTTTTGGGTGAGATTCCACGTGACTAATTGACATGAGAAAATAGAGGAGCTTCCCTTATATAAGGAAATGTAATCAAATCACTAAAACAAATATCCAAGCGAGTGGTGCAACACAATACACCTTATATTTTGGATTTTTTCTCAAAAATCTATACATCTTATATCAAGGAACGGATGGAGTATGTTTTAACTCATATCATAGCCAATCAATAACCACCTAGGTTCTACAGAATTTCCATGCACGTCTTCTAAACCGTAATGGAGGGAGTACTATATTCTGATGAAAATAAGGTATGTTGGGTCTTCGACGCGTCCATCACGCCGTTTTCTTCGTTATGATGTCTTTTTAGGGATACCACGTAGTTATTACATTTTTTTTTTGAGTCTACCACGTAGTTATTACATGTACGTGGCGCTTACACTCTCACGTGCTCGGCCAGCCCAATTAACCCTCCCGCTAACTCTGGTCTTACAAAGTTAATACATGTTTCACTTAAAAAAACTACTACATACTTTTGGTTTGGGTTTTCTCTACGGGCTTTGTACTGGTTTTGTTCTTTTTATATTTTTCTATTTTCTTTTTTGGTTATCTTTGTTTTTCTTATAATGTTTTATTTTCCATTTCCATTCTTTTCAAAACATTTTCAAATTCATAAAATTTCAAAAATCCTTTAAAAAAATCAAATTCCTGAACTTTTTTCAAGTCTATGAACGCACCACTATGAGCTCGAACCTTATATAGATAAAATCCCCGTATGGCTCTCCTTCAGCAGCACACCTAATTGAGTGACCAAGTAGAGTAGCGTACATATTTAAAAAAAATCGAGCGATTATCCAAGTGCGCTTTTACTAATTTTATTTTATTTTTTCCAAATTTGTGTTTACTTTTAACATTTGTTTTCTCAAAAATACAGTAATTATTTATTTTAATATTTATTTGGTTTTCATTATTGTGTAGCGCGAAGAGCTAAAGAATATTTTTTCTAAAATTTACGTGGATTTAAACACTTCAAGTTTATTAAAATATTGTGTTGATTTATGTATATTTATCCAGAACCACGAGCATTCACAATTATTACACACTAAAGTTTTGGAAATACACATTGAAATTTTTCCAGAAACACATTCAACATTTTTTAAATACACAATGTTAGTTTTTTGAATGCATGACGAAATTTACCACAATCACCTGACAATTTTTAATGCATATGAAACATTTTCTAAAAAAATGTTAAACTCTTTTAAAAAGGCGCTAACAGTTTACACCTTCCCTTGGCCAATACTAAGTAACAAAATTGTAACCATTTAAGGGAATTGCAAACGTGATGGCGCCAAGACTCAACCACAGACATGGAGTTTTTTTAGTTTTTTAATTACAAAAATGTAATGGAACTCCAAAAAGCATGATAATTAGCATGGTGTAAAAATTGAATGGAACTCCAAAAAGCATGAAAATTGGCATGGTGTAAAAATTTAATGGAACTCCGAAAAGCATGAAAACTTGCATGGTGTCATTGTGTGATACATGTAGGGTGTGGTAAAAATTGAGAAACATTTGTAAAATCTATGACATACATTGTTTAAAAACCGAACCATCTCCATGGAAGACACATGGGTTCGAGAGAGAACGGCTCTAATTTGATGGCGAAGCAACCAATGCTTCTTCCGTTGGCATTGCTTTTTCTTTCTACACTGAAGGTACACCATCATAAGATCCATGTGAAAATATGGCATTTTTTGGAATCCGTTTCCTATATTTAAGGCATTAAGTGTGTTTCTAGATATTTAACGGATATAATTCAAATTTGAACTGGGAATGGTTGGAAAGGTTAGAAAAAATAGGTTAAAAATCATATTTGTGTTTTGAGTCTATTTTTAGGCCTTATACAAGAAAATTAAACAAAAATCAAACTTCAAGACGCAAAGACTCAGCGCCAAGCATGGTGTTTCTTGATTTTTTTGATTCTAAAAAATACAGAAGTAACTCTGAAAAGCATGAAAATTGGCATGATATCATCTTATCATCTTGTAGGTCATGGTAAAATTTTGAAAAAGTTTTGGAAAATCTCTAACGTACATTCTTTAGAAATTGAACCATCTTCGAGGAAGAGAGATGGTCTCGACATAAAACGGGTCTAGTTTGAAGGCAAAGCGACCGATGCTTCATCCGTTGGCATCGCTTTTTTTTCTACACTAAAGGTACACCATCACAAGATCCATGTGAAAATATGGCATTTTCCGGAATCAGTTTCCTATATTTAAGTCATTAAGTGCGTTTCTAGACATTTAATGAATATAATTCAAATTTGAACTATAAGTGGTTGAAAAGGTTGAAAATTTTGGGTTCAAAAATCATATTTTTGTTCTTGAGTCTATTTTAGACCTTATAGAAGAAAAGGAAAAGAATTTCAAACATGGGGACACCAAGACTCAGACCCGAATATGGAGTTGGATGTTTTTTTAATTCCAAAAGGAACTCCGAAAAGCATGAAATTTGGCGTGATACCGTTATATCATCCCTTTAGGGCATGGTAAAATTTTGAGAAAGTGTGGCATAATTTATGATGTACAATTTTTAGAAATCAAATCATCTCCGAGGAAGACACATGGTCTCGAGACAAAATGAATCTAGTTTCAAGGTGAAGCCACCAATGCTTCATTGGTTGCCATTTAAATTTTTCTGTATACTCAGGATATACCATCACATGATCCATGTGAAAATGTAGCATTTTCCGGAATTCCTTTTCTATATTTAAGTCATTAAGTACATTTCTAGACATTTAACGGATATAATTTAAATTTTAATTGAAAGTGGTTGAAAAGGTTGGAAAAATTATGTTAAAAATCATGTTTGTCTTTTGAGTCTATTTTTAAGCCTTATATAAGAAATGAAACGAAATGCAAACATCAAAACGCCAAGACTCAGCACCCACCATGGTATTTTTTGCTTTCTTAATCCCGGAAAATCAAAAGTAACTCCGAAAAGAATGAAAATTGGCATGATATATATATCATCATATCATCCCTGTAGGGAATTGTAAAATTTTGAGAAAGTTTTGGAAAATCTATGACTTACATTCTTTAGAAATCGAACCATCTTCGAGGAAGAGAGATGGTCTCGACATAAAACGGGTCTAGTTTGAAGGCGAAGCGACCGATGCTTCATCCGTTCGTATTGAATTTTTTGTTTCAACACTCAAGATACACCATCACAAGATACATGTGAATTCTGGAATCCCTTTGCTTTATTTAAGTTATTAGAGCAACTCTAGCAAACTCTGTATAATTGCGACCTGCAAACGCGTTTTACAGTTCGACACGAAATGTTGCGCTCCAGAATAGAACCCGTATAATCAAACTGCATGATTTGAAATAAAACATTCGCTGGCGAAATTGGAACCACAATCATGTTGAAATTATGCGCTAGAGACAATAATAAATATAGTTATTATTATAATTCTTGTATCAAGATAATCGTTTATTATCCATGCTATAATTGTATTGAATGAAGACTCATTTACATGTGTGGATACATAGACAAAACACCGTCCCTAGCAAGCCTCTAGTTGGCTAGCCAGTTGATCAAAGATAGTCAGTGTCTTCTGATTATGAACAAAGTGTTGTTGCTTGATAACTGGATCACGTCATTAGGAGAATCACGTGATGGACTAGACCCAAACTAATAGACGTAGCATGTTGATCGTGTCATTTTGTTGCTACTATTTTCTGCGTGTCAAGTATTTATTCCTATGACCATGAGATCATATAACTCACTGACACCGGAGGAATGCTTTGTGTGTATCAAACGTCGCAACGTAACTGGGTGACTATAAAGATGCTCTACAGGTATCTCCGAAGGTGTTAGTTGAGTTAGTATGGATCAAGACTGAGATTTGACACTCCGTGTGACGGAGAGGTATCTCGGGGCTCACTCGGTAATACAACATCACACACAAAGCCTTGCAAGCAATGTGACTTAGTGTAAGTTGCGGGATCTTGTATTACGGAACGAGTAAAGATACTTGCCGGTAAACGAGATTGAAATAGGTATGCGGATACTAACGATCGAATCTCGGCAAGTAACATACCGAAGGACAAAGGGAATGACATACAGGATTATATGAATCCTTGGCACTGAGGTTCAAACGATAAGATCTTCGTAGAATATGTAGGATCCAATATGGTCATCCAGGTCCCGTTATTGGATATTGACCGAGGAGTCTCTCGGGTCATGTCTACATAGTTCTCGAACCCGCAGGGTCTGCACACTTAAGGTTCGACGTTGTTTTATGCGTATTTGAGTTATATGGTTGGTTACCGAATGTTGTTTGTAGTCCCGGATGAGATCACGGAGGTCACGAGGGTTTCCGGAATGGTCCGGAAACGAAGATTGATATATAGGATGACCTTATTTGATTACCGGAAGGTATTCGTAGTTACCGGGAATGTACCGGGAATGACGAATGGGTTCCGGGAGTTCACCGGGGGGGGCAACCCACCTCGGGGAAGCCCATAGGCCTTGAGGGTGGCACACCAGCCCTTAGTGGGCTGGTGGGACAGCCCAAAAGGGCCCTATGCGCCTAGGAAAGAAAATCAAAGAGAAAACAAAAGAGGAGGTGGGAAGGGAAGGAAGGACTCCCACCGACCAAACCAAGTCCAACTCGATTTGGGGGGGAGCCTTCCCCCTTGGACTCGGCCGACCCCCTTGGGGCTCCTTGAGCCCCAAGGCAAGGTCCCCTCCCTCCCACCTATATATACGGAGGTTTTAGGGCTGATTTGAGACGACTTTTCCACGGCAGCCCGACCACATACCTCCACGGTTTTTCCTCTAGATTGCGTTTCTGCGGAGCTCGGGCGGAGCCCTGCTGAGACAAGGTCATCACCAACCTCCGGAGCGCCGTCACGCTGCCGGAGAACTCTTCTACCTCTCCGTCTCTCTTGCTGGATCAAGAAGGCCGAGATCATCGTCGAGATGTACGTGTGCTGAACGCGGAGGTGCCGTCCGTTCGGTACTAGATCGTGGGACTGATCGCGGGATTGTTCGCGGGGCAGATCGAGGGACGTGAGGACGTTCCACTACATCAACCGCGTTCACTAACGCTTCTGCTGTACGGTCTACAAGGGTACGTAGATCACTCATCCCCTCTCCTAGATGGACATCACCATGATAGGTCTTCGTGCGCGTAGGAAAATTTTTGTTTCCCATGCGACGTTCCCCAACAGTGGCATCATGAGCTAGGTTCATGCGTAGAGTCTTCTTGAGTAGAACACAAAAGTTTTTGTGGGCGGTGATGTGCGTTTTGCTGCCCTCCTTAGTATTTTCTTGATTCCGCGGTATTGTTGGATTGAAGCGGCTTGGACCGACATTACTCGTACGCTTACGAGAAACTGGTTTCATCGCTGCGAGTAACCCCGTTGCTCAAAGATGACTGGCAAGTGTCGGTTTCTCCAACTTTAGTTGAATCGGATTTGACCGAGGAGGTCCTTGGATGAGGTTAAATAGCAACTCATATATCTCCGTTGTGGTGTTTGCGTAAGTAAGATGCAATCCTACTAGATACCCATGGCCACCACGTAAAACATGCAACAACAAAATTAGAGGACGTCTAACTTGTTTTTGCAGGGTATGCTTGTGATGTGATATGGCCAACGATGTGATGTGATATATTGGATATATGAGATGATCATGTTGTAATAGAAAATATCGACTTGCACGTCGATGGTACGGCAACCGGCAGGAGCCATAGGTTGTCTTTATACTAACGTTTGTGCTTGCAGATGCGTTTACTATTTTGCTAGGATGTAGCTTTACTAGTAATAGCATGAGTAGCACGACAACCCCGATGGCAACACGTTGATGGAGATCATGGTGTGGCGCCGGTGACAAGAAGATCGTGCCGGTGCTTTGGTGATGGAGATCAAGAAGCACGTGATGATGGTCATATCATGTCACTTATGAATTGCATGTGATGTTAATCCTTTTATGCACCTTATTTTGCTTAGAACGACGGTAGAATTATGAGGTGATCTCTCACTAAAATTTCAAGACGAAATTGTGTTCTCCCCGACTGTGCACCGTTGCTACAGTTCGTCGTTTCGAGACACCACGTGATGATCGGGTGTGATAGACTCAACGTTCACATACAACGGGTGCAAAACAGTTGCACACGCGGAACACTCGGGTTAAGCTTAACGAGCCTAGCATGTGCAGACATGGCCTCGGAACGCATGAGACCGAAAGGTCGATCATGAATCATATAGATGATATGATTAGCATAGGGATGCTTACCACTGAAACTATACTCAACTCACGTGATGATCGGACTTGAGCTAGTGTAAGTGGATCATGAACCACTCAAATGACTAGAGAGATGTACTTTTTGAGTGGGAGTTTAGCGAATAATTTGATTAAGTTAAACTCTAATTATCTTGAACATAGTCTAAGTCCACTTTGAATATATTTGTGTTGTAGATCATGGCTCACGCGACAATCACCCTGAATTTTAATACGTTCCTAGAGAAAGCTAAGTTGAAAGATGATGGAAGCAACTTTGTAGACTGGGCTCGTAATCTTAAGCTAATCTTACAAGCTGGGAAGAAGGATTATGTCCTTAATGCTGCGCTAGGAGATGAACCACCCGTTACGGCTGATCAAGATGTTAAGAACGCTTGGTTAGAACGTAAGGAGGACTACTCAGTAGTTCAATGTGCAGTCTTGTATGGCTTAGAACCGGGACTTCAACGTCGCTTTGAGCGTCATGGAGCATTTGAGATGTTCTAGGAGTTGAAGTTTATCTTTCAGAAGAACGCCCGGATCGAGAGGTATGAGACCTCCGATAAATTCTATGCTTGCAAGATGGAGGAGAACTCGTATGCCAGTGAACATGTGCTCAAAATGTCTGGGTACTCAAACCGTCTAGCTGAGCTGGGGATTGAACTCCCGCAAGAGGCTATCACGGACAGAATCCTTCAATCACTGCCGCCAGGCTATAAAGGCTTTGTATTGAACTACAACATGCAAGGGATGAACAAGTCACCCGGCGAGTTGTTTGCGATGCTGAAAGTCGCAGAGTCTGAACTCCGTAAAGAACATCAAGTGTTGATGGCGAATAAGACCACTAGTTTCAAGAGAAACGGCAAAGGCAAGAAGGGTAATTCGAAGAAGAGCGGCAAGCCTGTTGCCAATCCGACGAAGAAACCCAAAGCTGGACCTAAGCCTGAAACGGAGTGTTACTATTGCAAGGGTATGGGTCACTGGAAGCGCAATTGCCCCAAGTATCTGGCAGATAAGAAGGCGGCCAAAGAAAAATCAGGTATATTTGATATACATGTTATTGATGTGTACTTAACCGGCTCTCGTAGTAGTGCCTGGGTATTCGATACCGGTTCTGTTGCTCATATTTGCAACTCGAAACAGGAACTGCGTAATAGACGAAGGCTGGCGAAAGATGAAGTGACGATGCGCGTAGGAAATGGTTCCAAGGTTGATGCAATCGCCGTCGGCACAGTTTCACTTCAGTTACCATCAGGATTAGTGATGAACTTAAATCATTGTTATTTAGTGCCTGCGTTGAGCATGAACATTATATATGGA
This sequence comes from Hordeum vulgare subsp. vulgare, assembly GCF_904849725.1. NCBI lineage: Eukaryota > Viridiplantae > Streptophyta > Magnoliopsida > Poales > Poaceae > Hordeum > Hordeum vulgare. Next base: position 678,451 of record NC_058519.1, on the reverse strand, counting down.
TCTTGTTTATTGCGAGACGGTTACTCTTTTAAGTCAGAGAATAATGGTTGTTCTATTTCTATGAGTAACATCTTTTATGGTCATGCACCTAATGTGAGAGGATTGTTCATACTGAATCTTGATAGCGATACGCATATACATAACATTGAGACCAAAAGAGTTAGAGTTAACAATGATAGCGCCATATTTTTGTGGCACTGCCACTTAGGTCATATTGGTGTAAAGCGCATGAAGAAACTCCATGCTGATGGACTTTTGGAGTCACTTGACTTTGATTCAATTGACACGTGCGAACCATGCCTCATGGGCAAGATGACTAAGACTCCGTTCTCCGGAACAATGGAGCGTGCAAGTGACTTGTTGGAAATCATACATACCGATGTGTGTGGTCCGATGAGCGTGGAGGCACGCGGCGGATATCGTTATTTTCTCACCTTCACTGATGATTTGAGTAGATATGGTTATGTCTACTTGATGAAGCACAAGTCTGAAACATTTGAAAAGTTCAAGAAATTTCAGAGTGAAGTGGAAAAACATCGTAACAAGAAGATCAAGTTCCTACGGTCTGATCGTGGGGGTGAATATATGAGTTTCGAGTTTGGTACTCACTTAAGACAATGTGGAATTGTTTCACAGTTAACACCGCCTGGAACACCACAGCGTAATGGTGTGTCCGAACGTCGTAATCATACTCTATTAGAGATGGTGCGATCTATGATGTCTCTTATCGATTTGCCGTTATCGTTTTGGGGTTATGCATTAGAAACAGCTGCATTCACTTTAAATAGGGCACCATCAAAATCCGTTGAGACGACACCATACGAACTGTTATATGGCAAAAGGCCAAAGTTGTCGTTTGTTAAAGTTTGGGGATGTGATGCTTATGTCAAAAAGCTTCAGCCTGAAAAGCTGGAACCCAAAGCGAAAAAGTGCGTCTTCATAGGTTACCCAAAAGAGACAGTTGGGTACACCTTCTATCTCAAATCCGAGGGCAAAGTGTTTGTTGCTAAAAACGGAGCTTTTCTCGAGAAGGAGTTTCTCTCGAGAGAATTGAGTGGGAGGAAGATAGAACTTGACGAGGTTGTCGAACCTCTCATCCCTCTGGATGGTGGCGCAGGGCAAGGGGAAACCTCTGTCGTTGCGACGCCGGTTGAGGAGGAAGTTAATGATGATGATCATGAAACTCCGGTTCAAGTTTCTGTCGAACCACGCAGGTCGACGAGACCACGTGCTGCTCCAGAGTGGTGTGGTAATCCCGTCTTATCAATCATGTTGTTAGACAACAATGAACGTGCAAATTATGAAGAAGCAATGGTGGGCCCAGATTCCAACAAATGGCTAGAAGCCATGAAGTCCAAGATAGAATCCATGTATCAGAACAAAGTGTGGGCTTTGGAGGTACTACCTGAGGGCCTCAAGGCTATTCAGAACAAATGGATCTTTAAGAGGAAGACGGACGCTGATGGCAATGTGACCATTTATAAAGCTCGACTAGTGGCAAAGGGTTTTTCACAAGTTCAAGGAGTTGACTACGATGAGACATTCTCACCCGTAGCGATGCTTAAGTCCGTCAGAATCATGTTAGCAATAGCTGCATTTTTCGATTATGAAATCTGGCAGATGGATGTCAAAACGGCGTTCCTTAACGGTTTCCTTAAGGAAGAGTTGTATATGATACAACCCGAAGGTTTTGTCGATCCTAAGAATGCTAACAAGGTGTGCAAGCTCCAGCGATCCATTTATGGACTGGTGCAAGCATCTCGGAGTTGGAACAAACGCTTTGATGAGGTGATCAAAGCATTTGGGTTTATACAAGTGGTTGGAGAATCTTGTATTTACAATAAAGTGAGTGGGAGCTCTGTGGCGTTTCTAATATTATATGTGGATGACATATTGCTGATTGGAAACAACGTGGAGTTTTTAGAGAGCATAAAGGATTACTTGAATAAGAGTTTCTCTATGAAGGACCTAGGAGAAGCTGCTTACATTCTAGGCATTAAGATCTATAGGGATAGATCAAAACGCCTGATAGGACTTTCACAAAGCACATACCTTGATAAAGTTTTGAAGAGGTTCAAAATGGAACAGTCCAAGAAAGGGTTCTTGCCAGTTTTACAAGGTACGAGATTGAGTAAGACTCAGTGCCCAGCAACTGATGAAGATAGAGAGCATATGCGCTCCGTCCCCTATGCTTCAGCCATAGGTTCTATCATGTATGCAATGCTGTGCACTAGACCGGATGTTAGCCTGGCCATAAGTATGGCAGGTAGGTTCCAGAGTAATCCAGGAGTGGATCACTGGACAGCGGTCAAGAATATCCTGAAGTACCTGAAAAGGACTAAGGAGATGTTTCTCGTGTATGGAGGTGACGAAGAGCTCGCCGTAAAAGGTTACGTCGATGCAAGCTTTGACACGGATCCGGACGACTCTAAGTCACAAACCGGATACGTATTTATTCTTAATGGGGGTGCGGTAAGCTGGTGCAGTTCCAAGCAAAGCGTCGTAGCAGATTCTACATGTGAAGTGGAGTACATGGCTGCCTCGGAGGCGGCTAAGGAGGGTGTCTGGATGAAGCAGTTCATGACGGATCTTGGAGTGGTGCCAAGCGCACTGAATCCAATAACCTTGTTCTGTGACAACACGGGTGTCATTGCCTTAGCAAAGGAACCACGGTTTCACAAGAAGACCAGACACATCAAACGACGCTTCAACCTCATCCGCGACTACGTCGAGGGAGAGGACGTAAATATATGCAAAGTGCACACGGATCTGAATGTAGCAGACCCGCTGACTAAACCTCTTCCACGGGCAAAGCATGATCAACACCAGAACTGTATGGGTGTTAGATTTATTACAATGTAATTCGCATGATGATGTGAGGGCTAGATTATTGACTCTAGTGCAAGTGGGAGACTGTTGGAATTATGCCCTAGAGACAATAATAAATATAGTTATTATTATAATTCTTGTATCAAGATAATCGTTTATTATCCATGCTATAATTGTATTGAATGAAGACTTATATACATGTGTGGATACATAGACAAAACATGGGTGTGGTCCTGAACAATGGAGCGTGCAAGTGACTTGTTGGAAATCATACATACCGATGTGTGTGGTCCGATGAGCATAGAGGCACGCGGCGGATATCGTTATTTTCTCACCTTCACTGACGATTTGAGTAGATATGGTTATGTCTACATAATGAAGCACGACGGCGTGGTGTCGATTGAGAGACGAGGTCTCCCGGCAGGGCTTCGCCAAGCACCGGAAGAGAGGAGGAGGAAGAAGAGCAGGGCTGCGCCGAGGGAGAGGGAAAACCGTGTGTTCCCCAATGGCCAAAGTGCCCACTATATATAGGGGAAGGGGAGAGGGGGTGCCACCCCTAGGGTTCCCACCCTAGGGGGTGCGGCAGCTCCCCCAGATGGGAGGTGCGGCGGCCAGAGGGGGAGGAGGGGGTGGCGCACCATCTGGTGGGCCTTAGGCCCACCTGGCTTAGGGTTTGCCCCCCCCCCTTTCTCTCCCATGCGCATTGGGCTGAGTGGGGAGGCGCACTAGCCCACCTAGATGCTGGTTCCCACCCCCACTTGGCCCACCTTACCTCCCGAGGTCGTTTCCCCCCTTCGGTGGTCCCCGGGGCCACCTCCGGTGGTCCCGGTACGTTACCCGTGATGCCCGAAACACTTCCGGTATCCGAAACCATCCGTCCTATATATCAATCTTTACCTCCGGACCATTCCGGAGCTCCTCGTGATGTCCGGGATCTCATCCGGGACTCCGAATAACTTTCAGTAACCTCGTATAATAATTCCCTATAACCCTAGCGTCATCGAACCTTAAGTGTGTAGACCCTACGGGTTCGGGAGACAGGTAGACATGACCGAGACACCTCTCTGGCCAATAACCATCAGCGGGTTCTGGATACCCATGGTGGCTCCCACTTGCTCCACGATGATCTCATCGGATGAACCACGATGTCAAGGATTCAATCAATCCCGTATACGATTCCCTTTGTCTGTCGGTATAGAACTTGCCCGAGATTCGATCGTCGGTATACCTATACCTTGTTCAATCTCGTTACCGGTAAGTCTCTTTACTCGTTCCGTAGCACGTCATCGTGTGACTAACTCCTTAGTCACATTGAGCTCCTGATGATGTTCTACCGAGTGGGCCCAGAGATACCTCTCCGTCACACGGAGTGACAAATCCCAATCTCGATTCGTACCAACCCAACAAACACTTTCGGAGGTACCCGTAGTGCACCTTTATAGTCACCCAGTTACGTTGTGATGTTTGATACACCCAAAGCACTCCTACGGTATCCGGGAGTTGCACAATCTCACGGTCGAAGGAAAAGATACTTGACATTAGAAAAGCGTTAGCATACGAACAATACGATCTAGTGCTAGGCTTAGGATTGGGTCTTGTCCATCACATCATTCTCCCAATGATGTGATCCCGTTATCAATGACATCCAATGCCCATGATCAGGAAACCATGATCATCTATTGACTAACGAGCTAGCCAACTAGAGGCTTGCTAGGTACACATTGTGATCTATTTATTCACACATGTATTACTGTTTCCTGTTAATACAATTATAGCATGAACAATAGATGATTATCATGAACAAGGAAATATGATAATAACCATATTATTATTGCCTCTAGGGCATATTTCCAACAGTCTCCCACTTGCACTAGAGTCAATAATCTAGTTACATTGTGATGTATCGAACACCCATAGCATTATGGTGTTGATCATGTTTTGCTCGTGGAAGAGGTTTAGTCAACGGGTCTGCAATATTCAGATCCGTGTGTACTTTACAAATATCTATCACTCCACTCTGGACATGGTCCTGGATGGAGTTGTAGCGGCGTTTTATGTGCTTCATCTTCCGGTGAAACCTGGGCTCCTTGGCTATGGCAATGGCCCCAGTGTTATCACAGAAGAGTGTCATTGGACCCGACGCGCTTGGAACCACTCCAAGGTCGGTGATGAGCTCCTTCATCCAAATTCCTTCATGAGCTGCTTCTGAAGCAGCTATGTACTCCGCTTCACATGTAGATGCTGCCACGACTTCTTGCTTGCTGCTGCACCAGCTCACTGCCCCACCATTCAACACATATACGTATCCGGTCTGTGACTTAGATTCATCCGAATCTGTGTCGAAGCTAGCGTCGACGTAACCCTTTACGACGAGCTCTTCGTCACCTCCATAAACGAGAAACATTTCCTTAGTCCTTTTCAGGTACTTAAGGATATTCTTGACCGCTGTCCAGTGTTCCATACCAGGATCACTTTAGTACCTCCCTACCAAACTTATGGCAAGGTTTATATCAGGTCTGGTACACAGCATGGCATACATTAGAGAGCCCACGGCTGAAGCGTAGGGGACATAACTCATCTTCTCTCTATCTGCTGCCGTGGTCGGCGACTGAGTCTTACTCAATATCATACCTTGCAAAACTGGCAAGAACCCTTTCTTTGAGTTTTCCATATTGAACTTCTTCAATATCTTGTCAAGGTATGTACTTTGCGAAAGACCTATGAGGCGTATCGATCTATCTCTATAGATCTTGATGCCTAATATGTATGCAGCTTCTCCAAGGTCCTTCATTGAAAAACTCTTGTTCAAATAGGCCTTTATGCTCTCCAACATCTCTATATTATTCCCCATCAATAATATGTCATCCACATACAGTATGAGGAAAGCTACAGAGCTCCCACTCACTTTCTTGTACAGACAGGCTTCTCCGTAAACCTGTATGAACCCAAACGCTTTAATCACCTCCTTAAAGCGAATGTTCCAACTCCGAGATGCTTGCACCAGCCCATAGATGGAGCACTGGAGCTTGCATACTTTGTTAGCACCCTTAGGGTCGACAAAACCTTCTGGTTGCATCATATACAACTCTTCCTTAAGGTTCCCGTTAAGGAACGCTGTTTTGACGTCCATTTGCCAAATTTCATAATCATAAAAGGCGGCAATTGCTAACATGATTCGGACTGATTTCAGCTTCGCTACGGGAGAGAAAGTCTCTTCGTAGTCAACTCCTATAATTTGTCGAAAACCCTTTGCGACAAGTCGAGCTTTGTAAACGGTTACATTACCGTTTGCATCAGTCTTCTTCTTGAAGATCCATTTATTTTCTATGGCTCGCCGGTCATCGGGCAAGTCCACCAAAGTCCATACTTTTTCTCATACATGGATCCTATCTCGGATTTCATAGCCTCAAGCCATTTGTTGGAATCCGGGCCCGCCATCGCTTCTTCATAGTTCGAAGGTTCACCGTTATCTAACAACATGATTTCCATCACAGGGTTGCCGTACCACTCTGGTGCGGAGCGTGCCCTTGTGGACCTTCGTGGTTCAGTAGTAACTTGATCCGAAGCTTCATGATCATCATCATTAACTTCCTCTACAGTTGGTGTAGGCGCCACAGGAACAACTTCCCGCGCTGCGCTACTATCATGTTCGAGAGGGGGTGTAATTACCTCATCAAGTTCTACCTTCCTCCCACTTACCTCTTTCGAGAGAAACTCTTTCTCTAGAAAGGATCCGTTCTTGGCAACAAAGGTTTTACCTTCGGATCTAAGATAGAAGGTATACCCAATAGTTTCCTTAGGGTATCCTATGAATACGCATTTCTCCGCTTTGGGTTCGAGCTTTTCTGGTTGAAGTTTCTTCACATAAGCATCGCAGCCCCAAACTTTAAGAAACGACAACTTAGGTTTCTTGCCAAACCATAGTTCATACGGTGTCGTCTCAACGGATTTAGACGGTGCCCTATTTAAAGTGAATGCTGCAGTTTCTAATGCGTATCCCCAAAATGATAGCGTAAGTCGGTAAGAGACATCATAGATCGTACCATATCTAATAAAGTGCGATTACGATGTTCAGACACTCCGTTGCGTTGCGGTGTGCCAGGCGGCGTTAGTTGTGAAACGATTCCACACTTCCTTAGGTGTGTGCCAAACTCGTGACTCAAATATTATCCTCCACGATCAGATCGTAGACATTTAATTTTTCTGTCACGTTGATTCTCAACCTCACTCTGAAATTCCTCGAACTTTTCAAACTTCTCACATTTGTGCTTCATCAAGTAGATATACCCATGCCTACTCAAATCATCGGTGAGGGTGAGAACATAACGATAACCACCGCGAGCTTCAACGTTCATTGGACCACACACATCAGTATGTATTATTTCCAATAAGTCGGTTGCTCTCTCCATTATACCAGAGAATGGAGTCTTAGTCATCTTGCCCATGAGGCACGGTTCGCATGTGTCAAATGATTCAAAGTCAAGAGACTCTAATAGTCATTCAGTATGGAGCTTCTTCATGCGCTTAACGCCGATATGACCAAGGCGGCAGTGCCACAAGTATGTGGGACTATCATTATCAACTTTACATCTTTTGGTACTCACACTATGAATATGTGTAACATCACGATCGAGATTCATCAAGAATAAACCATTCACCAGCGGAGCATGACCATAAAACATATCACTCATATAAATGGAACAACCATTATTCTCTGACTTAAATGAGTAGCCGTCTCGCATTAAGCAAGACCCTGATACAATGTTCATGCTTAAAGATGGTACTAAATAACAATTATTAAGATTTAAAACTAATCCCGATGGTAGATGTAGAGGTAGCGTGCCGACGGCGATCACATCGACCTTTGAACCATTCCCGACGCGCATCGTCACCTCGTCCTTGGCCAGTCTCCGCTTATTCCGCAGTTCCTGCTTTGAGTTGCAAATGTGAGCAACATCACCGGTATCAAATACCCAGGAGCTACTACAAGCGCTGGTAAGGTACACATCAATAACATGTATAGCACATATACCTTTAACGTTGCCGGCCTTCTTGTCCGCTAAGTACTTGGGGCAGTTCTGCTTCCAGTGACCCTTTCCCTTGCAATAGAAGCACTCAGTCTCAGGCTTGGGTCCGTTCCTTTTCTTCTTCCCGGAGTCTGGCTTACCGGGCACGGCAACAGCTTTGTCGTCTTTCTTGAAGTTCTTCTTACCCTTGCCTTTCTTGAAACTAGTGGTCTTGTTGACCATCAACACTTGATGCTCTTTCTTGATTTCTACTTCCGCGGACTTGAGCATCGAGTACAACTCAGGAATGGTCTTCAGCATCCCTTGCATGTTGTACTTAAGCACAAAGCCTTTGTAGCTTGGTGGGAGAGACTGGAGGATTCTGTCAATTATAGCATCATCCGGAAGTTCGACTCCGAGTGAAGTCAGACGACCGTGTAACCCAGACATTTTGAGTATGTGCTCACTGATAGAACTGTTCTCCTCCATCTTACAGCTAAAGAACTTGTCGGAGACTTCATATCTCTCGACACGGGCATGAGCTTGAAAAACTAGCTTCAGCTCCTGGAACATCTCATATGCCCCGTGTTGCTCAAAACGCCTTTGGAGCCCCGTTTCTAAACTGTATAACATGCCACACCTAACCAGAGAGTAGTCATCACTCCGCGTTTGCCAGACGTTCAGAATGTCCTGGGCTGCTGCGGGAGCGGGAGGGTCACCTAGCGGCGCATCAAGGACATAAGCATTTTTAGCTGCTTCAAGGATGAGCTTCAAGTTGTGAACCCAGTCCGCATAGTTGCTACCATCATCTTTCAGCTTGTTTTTCTCTAGGAATGCGTTGAAATTGAGGTTGACGTTGGACATCTTCAATATTTATAAAGACAACTTTTAGACTAAGTTCATGACAATTAAGTTCTTTTAATCAAATTAAGTATGAACTCCCACTTAAATCGACATCCCTCTAGTCATCTAAGTGATACATGATCCATGTTGACTAACCCGTGTCCGATCATCACGTGAGACGGACTAGTCACCATGGTGAGCAACTCCATGCTGATCGTATTCAACCATACGACTCATGTTCGACCTTTCGGTCTCTTGTATTCGAGGTCATGTCTGTACATGCTAAGCTCGTCGAGTCAACCTAGGTGTTTCGCGTGTGTAAATCTGGCTTACACCCGTTGTATGCGAACGTTAGAATCTATCACACCCGATCATCACGTGGTGCTTCGAGATAACGAACCTTCGCAACGGTGCACACTTAGGGGAATACGTTCTTGAAATTTTAAGAGGGATCATCTTATTATGCTACCGTCGTTCTAAGCAATAAGATGTAAAACATGATAAACATCACAATGCAATCATATAGTGACATGATATGGCCATTATCATCTTTGCTCTTTCGATCTCCATCTTCAGGCATCGCATGATCATCATCGTCACCGGCGTGACACCATGATCTCCATCATCATGATCTCCATCATCGTGTCTCCGTGAAGTCGTCACGCCAACTACTACTATCACTACTACTATAGCTAACCATTAGCAATGAAGTAAAAGTAGTAAGCACATGGCGTTGCATCTCATACAATAAATTAAGACAACTCCTATGGCTCCTGCCGGTTGTCATACTCATCGACATGCAAGTCGTGAAACCAATTACAATAACATGATCATCTCATACATCATACATGCAACATCACAGCTTTGGCCATATCACATCACATGTCAAACCCTGCAAAAACAAGTTAGACGTCCTCTAATTGTAGTTGCAAGTTTTACGTGGCTGATTTGGGTTTCTAGCAAGAACGCCTTCTTACCTACGTGACAGCCACAACGATGATATGCCAAAGCTATTTACCCTTCATAAGGACCCTTTTCATCAAATCCAATCCGACTAGAGTAGGAGAGACAGACACCCGCTAGCCACCTTTATGCACGGTGTGCATGTCTGTCGGTGGAACCAGTCTCACGTAAGCGTACGTGTAAAGTCGGTCCGGGCCGCTTCATCCCACAATACCGCCAGAAAAGAATAAGACTAGTAGCGGCAAGCAAATTGACAAATCATCGCCCACAACTTTTGTGTTCTACTCGTGCATAGAATCTACGCATAGAAAACCTGGCTCGGATGCCACTGTTGGGTAATGTAGCATAAATTCAAAATTTTCCTACGCATATTCAGATCTTCCTATGGAGAGACCAGCAACCATAGAGGGGTAAGAGCATCTTCATACCTTTGAAGATCGCTAAGCGGAAGCGTTGCTAGAACGCGGTTGATGGAGTCGTACTCGCAGCGATTCCGATCTAGTGCCGAACTACGGCACCTCCGCGTTCAACACACGTGCAGCCCGGTGACGTCTCCCGCACCTTGATCCAGCAAAGAGGAGGGAGAGGTTGGGGAAGAACTCCAGCAGCACGACGGCGTGGTGTCGATGGAGAGACGAGGTCTCCCTGCAGGGCTTCGCCAAGCACCGGAAGAGAGGAGGAGGAAGAAGAGCAGGGCTGCGCCGAGGGAGAGGGAAAACCGTGTGTTCCCCAATGGCCAAAGTGCCCACTATATATAGGGGAAGGGGAGAGGGGGTGCCACCCCAAGGGTTCCCACCCTAGGGGGTGCGGCAGCCCCCCCAGATGGGAGGTGCGGCGGCCAAAGGGGGAGGAGGGGGTGGCGCACCATCTGGTGGGCCTTAGGCCCACCTGGCTTAGGGTTTGCCCCCCCCTTTCTCTCCCCTGCGCATTGGGCTGAGTGGGGAGGCGCACCAGCCCACCTAGGGGCTGGTTCCCACCCCCAATTGGCCCACCTTACCTCCCGGGGTCGTTGCCCCCTTCGGTGGTCCCCCGGGGCCACCTCCGGTGGTCCCGGTGGTCCCGGTACGTTCCGGTGATGCCCGAAACACTTTCGGTATCCGAAACCATCCTTCCTATATATCAATATTTACCTCCGGAGCTCCTCATGACGTCCGGGATCTCATCCGGGACTCCGAATAACTTTCGGTAACCTCGTATAATAATTCCCTATAACCCTAGCGTCATCAAACCTTAAGTGTGTAGACCCTACGGGTTCAGGAGACAGGCAGACATGACCGAGACACCTCTCTGGCCAATAACCATCAGCGGGGTCTGGATACCCATGGTGGCTCCCACTTGCTCCACGATGATCTCATCGGATGAACCACGATGTCAAGGATTCAATCAATCCCGTATACGATTCCCTTTGTCTGTCGGTATAGAACTTGCCCGAGATTCGATCGTCGGTATACCTATACCTTGTTCAATCTCGTTACCGGTAAGTCTCTTTACTCGTTCCGTAGCACGTCATCGTGTGACTAACTCCTTAGTCACATTGAGCTCATGATGATGTTCTACCGAGTGGGCCCAGAGATACCTCTCCGTCACACGGAGTGACAAATCCCGATCTCGATTCGTACCAACCCAACAGACACTTTCGGAGGTACCCGTAGTGCACCTTTATAGTCACCCAGTTACGTTGTGACGTTTGATACACCCAAAGCACCCCTATGGTATCCGGGAGTTGCACAATCTCACGGTCGAAGGAAAAGATACTTGACATTAGAAAATTGTTACCATACGAACAATAAGATCTAGTGCTAGGCTTAGGATTGGGTCTTGTCCATCACATCATTCTCCCAATGATGTGATCCCGTTATCAATGACATCCAATGCCCATGATCAGGAAACCATGATCATCTATTGACTAACGAGCTAGCCAACTAGAGGCTTGCTAGGGACACATTGTGATCTATTTATTCACACATGTATTACTGTTTCCTGTTAATACAATTATAGCATGAACAATAGATGATTATCATGAACAAGGAAATATGATAATAACCATATTATTATTGCCTCTAGGGCATATTTCCAACAGGATCTTGGAGTGGTGCCAAGTGCACTGAATCCAATAACCTTGTTCTGTGACAACACGGGTGCCATTGCCTTAGCAAAGGAACCACGGTTTCACAAGAAGTCCAGACACATCAAATGACGCTTCAACCTCATCCGCGACTACGTCGAAGGGAGGACGTAAATATATGCAAAGTGCACACGGATCTGAATGTAGCAGACCCGCTGACTAAACCTCTTCCACGGGCAAAGCATGATCAACACCAGAACTGTATGGGTGTTAGATTTATTACAATGTAATTCGCATGATGATGTGAGGGCTAGATTATTGACTCTAGTGCAAGTGGGAGACTGTTGGAATTATGCCCTAGAGACAATAATAAATATAGTTATTATTATAATTCTTGTATCAAGATAATCGTTTATTATCCATGCTATAATTGTATTGAATGAAGACTTATATACATGTGTGGATACATAGACAAAACACTGTCCCTAGCAAGCCTCTAGTTGGCTAGCCAGTTGATCAAAGATAGTCAGTGTCTTCTGATTATAAACAAGGTGTTGTTGCTTGATAACTGGATCACGTCATTAGGAGAATCACGTGATGGACTAGACCCAAACTAATAGACGTAGCATGTTGATCGTGTCATTTTGTTGCTACTGTTTTCTGCGTGTCAAGTATTTGTTCCTATGACCATGAGATCATATAACTCACTGACACCGGAGGAATACATTGTGTGTATCAAACGTCGCAACGTAACTGGGTGACTATAAAGATGCTCTACAGGTATCTCCGAAGGTGTTCATTGAGTTAGTATGGATCGAGACTGGGATTTGTCACTCCGTGTGACGGAGAGGTATCTCGGGGCACACTCGGTAATACAACATCACACACAAGCCTTGCAAGCAATGTGACTTAGTGTAAGTTGCGGGATCTTGTATTACGAAATGAGTAAAGAGACTTGCCGGTAAACGAGATTGAAATAGGTATGCGGATACTGACGATTGAATCTCGGGCAAGTAACATACCAAAGGACAAAGGGAATGACATACGGGATTATATGAATCCTTGGCACTGAGGTTCAAACGATAAGATCTTCGTAGAATATGTAGGATCCAATATGGGCATCCAGGTCCCGCTATTGGATATTGACCGAGGAGTCTCTCGGGTCATGTCTACATAGTTCTCGAACCCGCAGGGTCTGCACACTTAAGGTTCGGCATTGTTTTATGCGTATTTGAGTTATATGGTTGGTTACCGAATGTTGTTCGGAGTCCCGGATGAGATCACGGATGTCACGAGGGTTTCCGGAATGGTCCGAAAATGAAGATTGATATATAGGATGACCTCATTTGATTACCGGAAGGTTTTCGGAGTTACCGGGAATGTATCGGGATTGACAAATGGGTTCCGGGAGTTCACCGGGGGGGCAACCCACCCAGGGGAAGCCCATAGGCCTTGGGGATGGCGCACCAGCCCTTAGTGGGCTGGTGGGACAGCCCAAGAAGGCCCTATGCACCATAGGAAGAAAATCAAAGAGAAAAGAAAAAAAAAGAGGAGGTGGGAAAAGGGGGAAGGACTCCTCCTTCCAAACCTAGTTGGACTCGGTTTGGAAGGGGAGGGTTGCCCCCCTTGGCTCGGCCGAAGCCCTTGAGGGCCCTTGGACCCCAAGGCAAGGCTCCCCCTCTTCCCCCTATATATACGGAGGTTTTAGGGCTGATTTGAGACGACATTTCCACGGCAGCCCGACCACATACCTCCACGGTTTTTCCTCTAGATCGCATTTCTGCGGAGCTCGGGCGGAGCCCTGCTGAGATAAGATCACCACCAACCTCCGGAGCGCCATCACGCTGCCAGAGAACTCTTCTACCTCTCCGTCTCTCTTGCTGGATCAAGAAGGCCGAGATCATCGTTGAGTTGTACGTGTGCTGAACGCGGAGGTGCCGTCCGTTCAGCACTAGATCGTGGGACTGATCGCGAGACGGTTCGCGGGGCGGATCGAGGGACGTGAGGACGTTCCACTACATCAACCGCGTTCACTAACGCTTCTGCTGTACGGTCTACAAGGGTACGTAGATCACACATCCCCTCTCGTAGATGGACATCACCATGATAGGTCTTCGTGTGCGTAGGAAATTTTTTGTTTCCCATGCGACGTTCCCCAACAAATCATTGAGAGCTACATAGAACATGATCATACAAACTACATTCACAACCTGCATCACTTACTAGAGGGGGGAGCACACTTACTGGAGCTCATCGGAGCTCACCAGAGCTACTAGCTATCCTACCGCACTACGCAAAATTGAGCTCACCGGAGTCGAGCTCGTGCGGTAGTAGATGCGCAGTGCGCTCAGTCGTCGTCGGAGGAGGAGGAGAGCTCGATGTAGATGCGCTCCTGTACAGCCGCTTCGCGGTGCCACTCCTCCACCTTGTGGCCGAAGGCGAGGGCCGATGTGACACCCTACTCGTAGAGCATGGTGTCGATCTCCTCCTCCCTCCGGCGGCGCTGCTAGTCCTCTTCCGCCTCTCGTGCACTCCGCGCCAGCAGCACGGGCAAAAGGCTATCCGCCTCCGCCGAAGGGAGGAAATCCTCCGGTCCGACGATGGCCCGGGTGATGGGGAACGTCGCATGGGAAACAAAAAATTTCCTACGCGCACGAAGACCTATCATGGTGATGTTCATCTATGAGAGGAGATTTCCGATCTACGTACCCTTGTAGATCGCACAACAGAAGCGTTAAGAAACGCGGTTGATGGAGTGGAACGTCCTCACGTCCCTCGATCCGCCCCGCGAACCGTCCCACGAACCGTCTCGCGATCCGTCCCACGATCCGTCCCGCGAACCATCTCGCGATCCGTTGCACGAACCGTCTTGCGATCCATCTCACGATCCGTTCCAATCTAGTGTCGAACAGACGGCACCTCCGCGTTCAGCACACGTACAGCTCGACGATGATCTCGGCCTTCTTGATCCAGCAAGAGAGACGGAGAGGTAGATGAGTTATCCGGCAGCGTGACGGCTCTTCGGAGGTTGGTGGTGATCTATCTCAGCAGGGCTCCGCCCGAGCTCCGCAGAAATACGATCTAGAGGAAAAACCGTGGAGGTATGTGGTCGGGTTGTCGTGGCAAAAGTTGTCTCAAATCAGCCCTAACACCTTAGTATATATAGGAGGGAGGGGAGGGACCTTGCCTTGAGGCTCAAGGATCCCCAAGGGGTCAGCCGAAGTGGGGTGAGGAGGAGTCCTCCTCCAATCCTAGTCCAACTAGGATTGGAAGGTGGAGTTCTCTATTTTCCCACTTCCCCCTTTTTCTCTTTGATTTTTCTTCTCTCCTGCGCAGGGGCCCTCTTGGGCTTGCCCACCAGCCCACTAAGGGCTGGTGCGGCACCCCTAAAGCCTATGGTCTTCCCTGGGGTGGGTTCCCCCCTCCCCCCCCCCCCCCCCCCCGGTGAACATCCGGAACCCATTCGTCACTCCCGGTACATTCCCGGTAATGCCAAAAACTTTCCGGTAATCAAATGAGGTCATCCTATATATCAATCTTAGTCTCTGGACCATTCCGAAAACCCTCGTGACGTCCATGATCTCATCTGGGATTCCGAACAACATTCAGTAACCAACCATATAACTCAAATACGCATAAAACAAAGCCGAACCTTAAGTGTGCAGACCCTGCGGGTTCGAGAACTATGTAGACATGACCCGAGAGACTCCTCGGACAATATCCAATAGCGGGACCTGGATGCCCATATTGGATCCTACATATTCTTCGAAGATCTTCCCGGTTGAACCTCAGTGCCTAGGATTCATATAATCCCGTATGTCAATCCCTTTGTCCTTCGGTATGTTACTTGCCCGAGATTCGGTCGTCAGTATCCGCATACCTATTTCAATCTCGTTTACCGGCTGGTCTCTTTACTCGTTCCGTAATACAATATCCTGTGACTTACACTAAGTCACATTGCTTGCAAGGCTTGTGTGTGATGTTGTATTACCGAGTGGGCCCCGAGATACATCTTTGTCACACGGAGTGACAAATCCCAGTCTTGATCCATACTAACTCAACAGACACCTTCGGAGATACCTGTAGAGCATCTTTATAGTCACCCAGTTACGTTGTGACGTTTGATACACACAAGGCATTCCTTCGATGTCAGTGAGTTATATGATCTCATGGTCATAGGAATAAATACTTGACACGCAGAAAAACAGTAGCAACAAAATGACACGATCAACATGCTACGTTCATTAGTTCGGGTCTAGTCCATCACATGATTCTCCTAATGATGTGATCCCGTTATCAACTGACAACACTTGTCTATGGTCAGGAAACCTTGACCATCTTTGATCAACGAGCTAGTCAACTAGAGGCTTACTAGGGACAGTGTTTTGTCTATGTTTCCACACAATATTGTGTTTCCAATTATAGCATGGATAATAAACGATTATCATGAACAAAGAAATATAATAATAACTAATTTATTATTGCCTCTAGAGCATATTTCCAACAGTATCCCACTTGCACTAGAGTCAATAATCTAGTTCACATCACCATGTGATTTCAACGAACCCAACACCCATATAGTTCTGGGGTCTGATCACGTCTTGCTCGTGAGAGAGGTTTTAGTCAATGGTTTTGAAACTTTCAGATCCGTGTGTTCTTTACAAATCTTTATGTCATCTTTATAGATGCTGCTACTACGTGCTATTCGGAAATACTCCAAATATCTACTCTACTATACGAATCCGTTTCACTACTCATAGTTATTTGGATTAGTGCCAAAGCTTGCATCGACGTAACCCTTTACGACGAACTCTTTAACCACCTTCATAATCGAGCAAAAAATCCTTAGTCCATTTAGTTACTAAGGATAACTTAGACCACTGCTAGTGATTCAATCATGGATCACTCTCTGTACCTCTCAACAGACTTTGAGGCAAGGCACACATCAGGTGAAGTACTCAGCATGGCATACTTCAGATTCTACGGCCAAGGCATAGAAGACGACCTTCGTCTATTCTCTTTATTCTGTCGGGGTCGGGTTTTGAGTCTTACTCAAATTCACACATTACAACACAACCAAGAACTCCTTCTTTGCTGATCTATTTTGAACTCCTTCAAGAACTTGTCAAGGCATGCATCTTGTTGAAACTTCTATTAAGCGTTTCGATCTATCTCCATAGATCTTGATGCTCAACGTTCAAGTAGCGCATTCCAGGTATTCCTTTGAAAAACTCCTTTCAAACAACATTTTATTCTTTACAGAAATTCTACATTACTTCTGATCCACAATATGTCAGCCACATATACTTATCAGAAATTCTACAGTGCTCCCACTCACCTTTTTGGAAATACAAGTTTCTCATAAACCTTGTACAAACCCAAAATCTTTGATCATCTCATCAAAGTGTATATTCCAACTCCGAGATGCTTGCACCAGTCCATTGAAGGATTGCTGGAGCTTGCATACATGTTAGTATCCTTAGGATCGACAAAACATTCTGATTGTATCACATACAATCTTTCCTCAAGGAAACCGTCGAGGAAACAATGTTTTGACTTCCTATGTGCAATATTTCACAAATAATGCAGCAACTACTAACATAATTCCAACAGACTTTTAGCATCATTACGAGTGAGAAAGTCACATCATAGTCAACTCTTTGATCTTGTCGAAAACATCTTTGCGACAAGTCGAGCTTTTCTTAATAGTGATTTATCACCATCATTGTCTGTCTTTCTTTTAAAGATCCATCTTTACTTAATAGTCTTACTACCATCAAGCAGTTCTTCCAAAGTCTACACTTTGTTTTATACATGGATTCTCTCTCGGATTTCATGGCCTCCAGCCTTTTGTCGGAATCCGGGCCCATCATTGCTTCTCCATAACTCGTAGGTTCATTGTTGTTCAACAACATGACCTCCAAGACAGGGTTACCGTACCACTCTGTAGTAGTACGCGACCTTGTCGACCTACGAGGTCTGTAGTAACTTGATCTGATGCTGAATCATCACTATCATCAGCTTCCACTTCAATTGGTGTAGGCGCCACAGGAACAACTTCCTGCGCCCTGCTACACACTGTTTGAAGTGATGGTTCAATAACCTCATCAAGTTCTATCACCCTCCCACTCAATTCTTTCGAGAGAAACCTTTCCTCGAGAAAGGACCCGTTTCTAGAAACAAACACTTTGCTTCCGGATCTGAGATAGGAGATGTACCCAACTGCTTTGGATATCCTATGAAGATGCATTTATCCGCTTTGGGTTCGAGCTTATCAGAGTGAAACTTTTTCACATAAGTGTCGCAGCCCCCAAACTTTCAAGAAACGACAACTTAGATTTCTCTAAACCTCAGTCTATACTGTGTCATCTCAACGGAATTACGCGCTGCCCTATTTAAAGTGAATGCGGTTGTCTCTAATGCATAACCCATAAATGATTGCGGTAATTCGATAAGAGACATCATAGTATGGACCATATCAAATAGGTCGCGGCTATGACGTTCGGACACACCATCACACCATGGTGTTCTTGGTGGCATGAATTGCGAAACAACTTCCACATTGTCTTAACTGTGTACCAAAACTTGCAACTCAGATATTCATCTATGACCATATCGTAGACAGTTTATCCTCTTGTTATGACGAACTTCACTCTGAAACAGAATTGAACTTTTTCAATATTTCAGACTTGTGATTCATTAAGTAAATACTCATGTATCTACTCAAATCGTCATTGAAGTAAGAACATAATGATATCCACTGCGTGCCTCAGCGCCCATTGGACTGCATACATCAAAATGTACTACTTCCAACAAGTTACTATCTTGTTTCATCTCAATGAAAACAAGGCCTTGCTCATGTGGTATGATTTGCACGTTACCTAGTGATTCAAAATCAAGTGAGTATAAAGATCCATCAGCATGGAGCCTCTTCATGCAATTTATACCAACATGACTCAAGCTGCAGTGCCACAAGTAAGTGGTACTATCATCATTACCTTGTATCTTTTGGCACCAATATCATGAACATGTGTAACACTATGATCAGATTCAATAAACCATTGAAGGTGATTATTCAAGTAAATAGAGTAACCATTATTCTCTTTAAATGAATAATTGAATTGTAATAAACACGATCCAATCATGTTCATGCTTAACGCAAGCACCAAATAACAATTATTTAGGTTCAACACCAATCCTGATGGTAGAGGGAGCATGCGATGTTTGATCATATAAACCTTGGAAACACTTCCAACACGTATCGTCACCTCGCTTTTAGCTAGTCTTCGTTTATTCCGTAGCTTTCATTTTGTGTTACTAATCACTTAGCAACCGAACCGGTATCCAATACCCTCGCGCTACTAGGAGTACTAGTAAAGTACACATCAAAATCATGTATATCAAATATACTTTTTTCGACTTTGCCAGCCTTCTTATCTACCAAGCATCTAGGGTAGCTCCGCCTCAGTGACCGTTCCCCTCAAAACAGAAGCACTTAGTCTCGGGTTTGGGTTTAATCTTGGGTCTCGTCATTAGTGCAGCAACTGTTTTGCCGTTTCACGAAGTATCCCTTCTAGCCCTTGCCTTACTTGAAACTTAGTGGTTTTACTAACCATCAACTATTGATGCTCCTTCTTGATTTCTACTTTCGCGGTGTCAAACATCGCGAATCGCTCAAGGATCATTGTATCTATCCTTGATATGTTTATAGTTCATCACGAATCTCTCACAGCTTGGTGGCAGTGACATTGGAGAACCATCACCATCTCATCTGGAAGATTAACTCCCACTTGATTCAAGCGATTGTCGTACTCAGACAATTTGAGCACATGCTCAACGATTGAGTTTTTCTCCTTCACTTCGTGGACAAAGAATCTTGTCGGAGGTCTCATACCTCTCAAAAAGGACACGAGCATGAAATCTCAATTTCATCTCTTTAGAACATCTCTTATGTTCCGTCACGTTTCAAAACGTCTTCTGCGCCTTGCTTCTAAGCCATTAAGTATTTTGCACTGAACTATCACGTAGTCATCAGAAACGTGTATGTCGGATGTTTCACAACATCCACAGATGACGCTCGAGGTGCAGCACATCGAGTGGTGCATTAAGGACATAAGCCTTCTGTGCAGCAACGAGGACAATCCTCAGTTTTACAGACTCAGTCCGCAAAGTTGCTACTATCAACTTTCAACTAAATTTTCTCTAGGAACATATAAAAATAGTAGAACTATAGCGCAAGCTACATCGTAATTCGCAAAGACCATTAGACTATGTTCATGACAATTATTTCAATTAATCATATTACTTAAGAACTCCCACTCAAAAAGTACATCTCTCTAGTCATTTGAGTGGAACATGATCCAAATCCACTATCTCAAGTCCGATCATCATGTGAGTCGAGAATAGTTTCAGTGGTAAGCATCTCTATGCTAATCATATCAACTATACGATTCATGCTCGACCTTTCGGTCTCATGTGTTCCGAGGCCATGTCTGCACATGCTAGGCTCATCAAGTTTAACCCGAGTGTTCCGCGCGTGCAATTGTTTTGCACCCGTTGTATGTGAACGTTGAGTCTATCACACCCGATCATCACGTGGTGTCTCGAAACGACGAACTGTCGCAACGGTGCACAGTTGGGGAGAACACAATTTGAGCTTGAAATTTTAGTGAGAGATCACCTCATAATGCTACCGTCGTTCTAAGCATAATAAGGTGCATAAAGGATTAACATCACATGCAATTCATAAGTGACATGATATGGCCATCATCATGTGCTTCTTGATCTCCATCACCAAAGCACCGGCACGATCTTCTTGTCACCGGCGCCACACCATGAACTCCATCATCATGATCTCCATCAACGTTCGCCATCGGGGTTGTCGTGCTACTCATGCTATTACTACTAAAGCTGCATCCTAGCAATATCGTAAACGCATCTACAAGCACAAACGTTAATTTAAAGCCAACCCTATGGCTCCTGCCGGTTACCGTATCATCGACGTGCAAGTCGATATTAACTACTACAACATGATCATCTCATACATCCAACATATCACATCACGTCGTTGGCCATATCACATCACAAGCATACCCTGCAAAACAAGTTAGACGTCCTCTAATTGTTGTTGCATGTTTTACGTGGTTGTCATGGGTATCTAGTAGTATTGCATCTTACTTACGCAAACACCACAACGGAGATGTATGAATTGCTATTTAACCTCTCTCCAAGGACCTCCTCGGTCAAATCCGATTCAACTAAAGTTGGAGAAACCGACACTCGCCAGTCATCTTTGAGCAACGGGGTTGCTCGTAGCGACGAAACCAGTCTCTCGTAAGCATATGAGTAATGTCGGTCCGAGCTGCTTCGATCCACCAATACCGTGGAATCAAGAAAAAACTAAGGAGGGCAGCAAATCGCACATCACCGGCCACAAAAACTTTTGTGTTCTACTTGAGATAACATCTACGCATGAACCTAGCTCATGATGCCACTGATGGGGAACATCGCATGGGAAACAAAAAATTTCCTACGCGCACGAAGACCTATCATGGTGATGTTCATCTACGAGAGGAGATTTCCGATCTACGTACCCTTGTAGATCGCACAGCAGAAGCGTTAAGAAACGCGGTTGATGTAGTGGAACGTCCTCACGTCCCTCGATCCGCCCCGCGAACCGTCCCACGAACCGTCCCGCGATCCGTCCCACGATCCGTCCCGCGAACCATCTCACGATCCGTTGCATGAACCGTCTGGCGATCCATCTCACGACCCGTTCCGATCTAGTGCCGAACAGACCGCACCTCCGCGTTTAGCACATGTACAGCTCAACGATGATCTCGGCCTTCTTGATCCAGAAAGAGAGACGGAGAGGTAGATGAGTTCTCCGGTAGCATGACGGTGCTCCGGAGGTTGGTGGTGATCTATCTCAGCAGGGCTCCGCCCGAGCTCCGCAGAAATACGATCTAGAGGAAAAACCGTGGAGGTATGTGGTCGGGCTGTCGTGGCAAAAGTTGTCTCAAATCAGCCCTAATACCTTAGTATATATAGGAGGGAGGGGAGGGACCTTGCCTTGAGGCTCAAGGAGCCCCAAGGGGTCGGCCGAAGTGGGGGGAGGAGGAGTCCTCCTCCAATCCTAGTCCAACTAGTATTGGAAGGTGGAGTCCTTCTCTATTTTCCCACTTCCCCCTTTTTTCTCTTTGATTTTTCTTCTCTCGTGCGCAGGGGTCCTCTTGGGCTTGCCCACCAGCCCACTAAGGGTTGGTGCGGCACCCCTAAGGCCTATGGGTTTCCCCCCCCCCCACACACCTGGTGAACATCCGGAACCCATTCGTCACTCCCGGTACATTCCCAGTAATGCCGAAAACTTCCCAGTAATCAAATGAGGTCATCCTATATATCAATCTTCGTCTCCGGACCATTTCGGAAACCCTCGTGACGTCCGTGATCTCATCCGGGACTCCGAACAACATTCGGTAACCAACCATATAACTCAAATACGCATAAAACAACGCCGAACCTTAAGTGTGCAGACCCTGCGGGTTCGAGAACTATGTAGACATGACCCAAGAGACTCCTCGGTAAATATCCAATAGCGGGACCTGGATGCCCATATTGGATCCTACATATTCTCCGAAGATCTTATCGGTTGAACCTCAGTGCCTAGGATTCATATAATCCCGTATGTCATTCCCTTTGTCCTTCGGTATGTTACTTGCCCGAGATTCGATCGTCAGTATCCGCATACCTATTTCAATCTCATTTACCGGCAAGTCTCTTTACTCGTTCCATAATACAAGATCCTGTGACTTATACTAAGTCACATTGCTTGCAAGGCTTGTGTGTGATGTTGTATTACCGAGTGGGCCCCGAGATACCTCTCCGTCACACGGAGTGACAAATCCCAGTCTTGATCCATACTAACTCAATGGACACCTTCGGAGATACCTGTAGAGCATCTTTATAGTCACCCAGTTACGTTGTGACATTTGATACACACAAGGCATTCCTCCGGTGTCAGTGAGTTATATGATCTCATGGTCATAGTAATAAATACTTGACACGTAGAAAAACAGTAGCAACAAAATGACACGATCAACATGCTACGTTCTTTAGTTTGGGTCTAGTCCATCACATGATTCTCCTAATGATGTGATCCCGTTATCAAGTGACAACAGTCAGGAAACCTTGACCATCTTTGATCAACGAGCTAGTCAACTAGAGGCTTACTAGGGACAGTGTTTTGTCTATGTATCCACACAAGTATTGTGTTTCCAATCAATACAATTATAGCATGGATAATAAACGATTATCATGAACAAAGAAATATAATAATAACTAATTTATTATGGCCTCTAGGGCATATTTCCAACACCGGGCACGTCGCTCCGGCACTGCCTCGGCCTCCTGCTCCATCTTCACCGGGGGGAGGGAGGAGCACGAGCGCGAGCTCGACGCTTCGAAGGAGTTGCCAGAGAAGAGGCGGCCGCGCGCGCGGTCATACTCATTTGTCTCGCGACGGAGGAGCGATGGTGGCGGTGTCTGGCCCCACTGCTTGTACCGGTGGGCGGCGCGCTTATGGGCGGCGTCGGATCTGACGCAACGAGCCCTCTCGGGGTCGTCGTTCCTACGGCTACCGGAGTTGGCCATCAAGGGCGGTGGAATGGAGCGGCTACGCGGTGGAATGAAGGCGCACGGCGGTGGATTGGAAGCGCCGACGATGAGGTGGGGGGACTTCTCGCGGCGGCGGAGGGATAGGGTTTCGACCCGCATACAGCGGTCGAACACGCAAATATACCCGGTCGAGCGCTCGCGTTTACGGGTCACCGCAAAAGTTTTACGGGTCGGGCCGCGTTTACAGTATCTGCTCTGGCAGAAAAAACAGTCCAAACCCGCATACTTGCCGGAATTATTGTGGGCCGGGCGTTTTGTGGGGTCTGCTAGAGTTGCTCTTAACTGCACATCTAGACATTGAACAGATATAATTCATATTTGAACGACATGTGGTTAAAAAGATTGGTGAAACTGGGTTTAAAAATCATATTTATGTTCTTGAATATATGTTTAGACCATATATAAGAAAAGGAAAGGAATTCAAAAAATGGGGAATCAAAGAGTCAACCCCGACCAAGGAGTTTTTTAATTTTTTAATTTCAAAAAACAAAAAGGAACTCTGAAAAGAGTGAAAAAATATGTTGGAAAATATGTTCATATATTTGCCTCGAATGAAAGTAGAAAAAATAGGTCCCATTTCATTTATCCATGTCCAAGAACAAAGCAAAATGTCTAGAATAAAACTAAAAAAATAAATAAATAAAGGAAAAAAGAAAAATTATACCATCTTGGTTTTGAAACAAGGACGTCTTTGCATTGCAAATGCCACCAAACCATTGTACTAAGATATGTTTTTAATCTTAGACACACGCTGGATGTTGTTATAGGAACAAAAGATTTTCTAGAGTACTGCGTCCTGATTGGATGAATGAGACCTCCCAGAGATTACGCTTCTCCACCATCCATTCCTACCTGATCCAACGGTGCCTGCTCCTTCACTCTACATCTGAGCAATATTACCTGAGTCTTATCCTCTCATAGCAAAATAAACGCGAGCACCTCCTGAGTCTTATCCATTGAGCCTACAGCAAAGCAAAACGAGCGAAAACTAGTAGCAGTTGTTTATCCGTCTTGTTTGTCTCAAAAAAAAAAACCCATCTTTAATGAAACGTGTTGTAAACTGTGACTACCTCGTGTTATTCTGGAGCTAATTCAAATTTGCTGCTGACCAAAATAATTGTTTGATGGCAATTTTGAACTCTTGCGCTAGCTGAAGAATCCAGCTAGACAGAAAAATATGTAGTAATACTGTTTTTTCCAGAGTTAATTTCAAGTACCTATAGTTTGGTCATGAACAAAAACAGCGGTTTGGTCAAGTACAACCTCTTCATTTTAAGTCATTGACAATGTTGTAATTACGAATAAAAATTCAGAAACATGGAGCTTGCGTTAAATATGGATATATTTAAAGAACACGTATGCCTTTTTTTTTTTGCGGGATAAAGAACACGTATGGCTAACCGGTGTCATTGGACACCGGGTAAAATTTGTGCTTATGTTAAATATGCATATAATCCACATTGCCAGCTTGAATCACGCGGAATGGAACAGAATTAAATTAAAATGAAAAATACGGCAAATCTGGCCAACATTTAAGCCCAGTTTGGTTTTGATGTAGTGCTGTCCCTTTTGTGGTCATCCGTCATCTTTATGCAGTGCTGTCCCTTTTGAGGTCATCCGTCATCTTGATGGATACGCCGAAACAATGCATCCGTCCATGCGACCATAATGTGAATTTGGCATATCCGAATGCACTTGCTTCCCCAACCTAAATTTTTTGGACCCAAGCCCTGAAGATCTCCAAAGAATTCCCAATGCAAGTTTCTTACCAACATTCTCAGTTGTCAGAAAAAATACATGTGAATCGGTGCAGCAGTTTGGGTTATCTTTTTCTTCGGAAAAAAAAGGTCCTATATTGGGCAAATTAGTATTCAGATTCTTACAATCTGAAAACAGATCTTACAATATTCATGGGATAAATGCCGCTTCTAAACGAGGTACTCAATAATGATAGTACTACCTTAAGATATGTGCTTCCGGTAAGAAGCTATTTTTTCTATAAAGTACAAACCTTTTTTTTTTCAATAAAGTATGAAGCTCTTAAATGAGGTACTCTCTCCGGTCCGTCCATATTAATTATCACTTAAATGGATGTATATAGCACTGAAATATGTTTAGATACATCCATTCCAGTAACAATTAATAAGGATCAGAGGGAGTACTACAAATTTTAATTAGGCCAATTAATAGGTACTATTTTATTGCTTGATCGTTTCTGCACCGGATCTCCCTTCTCTCTATATACAAGTCCTGTGAAGAAGATAGACCAATCATGCATATCTTTTACCGAGCATTTTCAAACTGCATAAGAAGAGGATGGACAGGCACACGATCCACATCTACGGTCTAGCGGCCTTGCTGCTGTCTCTCCATCTCATATGCTCCGCACCTACTGCGCAATGTATGCACTTCCACAAAGCTAATTCATCTAATGCGCGATGTAGTTATCAGTTCTTTCTCATCTTTCATTGTCTAACGTTGCTTATGGTTGTATGCATCAATTGATGCAGAGGTCAGGGGTTTTAACCTCTTTTTCGAAAGAAAAAAAATGTCTAATATTGCTTGTTTGTTAATCAGTCCAATCAATGGCTAATTTATCTATTGTTCCATATATAGGTCGGATGATGGGCGAAGAAGACGTGGATGACGAGAAGATCAGTTTACCGTATGGGCTTTGTGTCAACAACAAACGATGCAAATATGGATGGATTTGCTTGTGTTGTCTCACGAATCTCGAGTGCTACCCGTCCATGGATGCGTGCAAGATAGATTGTCAGAAACCCTCTGCTGCTAACATGGTGTCCATGGCAATGACCCCTTCTCCTTTACCTGCCCCCTCTCCCGCCTCTTCATTAGGTTCAACTTGAATTACATATTTATTTATTTTTGCCAGGGACTTAATGGATATTGTGTGAAAAAATAATTTGGAATAGAAGTATCTCATACATTAGCTGTTGCAGTTTGATTTGGCATGTTGCACCAATTACTATTGCCCCACGAGGATACCTGGTCATTTTTTGTTGGTTTTACACTAGCAGTATGGTGGTCATACTTACTCAAGATAAAGAATGTTGATTATCGGTATTGTGTTTTGGTCAATCTATGCCTCCTAAGATTTTTATTTATCTTTAAATAAATCGATGCCGTGCCCTGTTCCCGGTGAATCAAAAGATTAGATGAGACGGGTAGCATCATCTCCATCAACATATTAAGTGTCTGGCGGATCAAGATTAGATGGTAGCATATCATTAGCTTCAATATACCGAAAATATCAGCACACTTGCATGGAAACGAGCATCAGCAGCACAACAACGAAAAGAAAGTGAGAGTCCCCTCCCCCAGGAGCACCCTCCTGAGCTCATCTCGATGGATACATGAACAGGCTCTTCAGGTTTTCGCCAGAACCAAGACACCGCATTTCTGTGATCATGTATATGAATTTTGCAAGAACAACTGCACCTGCTTCGCCAACCTAAAAGTTTGAACCCAGGCGCCGGGGGTCTCGAAAGAGCTCCCAATGCAAGTTTCTTATCAACATTCTCAGTTATCAGAAAGAAAAGATACATTTGGTTGTATGTCACATGGCTAACATACTAGCGTTGCAACGGATATAGCAGAATTAGTAAACCAACCCTAAGAAAGAGGGTGCAACATAAGGATACACATATAGTCTTTGACACATGATAAACAGGGAGGCATTTCCATTAGTTACAATAAGAGCCGCCCTCCACGATTCAGTCATGGCTTCAGATCCCCTAGATTGACTGAAGCTTCTCCCTACTCGCTGTTTCTACCTTCTCGACGCCCACCCAGACGGGGCAGAGGGCAGCTTCTTTCTACATTCCCGACACCACAAAAGAGAACCAACCACCCTACATCGCCACCGGAGCGAGCCTGACGACATCCCAGGCCACCCTCATCACGCCGCCGTGCCTCGACTCCGCCTCCAGGAACGTCCTCCCAGATGCCTCTGAAGGGTGGGGCAGCTCGCTCCACTTCTCGACCTTGAGCTCGGTGACGTCGACGATGCAGATGTGGCTCTCCGCCAGGCTCTTTCCCTGCGCCCTACCCTCGACCTGGAAGATCTCGCCCCTGCCGACCTCGTTCCCTTCGTTGTCAATCAGCAGAACGGGGCGGCCAGGCTCGAATGACAATGATCTTGTGAAGGGGCGGCTCGTCGTCATGTCTTGTGTACTTGGCTCGCTGGAGTCTGGGGTAAGGAGCCTGCTGCTGCCCTTGGAGTTGGATAAGCCTAGAGCATTCAGCACTCTTGAAGGCGGCAGATAGCTCTCCTCGCCGGCACTCTCCGATGAGTCACCCAACTGAGAAGTAGCTGGTGTAGATGACTTGTCGGCACCCTCGCCCTCGTATGGTACTCCTCTTTCTTTCGCGATACGAGCGAGCTTTGCTTTTCTGTTGTTCAGCCTAGACAGAATTTAAAGAAAAATGCTATTATTACAAACAGATATGAAAGCAGGCACAAAAAAGGTGATCTGTATGAATGATATAGCAAGAAGTAAATTTGAAGGACTAAGAGGAGTTGGTCGTATTATGGAGCAGTACATTCCTAGGAAAGAAGACGGATAATTTCACCTTACCAATTCTTTAGTTGCGATGATGTGATCTCTGCACCCTGAAAAGTAAGGACGCATTTTCATTAATTAATCAGACAAAGCCCAAACTAGTTAGTCAGAATCAAACATTTACCCAACTGAAAAGGCATATATATCATTCGCAACAGGAAAAAAGGAGAAGGAGTATAATATATAATACCTGCCCAC
Source organism: Hordeum vulgare subsp. vulgare (assembly GCF_904849725.1). Taxonomy (NCBI): domain Eukaryota; kingdom Viridiplantae; phylum Streptophyta; class Magnoliopsida; order Poales; family Poaceae; genus Hordeum; species Hordeum vulgare. The sequence goes on along the minus strand of NC_058519.1, from coordinate 650,291 downwards.
TCAGCTTCTCTGCCCATGTCTGAAGGGAAGCGGCATTCTTATGCATCTCAGGCTCATCAACCAGAGCATTCTCAATTTCATTTACCTGCCCGTCATTCATGATAGTTCGCTTCTTTCCTCTCCTACTAGGCTGCCTCTCATCCTCGTCCCGAAAACTTTCCTTGGTAGGTTCTGGTGTTTTGAAATGGTCTACACTTCTGCAGCGTGGGACCTCCATGCTGGTAGCAGTACTGGCACCCGGATAGCCCGCGCTAGTCGTTCTCGCAACGCCAAGATGGATTAGGTTCTGACCGACTGAATTTTGCAGGAGCCCACCATTTATACTGGCACGGTTTCTTGGAGTCTCATCCCTAGCATTTCCGTCTTGTTTCATGGGGGGTGTCGCCATAGACTCTTCGATGTTTTGCACATCCTGCTAGAATCAGTTTTGGCTTGGGATCAAATACATCATTACCAAGTCAATGGCTAATATTTATGTAATCGATAATGTTACCTTAGGAGGGCCATCCATATTGGGGTCTGGAACACTAGCCCTTGTTGCCTGGGGCTGCTGCACCGGTTGCAAGTCTACCTTCATTTCTGATGTGACGTCACCTTTTGCCACCTAAAACATCACGTAATGAAATCATCCAACATAAGAAAATAAAAAACTTTGAGTAGATTGCTAAGAAGTGCGAAGCTGATGCCCAATGCATGGTTCCAGGCTGTTTTGTAGTTTACACTTTGAGCACACCCATCACAACAACCATACAAAAGAAACGGTGACTTTGCTTGAGGCCAGTATGCACTTTATATAATTTACTAATTTTACAGATTATCCCTTGAGAACCAGAGAAGAGAGACGCTAAACATGATGCTTTGAAAAGAATCAATGAGTAAAGCAAACAAACCTGCGATATTCTCTGTCCAACTTGCGATTTACACCAACGTTGCAACTTATAAGCAAAATCACTGCAGAGAGGAAAAGTAAAGTTTAGCGAATCGTCAACAAAGAAGTTGTCAGGTGAGGGCAACAAATTCAAACATATCAGGCATACAGCAATAAAAGTATAAAGAATATTGTTTCTATGTGGCACACCTAGGACCAACCAAAATGACATTACCCACCTTAATAGTTGCACATCTTCCTCATTTAACAAGTTACCAGGGATTAATGATTTAGCATAATGGGACAAAGATCCTGCAAACCCAGCAAAAGAAGACGTTAGATACGCAATGTGATGAATTAACATAATCACAACAAACTGCAAACAAAAATTCAAGTGACTGTACCTAAGTTTGTACAAACTATAGTGACTTCATCAGCTGCTGGATGGTCCAATGATGGCTTGGGACTCTCTGGTAACAAGTATTTCTGAAATTTCTGAAGAAAGAGGTCTCTTTCTTGCTCTGTTAACATACATGACAACGGAACTTGCGTTTAACAAGGTTACACGAAAAATCATACGGCATCTCATCATAGCATCTGAGAGAGAGAAGATCTGACCTTCGCAAATGTTTGGAACAAAGACGTGCAAATTTGCTATTATTTTCACCACACAGGATGTTCTGGTCTGTGCATATTGTATGGAAGGCATACTGATAGAGCGAAAATTGCATGAATAGTTAACTTTGGCTTCAGTCAGCATATTTGAAGCAGCTAATAATGCCAGGTCAGCTGCACCAAATGGATCATAATCCAGATTAGCATCATCTTCCAGCACTGGCAGATCGACAGAGCACCAACTCGAGACAAACTCATCATGAGGAGTCGCCAAAATTTGCGTCAGAAAGGGAATCTGCAGAAAAGATGAACAGAATTGAATTCGCTAAAGTAACAGTTTTGCGGCTGCGAAAGGACTATAACCATACCAAGGTAGGTATTAAAAGCAGTCTGTTTCAAAGCTTACGGTATTAGTTATGAAGGAAGATCTAAAGTTTGAATCATCAGAGAAGACGTCAACGAGACGCAATGCACTGATAAGCACAGAACCCATGGGGTAACTCTTATCATGGGAACCGGCAGCAGGTTTTTGTTTCCTTCCAAATGCGGTCTTCAGCAAATCAAGAACCTGCAGTAATCGTTGTGATGAATTTGATAGCAACTGAATGATATTTTCAGATGCAACAAAAAACGAGTCATTTCATCCCCAGCAGTGGTCAGAACTAACCTCCAGCCCTAGTTGCATGCTCTTCGGTAAAGTGGCGACTTCATCGAGGTAAGAAATACTTTCAGATTCACACAGTTGTAACAACTACAGAATGTTTATAGCAGGCATTAGTTACAAACTCAACACTGGCAGTAGACAGCAGTAGTACTTGAATTAAACAAAGTAATTCAAGACTCATGACAAACTTACAATAGAAAGGATTTTAGCCTTCTGTCTGGAAATGGAAGAAGCGATATCAGTTGATCCTTTCAGCCATTCTGGAACACCTAACTTCAATATCGTAAACGACAGTGACAGTATTCCTCCATTTCTACAGAGCTCCTGCATTTAGTAACTTGTTGAGTCAATATCCTCCGAGGGCATACGCGATGTAATGATATACAGAAACAGCAACATATTTGAGTACATACTCACTTCTTTTAAAAGAAAACACAGGAAGATGTATGTGTCACTAAATTAAAACATTGTTCCACACACTAGATTAGTCTATAGGTTAATATATTTTCTGGGAATCTTGTTCAAGGGGGTAGCAAGATGGAACTGAACTAAAACTTGAGAACAAGTAATGAGTAGGGAGAGAACAAGTTAAGAGTTAGTGTGATATAATTCTATTTGCGCCACTGATCACTATGCCAAAAAGGGTGTATCTTGATCAATCATAAAGAAGACAAGGAGCTCACATTCAGCAGTTTTTCCCATAACAATGGAACTAAAAATACAAGGAAATGAGACACATAGAGATATACAGGACCTTGTTTTTCAAAATACGATCACGAAATAACTTCTGCTGGCACAGTGACAAAAGAAATTGTAATGATGCTTCGCACTGTTGGCATATGAAGTAAGTGAGTTGTGAGTCAAAAGGACCAACAGGAAAGGCTTTGGTGCCCAATGTTGATAGCCTGACACTCAATAACCGCGTATCTTCATGCAGACTATCAAAGGCTACATCCATAAAGATATCAACCTGACCACAAAACAGCAAATATTAACAGAGATGAATAGATTGAATACAAAGTACCTAACAGGCCGATCTATATCTTGCTGGTATAACATTCATATCAACGGATGCCATGGTGATCCAAGGCGTACACAAAGAAAGAACTATGAGAAGGACAGGTGTTTGCTTTTTCTTTTTTACCGAAATATCTTTCTAGATTTATAAACGAAACAGGAAACAATAACTAAACAGTAGTCAGCAAAAACTTATCAGCAACTAAGGTTCAGATAAACCAGTAGAATAGCTAAAGGAAGTTAAATACTAACATAATCTCTTAGTATTATATAATAAAATGATGCCTGCAGATAACAGCCTGCAATAATATAGCGCAACCAAAGAAATTGACACATTTTAAGAATACTACTAACTTTAGCTCAGATTGGCCTGGCAGCTACACTTGTAACTAATCTGGTTGAACCACAAAACACAACCAAGTATAAATGAATTTGATTGAAGTCTCTAAGAAAAGAATTGATACTCCGCAATATGTTACAAATTCTATTCAAGATGAGGACAAAACCAGTGATAAACATGTCATTATCATTTACAAAATCAACTTGCAGCACAACGAGATAATTACAGAAAAGTTGGTCGTGATGAAATCAGGGAGTTCAGAAATCAAAAGCAATGCAAAACAGGGGCCAGGCTAAAATATATAATTTAAACATGAACATTAACATGGTATAAATTCTGGAAGCTAGTTATATGCTTTTATAATTCATTGTTTCTTCAGAATCAAGCCATGGAATGAAATAGTCACTAAATTACCATATGGGCTACCTACTTACCTTTGGATGTGTAAGAAGAATATGAACAAGTTCATGCCACTGAGATGAGAAGTAACTTGTCATCAGATGAAGACTCGCCGCTACAAGTGACGAATGTATGAAGGGAGAAGCACCGAGATGATCTTCCTAATTTAGAATGTTAGCTGTTACCAGTAATTAGTATGAAATGGTAACAATGAAGTATAAGCATGCCGCCCTTGATAAACAATTTGGTGGTTGCCGAACCTTCTTCCAGTGGGACAGAATGGATAGCACAAAGAATATCAGGTCCATAACTTGTTCAGCTAACTTCACATCATCGAGAAGAACCTGCATTAAGATAAACAAGCGGTGTGACTGAATGCTCATCTTTTACTCATCTGGCATTTAATCATCATAAAGTAAAAGCAAAACTAACTAAAGAACGAATTAAGCTTTATCGGAGACAGGACACAAAGACCATATGATGTGATTCATGAGTCAACTATGACATGGAGAAAGAGAGAAGTCATCACTTGAGCAGAATATCAAGATTCAAATGAACAGGGTAAGAAATTCATATATGATGAAATGAACGAGGCTGTGTTAAATAACGAGAGAAGTCACCTGCTCGAGCTTTGTGTGGCGAGTTGCAAGCTCAGACAGACAATGCAAGAAGCGCACGCCGCGGAGCACATATGTCAAATCTGAACCTCTTCCGGCATCCAAACTTGCAGCAAGAAGATGGAGAGGAAGCGATGACACAAGCTTCTCCATGTCCACCTGCAGAGAAGAAGCGTGAGCGGAAGCGTGGCTGAAATAGGTGTGGAGACTGGACGTAAAGAAGCACCTGCTCTGGACCTCCGCCTTCCGGCTTGGACCGCAAGACGAAGCTGTCTGACTCCTTGAGCATGTCACTAAGCTCCCTGGTGGTCAGCCCACTAAGCTCTTGGACAGCTGAAACCATGTCGATCATCTGCACCAAACAACCGAAACGTAAGTTGACTAGGCAGGGGCAGGACGCAGACAGACTTGTACTGTAGTGCTGAATGCCTGAACCTAGTGAATGATTGAATGAATGAGATGAGCAGAGCAGAGAATCGCAAACTAGACATGTGAGAAAGTTGTTGAGCAGCGCTGCTCGCCGGTTAGCTGAGTTTGTTTGAGCTTAAGCTTGTTTCAGATTAGCAGGCCTGCATAAGCCTATTGTGCTAGCATATTTAATTAGGTGAAATAATACAAATATATGCTAGCGGCGCATTTCGGATTGCAAGCTAATGAAATCAACATTGCATGGTCACGAACTACACATCCTCGGCGGCGGCTAACGAATTCATACATGCGTACATACATACATCATACGTACACACATACATACATGAGGGGATGGAAAATAAACACGCACGCACGCACCTTGTCTGTGAGGGGAGGGGCCCCCACCCCGATCTAGCTAGGGGCTCAGAAGCTGGAGGCCGGGGGCGTGTGCCGAGGTCGATCTGGTCGGCGGCCGGCGCGGGAGCTCGGTGGGCGGCGGCGGAGGCGAAACCCTAGGGAGGGGAGGGGAGGGAGAGAGGATAGGCGATGGAGGGAGGGAGAGTAGTGAGGTAATTTCTCCAAAGTCGGAGGACATCCTCCAAAGTAAAAAGTATCCATCCCTCCTCCACATTGATTTCAATGTCCAACAAAATACCCCCTCTCTAAATTTTAGTGGCCTAAAACTTTTCATAAAAAAAATGTTTATAGAGCAAGTATGCGGGTGATCATCGTGTTAGGGTTCGTACCGTGCACGTCACCTTCGCAGTTTCTTCGCGTCGGTTCTCCCTGCTATACGGTGAGTAAGGGGTCTTCCCGTGGACGCGGCCACGCTAAGGGTTCTTCGTCGTTCCCCCATCATCAATTATAAAGACGCATAACCGACGCTTTCACTCTCGCCTCTAATTATTAATTATAAAGACGCGGAACCGACGCTTTCACTCTCGCCTCTAATTATCAATTATAAAGACGCGGAACCGACGCTTTTCACTCTCGCCTCTAATTATCAATTATAAAGACGCGGAACCGACGCTTTCACTCTCGCCTCTAATTACCTTCACAATGATGCGACCTGGCCGAACTTGACGGTAGTGCTGGTTGCCCTCCCCCCCCCCACACACACACACTTCACACATCATTACGGAGTTCTTTGGGTTTCTTCGTCGGATTGGCAACAGCCTTGCCGCTCTTCTTTGAAAGCAAACCTATAGATGAAGAATATAGGTGGTGGAGACAAGTTACAAGTCAAAATTATGTGGGGGAAGATGACATGCATGGTGGCACCGACGCACGATGTTGTTGATGGAGATGGTACTGGCTAGAGGGCCGGTGCTGGATGCCGACGGAGCCTCCTCCATTCCTCCATCTTGTCTTGGGCCTTCCTCTATGACGGTGTTGCAGCAATGAAGGTGTGGCAGAAGCATACGGGACTTGGATATGATGAATGAGATCAATATCAGGGGCTAGTGTTCGAGGTGAATATATCTAGGAGGCCTCCTCTAGTCTCTTCGTTGATGTAGCATCTCCCACTTTCATCCAAGGGCTCTAGGGGACCTAAATCCTCTCCCAAAACAAGCCTTGGTCGTTAAGGATCTTTTAGCAACAACCCGGCAAGAAATTGGAGCAGAATCGACAGAGTTATAACCGATTTACTAGATCCCTCCGTCCGTGGTACAATAAACAGTACTACCGGCCTCGATCGTACCAAACCCCGTCTTGAAAATCTAGACCTTTGGTTTTCCCGACCGTACCAAACTCCATCCTGGAAAACGGACATTCGGTTGCATTAGTATTTCGGTCTTCATTTTTTCATACAAACTATGATTTTGATGTTCTTGGGCTTATTGGATTTCTCTCAAAAACCCAAATCCACCTAAGGCATTGGATCTATAGATTTGGACACTTCGACAAATGTCAAATCGGTAAACACTTCATAGCCTAGAACTTCTTGGGTTTGTCCCCCCAACTTGGTGCTTTCGACGTGTCAAGTTCACGTACATGCCAACACACCTACAAAGACCACAAAATAAAGGAAAATTAATATAAAAAAATGTGCAACGGACTTGATAAAAATGGGTAAAGACCGGAAACTATGCATTGTGTACATGAATAAGTGCTAGATATGGATATGATATGCAAGATTTTTGCACTAAAATATACTCTAAAGGTATGCATAAAATACATTCATCATAGCCCACTTTCGATCCATGTTTAGGCTAGAGGAAGCCACCGTTTTAGCATAAGAATCACTTTCCAACAACATTTACATTCGGTTTTTATTTCGAGTGTGGTTTTATTATGAAAATAAATAAAAAATATCTACCACATTCTCTTGTAATTACCATGTGCAACAAGAAAGACTAACAAGGATTTAACAACCCTTGTTAGAACTGCTGGGACACAAATGAATTTTTATTTGTATTGTAGAGCATTCAACTGTTGTAGTATATCGATATTAGATACCTTAGTTTCTCACTAAGTAAAAACTTGTCTGAGTATTTAAAAATTTCAGAATGGGAAGCCCAATAAGGCTAGGAGACTTCCTCCCGCCATCATAAGCTTTTGTGACGTCCTTGCCGGGGAGTTACATGACATGTACTCCCTCCGTTCCTAAATATAAGTCTTTTATGAGATTTCACTAAGAGTCTACATACGGAGCGAAATGAATGGATCTGCACTTTAAAATATGTCTATATACATCCGTATATAGTTCACTAGTGAAAACTCTAGAAAGACTTATACTTAGGAACGGAGGAAGTAGAAAATTTACTTCCCGTTGATGAGGATGTATATTTTTAAACCAAAAAAAGATGAGGATGTATATTTTATGCAAATAGGTTATGTATATCACATTTATTATATTAATTGTTTTAAATCATGTCTAGTTATAGTTTTTTTAATTCATTTAGTGTCTTTAGTTTGCAAAGTTACTAAAAGCTCCAAAAAGATATACAATTTCGGTCCCTATATACCTTTTTATTTAGTAGTTGTAATGGGTTCAGTGCGTGCAGCGTGAAGTAGAAAGATTTCTCTACCACCAACAATAACGATTTCATGAGCGTGAAGCCGAATTTTATGATGTTAGCCCTGCCTTACTTAACTTGGTTGATCTTTCGGGATTCTTCACATAGGGATGGATGTTGGTTCAATCATGAGGTTTTTTAAATAAGTGTTTCGACTTAGAGCGTCAGCTATGACATCTGCCTTTCGTGGAGTATGAGACATACCAAGATCTATCTTCGCTGTGGTGGCATACCCGCGCGTTGGAAACCGGCCACACACTCCCCCCCACCCCCACCCCCATCCCGCGCGCTCCACAACGTGTCCTTCTGGGCAGGCCCATGTGCGGTCCGGGAACCCCCTATTTTTTCCTTTTGTTTTTTCAATAATTACAAAACATCCAAAATTCAAATATGTTTTAATTTCGAAAATGCTCACGAATTCAAAAAATATTCATGAATTCCAAAAATGTTCAGAAATTTGAAAATGTTCATGAATTTCTAAAAATGTCGTGATGTTTAAAACTGTTAATTAGTTTTAAAAATCTTTGCAAATTCCAAATGTTCTTGAATTTGGTAAATGTTCACGATTTAATAGAATGTTCACTATTTATAATAAATATTCATGAATTTCAAAAATGTTCATGATTTTTAAAAAATATTTGTGAATTTACAATATGATCATGATTTTAAAAATATCTTCACAACTTAAGAGAATGTTCACTAATTTGTATTACAATGGTCATGATTTTGAAAAGGAGGTCGTGAATTTAAAAAATCTTCATTATTTCAAATAACAACTCAGAATTTTAAAAAATGTTCATGAATTTAAAATACTTGTGCGAATTGAAAAAAGGCAATAAAAATTGAATACAAAAAATGAAACAAAAAATAAAACAAAAAAAGGTTATAAGGAAAAACAAAAAAATTGTTGGGATGAAACCCGAAAATGGGTTGACCCATACATAAATGCTTCTCAGTCGGACCTATGTGTTGGAGGGAGGACTGCGTGTGTCATGTACATGGAAACATTGTTTAGTCGGCCGGCCATGGGCCCACCAATATGGGTCACTTCTTCTTCGTTAATGCATAAGTAATGTTCTCGTTAAAAAGAAGAGGTAATGTGCTGGCACATCGAAATTAGAGCCTTATAAGCCCAATACATTTAATCCACCAGGACACGATGCCAATAGCATGTTGTCCAATAGCTGCTAAGTACCGTCGACCAGCTTAAATTTGGATCGGTCGGCTATTGAGCATACAATGCATCCTTTTCTATGTGATACATCCTTTTATTGGTCCGGTATTGAAACAGAAAAGAGTATCCTGCACCTATTTCTTCAGAGATGACCATAGGTTATCGAACCCACGAGAGAAAGATTTCTTTGAAGTGATGGTCTTTAGCAAGCTTTTTTCGAAGTGTCAAATCTAGCTTTTGACCGTATCAGCAAGCAAATAGTGATTCAAACACTTATAATAAAAACAAGTTATGGGTACAAGGTCCTAATGCTTACAACCTTGCATTTGTGTTGGGATCAAATAGGATGTAAGCATCATTGGTGCAACCCGGATCCTGGCATGCTGCATTGAGGTCGTTGATGCAGTGCTCACCAACAATATCTTAGGCCGTCTTATTGCCGGGGTAGGCCACGTGCCCGTTGATGGCCATGTGCTCGCATGACCATTTCATAGAAGTGAATCTATGGTTGTCTCCACCGACCTTAGCGAGATTGGCGAACATGCCCTGAATGTGATTGTGAGGCCATGAGCCACTAGAGCTCCATACATACCAAATTTGGTGATTAACATACACGTGTTGGGTGCAGATTATGCTATTAGATAGTAGTTGAGCATCATAGTAAATCTGAGTTGAGGTTTTTGGTACCTATTACTCTTGAGAGCTGCACACTTTCTAGATGGATATGTGTCGACTTGAGAGTTGAAGTGTAATTGTCTTCACAAACCAAAGTATTCGACTATTCAATCTTGGAGAGGTCCAAGCGCCACATCAAATATATAACCCTAGGTTTAGGAACTGTCGGATGCCGACACTCATCTCCAACCGAGTATCCCTCGATCTACTTACTATGATCCTTCTCTCCTAGTGCATTTTTTTTCATCTCCATAATCGTATTAGAATTCTTGGGCTTTGAAATGTGTTTATATCCGACATATTCATCTACAATCCTAATTCCCACACACTACAACATGAAGAAATGGCATGGATAATAGCTGGATGGACCATAATTTCATAGCCGATACTAACTTAGATATGCACATTAGCATAACATTATTATTATTTTTTGAATTTTCAAGGGGGGGGGAGTTTCCTCCACCTGAATATATTAATCAGACGGGCCAAAACCCAGATGATTACAAGCACCCAAGGGTACAACGAAGACATTTACATGGGGGTGAGAGATAGGGGGTGGAGAACGAATCCCCGAAAACGACAGTCTTCGTGCAGCCTACCTCGCCACATCAGCGCATCTTCACGACAACAACTGAGGGTCCGAGCAAGAGAGGGAGGCTGCCCCTGAAACACGACAACATTCCGGTGTTTCCATAATTGCGAGCAACAGAGCATGGAGAATTCAGCTGCAGACCGCATCACATAACCAACTGATCGGGCCAGTGACTCCAGAGAGTCCATAGATACGCCTGCGACGGGAACGGCAACCGCCCTCCAAAAGCTGGCAGCAAAAGGGTAGGAGAAGACCACATGATCCGCGCTGTCAAGCGTTGCCGAGCAAATGGGACACCCCGCGACGTCCGCAACCACAATGCACTTCCTAAGCAACACATCACGCGTGTGAATACGGTGCTGCACCATGACCCAGTAGAAGAACTTCACCCTCGATGACGCACGCGCGCTCCAGATGGACGCAACATAGGGGCAGCAACGCCACCGAACCGCAGCAGTTTATAAGTTGAGCTGGCCGATAGACGGCCACGGGAGGAAGAGACGTGGAGCAGCCTCCGCTCGTCGTCCCCCGCCTGGACAGGAACCGCCACAAAGAAGCGCAGAGACAACAACAAGCTCACACCACCCCACGCCCGTGAGCCGCGGGACGAGGAAGCTGCCCCTTGATGCGCACCTGCCACACCGTAGCCTCGACGACCGCGGAGTGCGAGAAGAGAGCGGGGAAAGCCGTGGCCGTCATTATTGTTTCGTCATATTGTCCTTCCATGTTGTTTGAGTTCATTCTGTATGACCATTGTTATTGCGGAAGTTTTCAGCCACTACACTAGGAAGGTTATCATCGCTTTCATTGAATCTTTTTCCTTAGTCATACGGGTTTAGCCTATTTGTCTTTGTGTGCATGTGCTTACTTTGTTTCAGTGTTCCTGTTGTAGTATTACTTTTGTTGTTTTGTGTCGAGAGATTTGAAGTGTTGAAAATAAATTTTAAGTATGTCATTTTCACTCCTCCTCTAGTCTTATACTGACGATCCTACACAAAGTTTGTCTAGATCGAGTCAAACGATACGATACAAAATTTGTTAAAGTTTATACGAAAACCATCAAACAAACACGATACCAAATTAGTTATCCTTAAATACATCATGGAATGTACTTCCAAATTATATGAAATTAGCATTGCATATTTTTATGGTTCATCTACAAACATGGTCTACCACTCACTCTGTATTGATATCGCAAGAAGAGCAACAACAAAATGAGATGAATACATGCATGTGAAAACATGAAGTGAAATGAAGGAAGCACATACATGCATGCACACGGCCTCCTTTCACCTATGAGGAGGGGGAGGAGGAGGCTATGATGGGGACGCATACTTTACGGCAGGCTTCACTTTGCTTCTTCTGATCGCAACAGGCGGCGAAGCAATCCATGTTTTGCATTATGGCTTTCTTGTGGATGGGGGTGGCCTTGATGTAGCAAAATCTGGTGGCTGTTTGGTAGCATTGGATGTAAACCTCGTCGGTGCAGGTCGGATCTTTGCATGCCTCGTTGAGGTCCTTGATGCAGTGCTCGCCGGCAAACTTTCCGACCGTCTTGTTGCCGGGGCAGGCCCCATGCGCGTCGACGGCCGACCGGAGGGCCTCGTGCCCCCAGGGCCATGCCGTAGAAGCGAAATCGTAGTTGTCTCCACCCACCATGGCGAGCTTGGCGAACAAGCCCTTGATCAACTCCACGCTATCGGCGTCGGTGCGGCAGGCCGTGTCGACCATGGTGGTGCAGGCGCTGTCCTTGCCGCAGAGCTTGGAGTACTCGTCGGGGCAGCTGGGAGCCTTCTCATCCCCCATCACTAGCACCGGCATGGATGATGTCGCCGCCACCACCACCACCACCACCACGAAGGTGACGGCGAGGCGCTCAACGACCATCTTGTTGTTGATTTCTACTCTTCTTTTCTTTTCAAGATGATGGATGGGTGATCGAGAGATGCATTATCTTGTCTCGCTCATACATATATATGGACGATCGGGTGATGTGATTGTGAGGCCATGAGCCATTAGAGCTCCATACATGCCAAATTTGGTGCATGCGTTTCTACTAGCTAGCTATATATGTCGGGTGCAGATGACAACTTTTGCTTGAGCCTCTTCTCTAAAAAGAAGAAGAAGAAGAAGAAGAAGAAGAAGAAGCAGAAGCAGGGAGGGACAATTTACCAACAACACAAATCTTGTGCCTGCCGCCGCCTTACACCATGTCCTAGCACTGGGAGCTCCCCTTCCGCAGAAAATACCACAGTAAAAAGGGGTGAGAAAATCAAAAGGAGAAATTCGTGGGTAAATCCTGAAGAACACTGTTTTGTCTGCAATTATTTGTGCTGCTCAGGTAATAATCTGGAGAAATCGTGGGTATAAAACTTGATAACTAGCCAAATCACCCCCCCCCCCCCCCCCCCGCCCGTGAAAACAACAAAGGTACCAAGGCCCTTCTACCATGAAATTCTTTTTTGAGCTCAAATTGCATATAAATCAAATAAACCAAGAACTTCTTCCAGACTTAAACCCATAAATCACTATACTTATAGAGCATGAAACGAGTTGAACTAGCAATGTGAGATGAAAGGATAAAGCCGCTAACCTTTTAGAACCCTTGGATAGATGGGATGCCGTCAATCTTGACAAATCTTGGCAAAAATGGAACCGGAACTAATGCTTACATTAGTTCCGGGCCCAAACCCGTCCCGGACTAGAGCTTCAGACGAAAGGTTTGTTTTCTACTAGTGATATGTCCCATAACGCTTAGATTAACATGTTTCTGTTAGTTTCATAGTCTTTAAACAACAAGTTTTGTTTCTAACTTTTTGTAATCCTGTTGATGTGCCAGCTTATGGGCTACAATTTTGATTACGGTGAATTCCACGCCAATGTGCACACTGAGTTGTCATATGAGATGTTGAAGCCGGACAGTAAATTGCCATATGAGAGTTGAAGCCAGACCCTGTCCTGAGGAACCTACTGATTTCGATGCCACACAAGAAAACCTAAAGCTCCTTGCATAGAAATCCCTATGATGTTTCTTGCTACATCTCATCAGCGAGGGGTCAGTGAGAGTTAAATGTTGCAACAGTTACAGTTTGTTGTTGCACTAGAGATATTCGCCAACTCTAACGAGGCCGTGCTACAAATACAAGAGACATATGTGCTACACTATTTTTGGACAAACTGTAATGGCTGGTTCTCATTACATGTACAACCAGTGTAAAAGCAATCATGTATATAAATTGTAATGTTGTGACTGTAATTATGTATAATGGATCTAAGCTCATAATTTCTATGGTGTCTTTGTGTTTATATACATGCTTGCTTTCCTAACAAATATATTACGCATGCTGCCGCCTCCTCTCCTCTCCGTTGATTATCCTCGTGCTGCCACCCTCATTCTTCATCTGCCTCCGCGCCTGCTCCGAGCCCCTCATCTTCCTTGTGTCACCGGCCTCCTCCTCTGCGTCTCTCTTCATTTCCTTGCAGCGGTTGCAGAGGCCTCGTCGGTCATCGGTTGTCGTGGATCTCCTCGTAACGGTTGCAGTGGCCTCGTCGGTCGTTGCTCCAAGTCAGGGATCTCCTCGCAGCGGTGGCAGTTGCCTCGTCAATCGTCGCTCCAAGTCATGAATCTCCTCGCAGTGGTTGTAGTGGCCTCGTCAGTCGTCGCTCAAAATCGTGTATCTCCTTGCAGGCTTGCAGCGGTTGAAGTGGCCTCGTCGGTCATCGCTCGAAGTCGCGGGTCTCCTTGCAGCGGTTGTAGTGGCCTCGTCGGTCGTCGGTCATCGCGGATCTCCTTGCAGCGGTTGTTGTGGTCTTGTCGGTCGTCGACCGTCGCGGATCTCCTCGCAAGAGTTGCAGTGGCCTCGTTAGTCACCGCTCCAAGTCACGGATCTCCTCGTAGTGGTGGCAGTGGCCTCGTCGGTCCTCGCTCCAAGTCATGGATCTCCTCGTAGCGGTGGCAGTGGCCTCGTCGGCCGTGGCTTCAAATCGCGGATCTCCTCGCAATGGTTGAAGTGACCTCGTCAGTCGTCGCTTCAAGTCGCGTATCTTCGCTCCATGTCATTGATCTCCTCGCAGCGGTTGTCGCGGCCTTGTCGGTCGTCGATCGTCGCGGATCTCCTCGTAGCGGTTGCAGTGGCCTTACGGGTCGTCGCTCCAAGTCACGGACCTCCTCACAGAGGTGGAAGTGGGCTCGTCGGTCGTCGGTCGTCGCAGATCTCCTCACAACGGTTGTAGTAGCCTCGTCGGTCGTCGCTCCAAGTCGTGGATCTACTCTTAGTGGTTGGAGTAGCCTCGTCATTCGTCGCTCCAAGTCGCGTATCTCCTTGCAGCGGTTGAAGTGGCCTCGTCGGTCGTCACTCCAAGTCGCGGATCTCCTCGCAGTGGTTGGAGTGGCCTCGTCATTCGTCGCTCCAAGTCGCGTATCTCCTTGCAGCGTTTGAAGTGGCCTCGTCAGTCGTCGCTCCAAGTTGCGGATCTCCTCACAACGGCTGCAGTGGCCTCGTCGGTCGTCGCTCCAAGTCACGGAAACTCTCCGTTGCAAGTCTGGAGTGGTATATGTGAAGGAAGAGATGTTGTTATACATGGGCTGATCAGGAGGATTAATTAGAAGTTGTTATTGGAATTTCAGGAGGATTGGAAGTGGTTCTTGGAATTGCATCATGCAAGATAATTGGATCTTCCTGCTGCATGACCAACAGGCATAGCTACTTGTGTGCTCTCGTGATGGTGATCTTCCTGCTGCATGACCAACATGAAATGACTTGCTGCTGTAGTTGATCATGATGAGAAATGTCATACCTGCTCAGTTTTGACTTAGTTACAACATTGTCAGTGACTTGAAGAAGAAGAGCTTGTAGTTGACCAAACTGCTAATTTTGTTAATAACTTAACTCTAGTTACTCTACTTGAAACCAACTAAGGAAACTGAACAAGTATTACTGTATGTATACTATATGATCTACAGTGCTTATTTTTGTTTCTACCTGGCTAGAAGATTGGATTCTCCAGCTAGCACAACAAACAGTTGAAAATTAACACCAAACAATTATTTGGCTAGCAGCAAATCTGAATACTAGCTACTCCCTCAGTCTGGAATTACTTGTCGCAAAAACGGGTAAGAATGAATGTATCTAGAACTAAAATACATCTACACCCCCTCCCCCTCGTGATTGTTGAAAAAAAAGTACATCTAGATACATTCATTCCTCTGACAAGTATTTCTGGATGGAGCGAGTAGATGGAAATGGTCCAGAAAGCATGCCTGCACAGTTCAAAATGAATGATTCAGAGCACCGCCTGGATACTATGCTGGTTGAGTGGTTGTTAAACATGTAACGATGGGATTTGTGTTTCATCATACGGAGGCCACACATTGTCCCTTTGCCTTTGCCGTCATTCTCGTCGTCACTATTGTTATTGTGGTGGCCACTGTCGTTGCCGGAGCTACTGTGGTGGTGGTCAGTGAAGGCTACCTCCATGCCAGTGAAGAGAGGAAATTCCTTGACGGGAATTATATCGTTGAAGCTCCTGTGAAATGCCATGGTATACAAGACCTGCACGAGGATGAACCTGCCACAACCAACTTGGGCTGCCACTCCCTGCTCTGGCAGGTCATCATCATGTACCCAGACCCGCTCTCCATGCATCTCCGTCCCTCCTAAACATGTACATCATCGACTGATCGACAGCGTCCTCCATCCCATTCCCAACAAGGCGGAGGTACGACCACAGTTGGAGGCCCTGGTCATGGTGTGGAGGGGGATCACCACGTCCATCGCATCTCACAGGTTCTGCCACTGCGACATCCTCCCGCTGCCGCCGTGGATCACCCACCACAGGAATGCCTTCGTCTACGGTCACGCCCTCGGCGGCGACACCAGCATCTGCTTCTCCATCTCTGGCTATGGCTCAGAGGGCACCTACTGCTTCCACACCGCGACTCGTGAGTGGAGCAAAGCTGGAGACTGGGTCATGCCCTTCATTGGCAAGGCGGATTACGTCCCGCAGCTTGGAGTCTGGTTTGGCATCTCTACGTACACAAGATAACATCCCACCCCATGCACCGCCGACCTCTCCGGCGTCATCAAATCAGAGGGGAGGAGCCCCCGCCGGACAAGATTCGGATCTGGGTACATGCATGATGATGATATGCCAAATTAAGGAGTGGCGGCCAAGACAATTGTTGAGGCCCAACCCAGGGTCATGGTCAACCTTGGTTCTGGGCTTCTGGCAGGTTCATGCATGGTCGTAGACTTGTTGGAAGCCAAGCCATGGTATTCGACAAGGAATGCAACGAGACAAGCGATTCGCCTCTTCACCAGTATGGAACTGGAAGCAGCCTACAGCAACGGCAACACTGCAGGTGGCAACGATCGACGAGAATGGCGGCCAAGGCAAACGCAAAGGGATGGTCCGTGGCCTCCGTATGAATATGATGAAGACTCTCGTGGCCGGCCGGGGCCTCGTAGGCATTGGTCCCGGTTCGTGTGGAACCATTTGTCCCGGTTCGAGCCACGAACCGGAACCAATGGTCCTCGCTGCTGGCCCACAACCATTGGTCCCGATTCGTGGCTTGAACCGGGACAGAAGGATTGGCTTTAGTCTCGGTTCATGCCACGAACCGGGACAAATAACTTGCCTACATATACCCACCGTCGCGGTAGAGCACTCCACAGTGCTCTGTTTTTGTCAAGCCGGCGAGGTGAGGGCATTTGGGTGCTCTGGTTCACCTCCTATGCACATGATGTGTTTGATGAAATGCCCAAGCCACACTAGTTAAGCTTTCTCCCCTCGAAACTCGACCTCCGAGCTCCATTTTCAACGAGATTTGTCTAGGTTTAGCGGTCCGTCACGCCCCGTCCCCGCCCCGTCTTCACCGTCGTCGATCGCCCGCGCCGATCTCGTCGCCGGCACCACCGTGGTGAGCCTCTTGTTCTTATCTTCTTTCTGAAAGAAAAAATTTCTGACTTCAGATAGATACTTTTCTAATTTTCTTACTTTTATTATTCCTTGTTATTATATAGTGCGATGGTTTTGGTATCCGCCCCCGTTGGCCCTCGTCCTTTCTATGATTCAGATGTGGTATATATTATCTTTTCATAACTATTTGGTTCATTTATTGTTTATGACAATTATGCCGATCGACCAATGTGACATAGATTTTATTTATCTAGGAGGTTATTGAACCGGAAATTCCAACCGACCCTATTGTCGAGAGGTTAAATTTAGTTGAAGAAGAAAACAATTACTTGAAGGAAAAAATAAGAAAAATTGAGGAGGAGAAGATGATATTGGAGTTGCATGTTGCGGATGTCGTCGATGATCACAAGATCAAGATGGATGCAATGCGGTTGAAGATTAAAAAGATTAAAAAATATGCAATTCATACCGAGGCTTGGTATCATTATGCAGTTGGATCAGTTGTTACCTTAGTTGCGATTATGATCGCATTTGTTTTTTGCATTGAAATGTTTTACATAATTTCAATGTATGGTTTAACTAGATGCTCTGGGGAGCTATATATTGTTCAATGAGAACTATGTATGTACTTTGGTTTCAGAGTTCATTTCAAATGCTTTTCAACTTCATGGTCTTACAACTTTGAATGGTGCATTTTGAACACAGAAAAACAAGGGAGTTCAAATAAGTTCAAAAAAATTGAAATCCCTTTGTAACAGACGAGTTTTCGTACGAAACCCTGATACTTCGAAAGAGATTGTCCGTTTTGTACACGAAGTGCATCCAGTTTTTACCGTAATCCTCTCTACTTTCTTGCACATGCTATGTGGGTGAAATGATGATACCATGCCAACTTGGAACCTTTTCAGAGTTCATTTCAAATGCTTTTCAATTTCATGGTCTTATAGCTCAAAATAATCAGTAAATGCATGAAAAATAACAAATCAAGTCAGAAAGGGTTGTAAATTGATGATGTGGCTTTGAATGGTGCATTTTGAACACAAAAAAACAAGGGGGTTCAACTAAGTTCAAAAAAATTGAAATCCCTTTGTAACAGACGAGTTTCCGTATGAAACCCTGATACTTCGAAGGAGATTGCCTGTTGCCGGACTTGGTTCTTCGGGGTTGGCGGAATCTTGTACCCTATATCAGGGAAATGCGTTTGGACGGAAGAGCAACTGCGAATACCCGTCAGGAAGCTTCGGCACTATATTTCCGCAGCAGAGGAAGGAACGTTCGTTCCAGACAGAGATAAGGACGAGCTCACAATGGCCCTCGGGAATCCGGTGTTGGGGAACGTCGCATGGGAAACGAAAATTTTCCAACGCGCACGAAGACCTATCATGGTGATGTCCATCTACGAGAGGGGATTTCCGATCTACGTACCCTTGTAGATCGCACAGCAGAAGCGTTAGTGAACGCGGTTGATGTAGTGGAACGTCCTCACGTCCCTCGATCCGCCCCGTGAACCGTCCCACGAACCGTCCCGCGATCCGTCCCACGATCTAGTGCCGAACGGACGGCACCTCCGCGTCCAGCACACGTACAGCCCGACGATAATCTCGGCCTTCTTGATCCAGCAAGAGAGACGGAGAGGTAGATGAGTTCTCCGGCAGCGTGACGGCGCTCCGGAGGTTGGTGGTGATCTAATCTCGGCAGGGCTCCGCCCGAGCTCCGTAGAAACGCGATCTAGAGGTAAAACCGTGGACGTATGTGGTCGTGCTGCCCTTGAAAAGTTGTCTCAAATCAGCCCTAATTGCTCCATATATATAGGAGGAGGGAGGGGAGGCTTGCCTTGAGGTTCAAGGAGC